>NC_052645.1:991194-1298362 GCF_016161935.1 Mauremys reevesii | reverse complement strand
AGGAGTGGGTGGGTGAGAGTCTGTGGCCTGCATTGTGCAGGAGGTCAGACTAGACGATCACAATGGTGCCTTCTGACCTTAAAGTCGATGAGTCTATGAGCTCTGACACTGCAGAGTGTTTACCCCACATCCCCCTTCCCAGCTGTGACACCGCAGAGCCTTGTCTGTGTCCCTGTTCCCTATTCCCATCCCCCCGTTAGCATGATTCCAATTTCCTCTTCCACTTCCTGTCTGACCCCAGTTTATACAGTAATATTCTCAGCTAGACCTTAACCAGTCATTGTAACTAACCAATTCTAACCTATTGTAACAGAATTCTCTAACCAATTACATCCCACTCCCCTAATTAACTTACACCCAGCAAAATTAATTCTGCAGCAGACAGAAACAATTAGCGAACCAGACAGATTGACAATAGAAAAGTGGGGGCCAGAAAGCTAAACCCTACAGAAATGAGGGTTTCACAACCACAACCATTGAGAAGGGATTTCTTGCCAGACCGGATGCTCCCTTAAGATCTGTTTCGTTATCTGGTGGTGATGGGCACTATCGGGACAGGATCGTCTTCCTAACAGCCCAACCCCACCTTAGTTCAGTGTGACGGGTTTGGGAGGTGAGGATGGGACCGTTCGCTTCCCAGCTTATGGCTGCCCCTGCTGCTTAGCCAAAGGCCTTCGCCTACAAACAAGGCTCAGACTCTCCGAGGAAGAGAAGGCCCAGACACAGGCAGACTGGGATTTTGGGTCTTTCTTTTATAGCCCTGTCACTAGCTAAGTGATAAAAATACACCTGAGTTCTTAAAGTCTAGGCCTGTACAGGCAGCCTGAATATCTCTAGTCTAACAGCCATTGGTCCCTGTGGAAAAATGATCTATTCAGGGTTGTCCCTAGACATTTTGGTGCCCTACACAGCACCCCCGTCCCTCAGCCCGAGCTGGCAGAGCGGAGCAGGCTGGGGCCAGGTCACTCCACTTCCCGCTGCCCGGTAATTGCAGGGCAGGCCCGACCCCACACTCACGGGGCGGCGGGAAGTGGAGTGATCCGGCCCCAGCCTGCTGCACTCTGCTCCCAGCCTTGGAACTTGGTGGAGTGGGGGAAATGCCCCCCCAGCACTCACCAGTGGTGCGGCTGGGAGAGAGTGGAGCAGAGCAGGCTGGGGCCAGGTCGTTCCACTTCCCACTGCCCGGTGAGTGCCGGGTGCACCTGATCCCTCCTGCCGTCCACCGGGATGTAGCTCAGGGGAAGGGGCGGAGTGGGGGGGGATGGGGTGGAGCAGGGGTGGGAAGAGGGGGGTGGGGGCAGACCAGGTGTGGGGGCTGTGGGGAAGAGGTGGAGCAGGGGCAGGGGCAGCTTTCCTGGCCGGCTCAGCCAGCCGGGGGATCGGGTTCCCCGCTGGAGCAGTACGCAGCTGCGCAGGGCACCGGGAAATTTGGGGCAATTTGGTGCCTCCACATCCCTTAACCAGGCAGCGTCCCTGTGGTGTGGGCTGTCTGCATAGGCCCTTTCTCAATCTTTCTCACCCTCTTGTCTCCAGTCTCCTGTGTCTCTGCTTTCTAAGCACAGACTCACTCTGGCTGTTCAGAGGAGGGGAGGACCATGCCTATGCGTGGCCAGCAGACAGCGACAAAGACCCCCCAGCAAGCCTGCTCCCTGCCACGCCAAACACCCACTGAAGGCCACCCACAGACCAGCATGCGGGGCGGCTGCTGATGCTCTGTGGCCAACACCAGAAGACGGTAGGAAAGCAGGGCCAGCCCCCCCGGTGGGGCCTCTTACCGTTCCCACTCCAGGTGCTCACTTTGGCAGTGGGGCAGGAGATTTTACCCCGAGAGGCTTTTCCCCAGCTGGCGAGAAGCAGAGAAACACCCAGGCTCCCAAGGGGCTATGTAGCAACCCCCCTCCAGCACAGGGACAGGTGCACACTTGGAAGAGGGAAACTGCTCCACACTGTAGCCCGGGCAGCCGCCCAGTTTCTTTGGCAAGTCAGGAATGGCAAAGGCGAGACTGGAAGTACCTGGGGCTCATGCCCCAGCCTTTCTGACGCCCACCCCCCAACTCCTTCCCGGGGCTCTAGCTGAAGCCAGAGCATTGGCCTGAGTGACCAAAAAGAGGTTCTAGCCCTGAAGGGTGCAGGACGTTCAGCCCAAAGGTAAAACTGCACAAGCACAAAGGGACTTGAACTCTCAACTGCCTGATTTAAAATCAGACACCTTATCCATTAGGCCACGTGGTCACACTAGGAAATGCTCTCCAAGTACTTCTTTAGAGAAGACGGACACTGTGTTTCTCAGACAGGTCATCTACTGAGGGGGGTTGAGACTCTCTGGGCACAGAAGTCAAGTTCCCTGCGAGATGTGAGACTTAATTCTATGGAGCCAGGTGCAGGGCTTTGGCAGGGAGGCTCAGGCATGGGGGACTGGGGTGCAGCGGATGGACCGGCTGTCTAGGTGCGGAGATTTAGTTGCACTGAGGCACAGGAGGGAGGAGGAATCCCGCTGATGGTCAGTGGCTGTGCAGAAAAAAGGGTGTTGATTCCCCCATCCTAAATGGACTGGTTGGCTTGACTCTTCTCTCTGCTGCAGAGCATGGTGGGGACTGCAGCTCACCCCTCGTGGGGCAGGAGAGCACAGATGCAAGGTGCTGGGCTCAAATGCACCTGGAGGGCAGCTCCGGTGGGGTGGGGCAGGGCCTGTGGTTTACGTTCTGCGTTGCCTGGTGCTGGGCCATTGCACAATCCCCAGCCACGCCGCACAGCGCACCCCGAGAGGGGGCAGGGGGCCAAGCAGATGATCCAGCATGAGGGGGAGAGGATGTGTGGTTGGGGGAAAAAAGGCCTGTGGCTGCACTGGGGGAGTGCAGAGCAGGGGTGACACCCCAGAAACCTGCAGCAAAGGGATGGACAGGTGGGGTGGGTGGATAGAAATGGCAGTGAGCCTAAAAGGGGAGTGGGGGTCAGTGGTCAGAACAGGGAGGGGGCTGGGTGCTAGGACCTCTGGATTCTATTCCTGGCTCTGGGAGCAGAGGTGGGTCTAGAGGTGGGAGCAGGGGGACTGGGAGCATCTTCCTAATTCACAGGGTAGTTCTCGTCCCAGCTCGTGCGAGGGCGGGAAGCGCCACCAGCCCCATTTCCTGGACGGGAGAAGAGAGGCTGAGTGATGTGCCCAAGGACACTCGGGAAGTCTGTGGCAGAGCACAGCATGTTTCTCCCCCTCCCCCGCCGGGGTCTGGCCTGTTAGTGGGTGGTGCAGGGGCGGGGTCTCAGGAGAAGGAGCAGTGGGAGGGCGGGGTCTCAGGGCAATGTGAGGGCGGGGTCTCGGGTGAATGGGTGGTGCAGGGGCGGGGTCATAGGGGCAGTGTGGGGGCAGGGACTCAGGGGGAAATGGGCAGTGTGGCACTGGGGACTTGGGGGAAGAGGCGCTGTGAGGGCAGGGTCTCGGGGCAAAGGGGAAGCATGTGGGTGGGGTCTCGGGGCAAGGGGCAATGCAGGGGCAGGGATTAGAGGGAACAGGTGCTGCAGGGGTGGGGTCTAGCGGGAATGTGAGGGCAGGGTCCCAGGTGAATGGGCGGTGCAGGCGCAGGGTCCCAGGGGGAAGGGGCAGGGTCCCAGGGGGAAGGGGCTGTGCAGGGCGGGGTCCCAGGGGAAGGGGCGGTGCAGGGGTCTCAGGGGAAGGGTGGTGCAGGCATGTGGTTCCAGGGGAAGGGGCGGTGCAGGGCGGGGTCTCGAGGAGACAGGGAAGCTCAAGGGTGGGAACTCGGGGGAAGGGGCCATGTGGGGGTGGGTCCTTGGGGAAAGGGTGCAGGGGAGGGGTGTATTGGGGGGGCAATGTGGGAGTGGGGAGTCGGGGGAAGGGGCAGAGTGAGGGTGGGGTGCTGGGGAAAAGGGGCAATGCGAGGGTGGTGCCTTGGAGGAAGGGACGGGGCGGGCAGGACTTCAGGGAAAGGGGCAGGGATTAGGGGAACAGGCGATGTGAGGGGGACCTCGGGGTTAGGGGCAGCGTGAGGGCAGGACCTCGGGGGTGGGGGCAGGTCTTTGGGGAAAGGGCAGAGTGAGGGGGCAGGAGCAGGGCTTTGGGGGCGGGGTGGGGGCAGGACCTCAGGGGAAGGGGGGGCAGGGGCAGGGCTTTGGGGAAAGGGGTTTGGCAGGGGCAGGGCTTTGGGGAAGGGCACAGCAGGGGGGCAGGGCTTTGGGGAAGGGTGGAGCGAGGGGGCGGGGCAGGGCTTTGGGCTTTGACCTGCTCTCCAGCTGAGCCACCACTGAAAATTGAAAAACAAAACAGTAGAACCATACAAGGCTTCAAAGCCCACCAGGCCCAACCCCCCTTCTAATACAGCAGAAAAGCCGCACTTCTCCTGACTAGGTAGGGACGTCCTATGGCCCCACAGGAAGTGGAAGGCCATCGTGTTCGGTCTCAGCAGCATTCGTGGAGCAGGGGGAAACACATGGCTGAGGAAATTCCCCACAGATGGGTCTTGAGCATCACAACCTTGTAGGTAATGACAAGGTCCACTTACGCCACCGGCTGAGCCATTCCTCACAGGCCAGCAACCATTTCTCCCAGTTCGCGTTCCCCACCTCAACCCCAACCGAATGCTAGAAGGCCCAGCCATCAACCTGCCCACTCTTGCAGCCCTCCCCTTCCGCCCTGACTGATAGGGGGAGTATTGAGCCTCCCTCCCTTAGGCCCTTCAGCATCCCTGGGGAAAGACAACACCGCCCAAGTGACTTTGGGCCAGTAGGTGAACCAACAGGGCTGCCTGCTAGGCCAGGCTGCAGCCCAGCTTCAGGACTCACAGGAAATGGAGCTTGCATCCCTACCTACAGGACTCCAGGCATGGCCAGGCTTCTGGATCAAACATCCCCTCTTGTGCTCAAGTCACAACAGCTAGCGGGTGAAAGACAGGCTTTCATGGCATTGGAGAGAGCAAGATAGAGCCTTGGAAGACCCAGCAGGGTTTGTGGCACAGGAATTGTCCTCAGATCCCACCAAGACTTCAGCTCAGATTGCAGGATTCAAAGTCCCGAGTGCTGCCCTTACACCATGGGACCAATAGGGAACCCCCAGACCTCTGCTGAGCTCTGGTGTGTATGACCCTGTGCGGGCAGCCCTGCCTTTGCTCACCAGGTTGTCATGCAGCAGTTTGCTGCACCTCCCAGAGGCCTTTCTTAATCCAGACTGTGAAAGGCCAGTGGGCATGTGAGGAAGTTTTCCCTTCAGTCCCAGGCAGTACATGGCCCTTCCTAGTGAAAGGTGAATTCCTGGGGGAAAAAAGTGATTCAAATAACATCCTGGAGAGATGCCTTCATCAGTTCTGGGGGAAATATCCAACAGGGAGAGGTTACTTTTCACCTGACCAGGGAGTTGAACCCTGGACCCTCAGATTAAAAGTCTGATGCGCTACCAACTGAGCTAGTCAGGCTCATGTTTCAAAGAAGCAAATTCCATGCAGAAGAGAAACTAATCAAGAAAATGAGAGCAGGAAATAGTACAGAAAACCTGCTACTCTGGCTCTCTTAGCAGTCCTAGCCCCAGCCTGCTCCTCCATCCAGTGCCCTGAGGCCTTATTCTTTTTTTAGTTAAATAACAAATCCAGGAGAAAACACAGTTATACAAAGCAAAACAAAATCACAAACAGAAATGTCATTGGAAATACAAAAATAAAAAAGGAAAATGCAAACCACATCACTTTATCATGTCTGGGCCATTCCTGTATCGAGAGCACCCGCTAAGGTCCCTGTGTGCTTACGAGAAACCTGGAGGAACTCATACCACAGCCTGAACATGAAACTCAACTGCTCCCAAGTGCCGCAGTAAAACCCTTTCCCTGCTGTGACGTTGCACTCCATAGGATTTTATGAATATATGCTAATGAGTGTGAATATGATGTAACTGGAACATGCTTCATGCAAAAGGTCTCTTGTGCAGTATCATTACAAAGCTTATTATCTACTGTGTGTGTTCATCCTATTTGTATGACTCGATCATTCTTGTATCTGAAACTAGAAATATGAACTATAACTCTGAGGTCCTGTTGTAATGATGCAAAGTGTGGGCCATTAATAGTGGTTTGGACTCTTGATGGCTCCCATTAACCAGGACAATTGACTGGAGATGGCTCTGTCCTGCACCATCTGTGAGTCAGGCCAGGAAGAATGAAGGCTTGGGGGTCTCACAGGACATGTGACCATGTTACCTGGTACAGGAATCCATCTTAAACCTGGGGCTTTTCCCCAGGAGAGAGACAAAAGATTCCTGCCTTGTACCAAAGCTGTATAAGGGGGTGGAACTGAACAAAGGTGGCTGCAGTCATGAGACATCCCCTAGCTACCACCTGAGCTTGAACAAGGGCTATACCAGGTGAAAAGGTTGGTCCCAGACAAGTGTAACCCTTCTGCCCCTCTGAGCTGGCAGCAACAAGGGCCGGGTTCAGTATCCAGGGGTTCCGTTTCAATAACACAATGCAAAACTGGCTCAAGCCCCCACCCAGTGACCTGGGACAATTACCCCCCCCCCCCCCCCGGGCGCCTCTAGGAGGCAATACTTCCCCACTCGCAAGCACAGAGTCCGAGTGTAGCAAAATCCTTTTAATAAAGGAGGGAAACAATGCGGCATCACATTGGAGAGCTACCACCTGAGCTGGAACAAGGGCTATACCAGGTGAAAAGGTTGGTCCCAGACAAGTGTAACCCTTCTGCCCCTCTGAGCTGGCAGCAACAAGGGCCGGGTTCAGTATCCAGGGGTTCCGTTTCAATAACACAATGCAAAACTGGCTCAAGCCCCCACCCAGTGACCTGGGACAATTACCCCCCCCCCGGGTGCCTCTAGGAGGCAATACTTCCCCACTCGCAAGCACAGAGTCCGAGTGTAGCAAAATCCTTTTAAAAAAGGAGGGAAACAATGCGGCATCACATTGGAGAGACACCACAACCAGGACTATACACAAACCATAAGCAAAAAAACCCACCTCCAAGTACATTTGGCACTGTCCTTTCCCCCTTAGAGTCTTAAGTCCAATCACCCCAAAGTCCAACAACCCAAGAGTCTCTGTCTCTGGTCAGTGCCACCCCAGAGTTCAAAAGTTTATCTGCAGAGTTTTAACCCCCCCCCCCCCAGCCTGGGTGGAAATGGGGGGGGGTGCACACACAGGGTGTTAAAGGACACCTTACGTGGGCCAGGACCGACTGCCCCACTTCTCCGTGGAGTTCTGCTGCAGCCTTCACCACGACTGGCTCCACTCCACCAGCTGTGCTGCTCCTCCAGCCAACCCGTGAACCGCATCAGCCGTCCCCGCGAACCGCTCCACACTGCTCACTGTTCCACGGGCTGCGCCAATGTGCTGCAGACTGCTCCGCTCTGCCAGCTGCTTAGCGATCAATCTTCAGGCTCCCCTACTCAGTTATCTCAGCTCAGTAAGCTTAGCTCTTTTAGTGATTTCAGCTCTTAGTGGTTTCAACTTGTAGTAGAGGAGCACCAGTGCCACCTTGGCCCAACGTGAATTCAGGTCAGCAGCCTCCAGATGGACTCCTAAAGGATTCAAAATTAGCTCTGCTCTTTAACAGTGGAGAAAGGAGAATGTGCAATTGGTGTTCCAGGCCCTTAAAAGGGGCCCATACCATTAGGCACACACACCAGTTCCCAGCCTCTCTCCCTTCACTGGGTTTTGTAACCCATATCCCTTGTCTAGCAAGTACTATTTAATGTAGGTTGAGTCATTTCTGTCATAAAGCAGTCTCATAGTTCCTCATTCACATAATTAAGGTAACAGCACTTTTTTTTCCTTCCTGCCCCAATAACAAAGAAATTGGGGATTCCACAGTGTGAAAATAACCATCCCATGCTGCTGTGTGTTATGCTAAGTGGAGTGGGTTTACCAATGCAAATGCACATTCCTAAAATTCCTTTGCCCACTCCTCATAATGTACCACCAGATGTCAGGGTAGATCTCATCCTGACTCTGCTTACACAAGAAATAAGTCTAGTCTGCAAAAGAAGCTTATTGGAAGATCTCTGAGGGTGAGATTTGATCTGTATTGAGTTTTGTACTGTATTAGGCTTAGACTTGCATGTTTTTGGTTTATTTTGCTCTATGGAGAATACAAACTGCACAGAGAAGGAAAAGTTAATGCCTTGGAAAAGCCTCTGTGTGTTAGATGGGTGGGAGGGTGTCTAAAAACCACTTTCCTCTACTTTCTTTTCTCTGAATTCCTTTAGAAAATCCAAAGCAGGAAACAGAACTATTTCTTTCTCTGAGGCTTGAGCTTTGAGACTTTCAAATTATGAGACTGACATGCTGCCAGCTGTGCTAAGAAGGCCCAGTGAAATGTTTAGGCTCAGTGCATATAGGATCCTCCTACAGCAGTGACTGGGGCAGGGAAGGAGCCAGGGGTGTGCTGGAAAAAGCAGGGAGCTCTGCTGCCCACAGACCTGTCCTGGCGGCTTTCACAGGAGCAAAGAAATCAATTCTCCCTGCCAGTGAATAATGTACTGGAGCTAATGGCAGCACAGGGGGGATGTTTCCAAGTTGTACACCCACTGCCACATGTTAAAACTCAATCTCCTTTCCCTATGCATTAGGCAAAGCAAGCTGGGGAAACTACATGGATAATGAACACCAGCGCTTCAGACAAGGCTTGAACTCATAACCCCAGCAGTAGCCCCCTTTATACCAACCAATTGCACCACTGCAGGTGCTTTTTAGAGCACCCTGGGAAGCAGGCAGTTATCAGTCTCTGGGGTTCACACCTTTGCCTGGTAATTGAAAGGCTGATGCATCAAACCTAACTCAAGATGCGGCTTTTCAGTGATGAGACTCCAGGACATTTTAACAGGAAGAAAATCTCCTCGATTCTGATTTAGTCCCATTTGACTCCTGCCCCTCTTCTCCCCCCGCCTCCCCGCCCTGCCCCACCCGTTTTCTTTCCTTCCCCACTGGGGCTGTGCAGAGAGGAGCCCCAGTCAGTCTCTGTCACAGAGAGTCTGTATCCCATCAAGGGAGGGAGGGGTCGCTCCAAAACACTGATAATGGGGAGGGGAGGGGTGTCTGTGATTAGGAGGAGAAAGGATGGAGAACTAACAGTGGGGCCCAGAGAGATTCCCCCAGATTGGAGAGATCCCCTGCTGCCCCCTATCAGCCAGCTGTGGGAAGAACAACTTGGGATTGCTTGGGGAAGCCACCTTTAAAAACACAAGTGTAACATGCTAGTTACATTTTAATAAGACCAAAGCCTCCTCAAACCCACGGTCACAATCACTGCAATGATTTTGGCTTGATATTTTACCGGCCACAGACACAAAGTGAGTCAAATTACAGTTTCCGTTCGGAGTCAGTGCACACACAAGAATCCGGAGGCTTTTAATTCCTTAGGTTCTGCTGCCATTTCATTTCTGTCCTGTTCCAAGATTTATTGTTGTGCAAAGCAACGTTAGGCCCTTGGGAGTGTCCCCCCTGGTCCTGCCTGCTGTCCCGGTCAAGTTAAAAGAGCCGGAGGACCCCTGCCACCACCACCACCAGCACAAGAGGGCTAAGGTGGTTTCCTGCCCACCCTCGCTCCATGTGGCACGCCACTCCCGGAAGCGGCTGGCACATCCCTGCGGCCCCTGGGGTGGGGGGTGGGGTCTCCATGTGCTGCCCCCACCCCGAGAGCCAACTCTGCCAACTGTGGCAATGGGAGCTTCAGGGGTGGAGTCTGCGGGCAGCCATGCTCAGAGACGCCCCCTGCCCTCCCACTTAGGGGCTGCTGCCAGAGGGGGGTGCGGGTTGCTTTTGGGAGATGCCCGAGGTAAAGGTTGCACCCCTCACCCTCTCCTGCACACCCAACCCAGACCCCACACCTGCACCCAAACTCTCTCCAAGACCCTGCCCCCCACGCACCCTGCTGCAGCACAATCCCCTGACTGAGATCAGACCCTGCACCCAAACTCTCTCCTAGAGCCCAATCCCTCTCCCTCCCTCTCCCAAACTCCCCCCCAGAGCCTTACACAGCTGTGGGGTGGGACAGGACTTAGTCCCATTCTGGGAACGACCAAAAATTATACAAACCTGCCTCCCGTGTCCAGCCCAACCTTCTGCTGACGCACCTCAGCCCACACCCGTGCGGGGTTTGAAGCTTCCATTGCTTAAATTCCAGGACACTGAGGGATTTCAGCTCCCCTTTGCCCACAGGGAACCTTCACCCCACTCCCAGCCAGGTTCTTGTCCATGGGATCACTGTAGGGGGGCTGGGTCCCACTGGGTCTTTTCTCTCTCTGTGACAGGCCAGGGTGCAGTAACTGGGGCATCTGAGCACCCAGGACCTTCTGTGGGGCTGCCATTCCCCTTCCCCTTCTGTGGTCTCATCAGTCATTGACTCCAGCCTTTTTTCTATCCATCGTCAGCACCATCCCAAGCCAGCTGCACTCGCCTCAAAAAGACAAAGAGTCCTGTGGCACCTTACAGAGTAACAGACATATTGGAGCATAAGCTTTCTTGGGTGAATCCCCACTTTGTCAGATGAATGTCATGGAAATTTGCAGGGGCAGGTATCAATATGCAGGTAAGAATCAGTCTAGAGATAAGGAGGTTAGTTCAATCAGGGAGGATGAGGCCCTCTTCTAGCAGCTGAGGTGCGAACACCAAGGGAGGAGAAATTGCTTTTGTAGTTGGCTAGCCAGGCACAGAATTCCCACTGCATTCATCTGACGAAGTGGGGATTCACCCATGAAAGCTTATGCTCCTGTACGTCTGTTAGTCTATAAGGTGCCACAGGACTCTGTCGCTTTTTACAGATCCAGAATAACACAGCTACCCCTGTGATACTCAAAAAGACAGTGTCCCCTGGTGGGTGTAAATCACTGACCTCTCTCCTCTCTGAGCACTGACTGCCCCTGTGTTTCCTTGCCTCTCAGTCTGTGCAGATGGGACCTTTCCCTCCAGTGCTGGAGGATTCGCCCTTCTCATCTACCCTTGTCCCAAGCAGCACAGCGGGTGGGAATCTTACATGCACTGAGGTGACTTAGGAGCAGAAACTGCCCCAGACCTTCCATGCAATTGACACTTGCCCCTCACTGAGCAGGACTGAAACTCCTGCAGGAGACTGCTGGGCCACATCCCCTCCGGGCATGAGCAAAGTAGCAGGGTGAAAAGAAGAACCTGGAGATGCTGGGGATTGAACTCTAGACCTCACACATGCAAAGAATGTGCTCTACTGCTGAGCTACATCCCCAGCTGGGCTGGAGGTTACACTCAGAGCTGTCCTATTCCCAGAGCATCCAGTGGCCTAAGAGCAGCCTGGGGGACACATTCCCTGCTCTGAGGGCCAAACCTGCTGTCCTGGAGGCTGCTGGTTCTTAGGGTCACTGAGAACTGATAGAACTCCACTCATCTGGGATTTAACAAATTGTCTTTCATGGAGCAGGGCCAGATCCAGTGTTTTTGGCACCCCAAGTGGAAAAAAAAAATAAAAAAGCTGCAATCAACTGCAGCTCTACCTCTGCGGCTTTTGGCCTCAAGCCCTTCCCTCTGAGAGGGACCAATTGCTGCTGAAGCCTCCCCTTTCCATTGACCACCCCAGAGATCTGCTTGCTGTGCTGGTGCCTGGAGCCCGCCCTGCCATGGAGACACTGGGAAGATGGGGGGAATCAGGAAAATACCAGGGATTTGTTTATGTTGTAAGTGAAGAGTAATTGAAGCAGTTTTGGTTTAAAGTCACTTTTCCCTGGCTGGGAATTGAACCCAGGCCATAGCAGCGAAAGTGCCAAATCCTAGCCACTAGACCACCAGGGAGGGGCTGCTTTTCTTCTCACTTATGTGACACTTTCTTAGGCTACTTTCTATCCAATTTCTGAAGCGGCTCCATTGTCCATTCCCTGAGGGGCTAAGAGCAGAAAGTGCAGGAATCCCTGTACCCATGGTCACAACCTGAGACCAACCCAAGCCACTGAAACAAACTCAAATGATGCTTCCTCCAGCAGGATCACAGAGCAACACAAAGAAACCCCATCAGGAACAATCCTCCTCTGCCTTCATTTACCCCATTGCAACCCTCTCAGCAGCCGACTCTTGTGGGAAGGACAGTGAGCCGATAGGAGCTGGGATTTAACAAATTATCTTCCATGGAGCAGGGCCAGTTCCAGTGTTTTTGCCACCCCAAGTGGGAAAAAAAAATAAAAAAGCTGCAATCAAGGGCAGCTCTACCTCTGCTGCTTTTGGCGGCAAGTTGCTTCCCTCCTAGAGGGACTGAGAGGGCTGAATTGCCGCTGAAGCCTCCCCTTTCCATTGGCCGCCCCAGGGACCTGCTTGCTATGCTGGTGCCAGCCCTGCCACAGAGACACTAGGAAGATGGGGGAATTAGGAAAATACCATTCATTTGTTTATATTGCAAGTGAAGAATAACTGAAGTATTTTTGGTTTAAAGTCACTTTTGCCTGACTGGGAATTGAACCCAGGCTTTGGCAGTGAAAATGCCAAATCCCAACCACTAGACCACCAGGTAGCTAATGATGTTGTTTTTCCTCTCACTTATGCTACACTTTCTTAGGCTACTTTCTATCCAACTTCTGAAGCTGCTCCATTGTCCACTCCCTGAGAGGCTAAGAGCAGAGAGTGCAGGAACCCCTGTGCTCAGGGTCACAACCTCAGCCCAACCCAAGGCACTGAAACAAACTCAAATGATGCTTCCTCCAGCAGGATCACAGAGCAACACAAAGAAAATCCATGAGGAACAATCGTCCTGTGCCTTCATTTACCCCATCACAACCCTCTCAGCAGCCGACTCTTGTGGGAAGGACAGTGAGCCGATAGGAGCTCTGGCACAGAGACCAAGGGAGGGGTGTTGCACCCCCTCAGTGTGAGCTGATCACATTCTGACTCCGGAGGAGGAGGGAAAAGCGATGTTCACATGATGGGGCCAGTATGTACCACAACATGGTTCTTTTATGTGGGATGACTCTGAACATTGACTGATCTCCACTCCCTTGGATTTGAAGAGATGTTTAGTTGTGCACCTAGGAGGCTGAAGCAATTTTATGGATGGTGACACTAGGATTGAAGGGTTATTTAATGTTGTAGAAATTGTTAAAAACACTTAGTTTAAACTGGAACTGCCTGTTATTAAAGGCTGGTTTCCCCACGTCAGTTCCATAAGCTCTGCTAGAAACACCCTGGCTTCTCTCCTGCCTCGGTGGGAACTGGAGGGAATCGTCCCCTGCTGCCCTTGGCTCCAGGCTGGTTTTCCTGGGGAGGGGACGTGGAATTGATTTGTTTGCTGTTGAGAAGGGAGCCGGGCCAGTTCTCAGGGAACGAGAACTCCCAGCATCTTCCCAGCCCAGCCCAGGCTGCTGCCTTGTCCCAGCCTCTGTTCCCCTGGTGGCCCCACGCGTTTGACTCTAGAGGAGGCCGGGAGCAGCAGCTGAGGCAGAGGACAGCCTGGGCCGGGCAGATAAGAAGGAGTTTAGCAAGCAAAAAAGGTAAAATGGCAGTGGAGTATCACCTTGGACTCGACGGCATTTCTCCATTGGTCTGTCTGCTTTGGGGCAGGGACAATAACACGTCCTGCTGCATTCGTTATTTCAAAGGGCAGCTTAGGATTTTCATTCTCACACACGGTGCACAAAGCAGGACTCAACCTTTGCCGTAAACTAAATGAGCTGCCCACAGATTCTGGCAGCCACAATGAGCATTTGGGTGAGAGCTCAGACCTGCCCCTGTCCCAGGGGGAGACGGGTCATCAGTGTGGGGACGGTACCACTGACCTATCAGTTCTTAACTCCCAAACGTTCAGTAACTCTATTATCAGTGCCTGTGAGTGTTATTTAAACCATAAGGAAAACCACACTGGGCCAGACCAAAGGCCCATCTAGCTCTGAACCTTGTCTTCTGACAGTAGCCAATAGCAGGTGTCCCAACAACCAGTCAACAAGGCACCACTGGGAGTTGAACCCAGGATCTCCTGTTTACAAAACAGATGCTTTAGCCAGCTAAGCCATGGTGCCTGTGGGTGCCTAAAACACAGTGTCTGCCCACACCTGACTCCCTGCCATCGCCACCAGGGCCTGACAAGCTTTGTTTGTCTTTGGATTCTGCAAAGCAGAGGAGCAGGTGACGTTTTCCTTGCAAGCTGTGTGTGTGTGTGTGTGTGTGTGTGTGTCTGTGTGTGAGTGAATCTTTGGCCAGGTCTGCACTACAAAGTTGTTTCAGCAGAATTATATTGCTCAGGTGTGTGAAAAACACACAACGCTCTCTCGGTCGGTAGCTTGTGGCTGGTGCACACACTGCAATGCCACGTCTGGCGACAAAACTGCCCTGTTTTGCTGACAAAATAAAACGACTTCGAGGAGAGGTCTAGAGCTTTTTGCAGCAAATGTAAAGTAACAGAGTAAATGCTGTAAATGCCTTCCCCAGTATCCCACAATGCCCGCTGTGAACTCACCTGCCCTGCATTCCTGCTACAGAGCCATGGGCCCCTCCCCTTTCATCGCTCTGGGAAGTTCTGACAGCTGAGCCTGCTGCTCTGCTCCGGCAGCCAGGAGCAAATCACTGCCTTGGATGCTGCTCTCTCCCACCCTGTGAACACAGAGCAGGGTGGTGGGAACTTCCTTACAAAGCGGGGAGGGGCACCGGCATCTGAAAGTGACACCCCCATGACACCCCTTCCCTCAAGGAGGCTCTTACCGTCTAAATAGGGACGTCTGTTTTCTAGTAAAATCACTAAAAGGGAAGGAGAAAACTCAAAAGAGGTTCCTCCTGGTGCTCACGTCTGTGAACCCGAATACTCTCTCAGTCCTCAGAGAGAGACCTGGAGAAGGAGACTTGCTGAAGCAAAGCCACAGGGTCTCTGAGGTTTCCCTGGCCCCTCCCCCCTGTCCTGCCTGGCTGATGTCAGCATCTCTCTGTGAGGTCACCACCTCCTCACCACCTTTGACCAATAGTCGGAGGTCCTGCAAAAGGCCTTTGTGATGTCACTGCCACACCCCTCCCTTGCTGGGCTAATGTCCTGCCCCTGGCCAGGCACTGTGGAGGTTTGAGCTACTCCCTGAGGATCACCCCACTCAAGGAGCGTTCGTTCTAGGCAGCAAGCTGGCTAGACAGGAAAACATCAGACGCTGCTCCCAATACTACACTCAGTTTTTTCAGAAATTAGTCGACTTTATGGCCAGAAGAGACCATTAGAGCATCTAATCTGACCCCCTGCATATCACACGCCTCCTGTATGACACAAGAGCTACTTTTGGGGCAAACACATCCCAGAAAGGCATCTAGTCTTCATTAAATGATATCAAGAGATGGTGAATCCACCTCTTTCCTTGGTAGCTTGTTCCTATGGTGAAACATCCTCGCTGTTGAATTTTTGTGTCTTAGTTGTAATATGAATTTTTCTCTTTTCTCTTTTCACCAGCCATTGGGTCTTGTTATGCCTTTCTCTGCTAGATTAAAGAGCCCTTTCATATCCAATATTTTCTCTCCATTAAGGCCCTTCAACACTTCAATGAAATCACCTTTCAATCTTCTTTTGATAAGCGAAACAGGTTGAGCTCGTTCAATAGCTCACTAGAAGGCATTTTTCTCCAGCCCTCAGAACATTTGTTGGCTCTTTGGTCATCAGACTCCTGAACTGCAGCTGGATGTGGTTCTTGTTCTTCTGCACAGCACAGCCCCTGGAGAAGAGGGATCTGCAAATGTACATTCATATGATCCCTTTGTTTAATTGATGAAAACATAAACTAGACACTTAGAGGATTGGACTGATTTCAGCTGATGGACAACTTTGCTAGGTTTTTATGCATTTGGACAGCAAAATGTTGAGTGTTTAAATTCATATTAAGCATCCACATATAGTGGAGCTCCTGAACATAATGGAGAATGGAAATGAAAATGTTTTCCTTTTTTTAAAAGAAAGTTATAAGAGAGCACTGTGGTTTGAACCAAGTACCACTTGATCAATAGTAAAGTACACTACCACTGAGCTATACCCCCATCACATCAGTAAAGTGGAATTGTGATCTCCAGGACTTTGAAGGACAAACCCTGATTCATCGAGCTCCTTTGCCATTCCCAGAACACAGGTGGTTTTAAAAATGGGGTTTGATTAAACTTCTTAAATGTGGTAAACACCACAGCTTGCACACCCACCGATATAGCTTCTCCCACTGACATAGCTGCCACCTCTTGGGAAGTGGATTAACTGCACCCCCAGGAAAACTCTCTCCCATCAGCCTAGAGCAGTGGTTCTCAAACTGTGAGTCAGGACCCCAAAGTGGGTCATAACCCTGTTTTAATGGGGTCGCCAGGGCTGGCATTAGACTTGTTGGTGCCTGGGGCTGAAGCCAATAGTCTGAGCCCCACCACCCAGGGCTGAATCCCTCAAGCTCTGGTTTTGCCCTCCCCTAACTAGGGCAGGGCTCAGGCTTTGTCTCCTCTGCCTGTGCTCAGTGTGGAGGGCCTGGTCAGTCCCTCTTTCCAGGGCCATGTAGTAAGTATTTTTTTGGCAGAAGGGGGTTGCGGTGAAAGAAAGTTTGAGAAACCCTGGCACAGAGCCTCTGAATATGTCTAGACTTGGCTCCCTGTGGCAGATCAGACACTGAAAGTGCAGCCATGGAGACACCACACACCAGCCTTGCCTAACAGGCAAGAATCAAACCTCCACAGAAAGACACCCAGTTGCTTTTCCTAAGCACTCAGCCACCACCACTTAACCAAAAGGCTTTTCTACACTATGGTTCTGTTCTAACTGAAGGGTCATTTCCAATTGTTTGCTCAGACCAGCATTAGGGGAAATGGTGCCCTGGGCAAAGCTTGTACTTTGGCACTTCCCCATTGCCCCTGGAGTATCTCCCTCCCCCTTTACCGCTAGCTCCTGCACTCCCAACCCTTACACCTCCTTCACCCCTAACTCCTGCCCCCTCCTGTGCCCCCTCCGCCCTTAACTCCCTGGGCCACCAGCCATTGCCCCTCTCCTGCAGCCCCTTCACATGGCTCCAGTGCTGGGGGCCCCACACTTGTTCTCCCTTTCCCTGGGCTTTGGCATCACTAGCCCCTGATTAACGAGTAGGGTTCAGTGGTCCCCAAAATGTGGGGCATGACTCTTAGGGGGACACAGAGGAACATTCATGGAGTCAATGAAATCAATTGAGCTTCTTCAGTCTCTCGCTGCAGATATTTCCCTTGTTTTTAAAGGCAAAAATCCTGATCTTTCCAACGGGAGCTGCTGCTTCAATGTTTAGTTTGGGGAAGGATCTGGCTGCACTCAGAGATCTGACCCTCACTGTGCAGCAGGAGGCAGAGGGAAGCTGATTGTCAGGGCTCAGGGCAGCTCCCTGCCATGCTGAGCCGGTGTCTGTGCTAAGCTCGGCATCAATCAGGTGATTCTGGGAAGTTCGGGGTCCCCGGGCTCCCAAAGGAGGGTGAAGCAGGTCACCCCTGGAGCAGGTTAAAGCTGCAGGGTGACAGTGGGGTTGCTGCCCCTGTGAACAGCTGCTGTAGCACCGCCTGGGCAGGACAGGGAGAGCCAGTTATACCCCCCCAAGCCTGTATCGGGGGATGGGAGCGCTCACACCCTGGGGACCCACCCACCAGAGATCTACGGGGGGGGAGAGTGGCACCCACACACCCAGGATCTTGTAGGGGGGAAAAGGGCATCCACACTCCGGGATCCTCTGCAGAGGGACGGACACCCACACACCCAGGATTCTGTATGGGGGGCAGAGGTACCCGGACACCTGGGCGGGGGCACGAAACATCCGGGATCTTACCTGGGAGGACAGCGGCGCCTGCAGCTCAACATGAGACGGGGGCGGGGGGAGCAGGAGCATTTCCCAGTTCCAGGCTGTCCCCGTCTGGCCAAGGCACAGAGCTCACAAGCAGAGTTTAAAGCTCCAGCTGCCAAACTGCAAAACATGCTGGGCCCCGTGGCTGGTGCCTGTGATCCCAGCTCCTGGGGAGGCTGAGGCCGGCGGATCGCTTGAGCTTAGGAGTTCTGGGCTGCAGGGGGCTGTGCCGATTGGGTGTCCGCACTAAGTTCAGCATCAATATGGTGATCCTGGGGGAGCTTGGGGTCCCCAGGTTGCCTAAGGAGGGGTGAACCAGCCCAGGTTGGAAACAGAGCAGGTCAAAACTCCTGTGCTGATCAGTAGTGGGATTGCACCTGTGAATAGCCCCTGCAGCGTAGCCTGGGCAAGACAGTGAGACACGGTCTCTTTTTAGACACCCCTACTCCACAGAGCCTGGAGGGGGGGATGGGAGCACCCACACGCTGGGGAATCTGACTTGGGGGGAGGGACGCACCCAAGCAACACGGATCTTGAAAAGAGGAACAGCGACACCCACACACCACAGAGCCTGGATGGGGGCAGGGGAACCACACACGGGAGCTAGTTCATGGGGTGGGGGACACACCCATATGCTCCGTTGCACCATTCTTAATGAGAAGAACAGGGGAATCCACACAACACGGATCCTTAATGGGCGTGGGGACACCCACACACTCCACTATTAACCAGGAGGGACAGGGGCACCAGACACCCCCAGTAGCATGGAGACACCCACATCCACCGGATCCCTCATGGGAGGTAAGACAGAGGGGATTATAATGGGGCTCAGCGCACCCACGCACCAGGGATTGTTAAGGGTTGAAGGGACAGGGACACCCACACACACTGAGATCACGTCCTTGGAGGAACGCAAACCCTCCACAGAAGGACCTGGTCTGTTCCATGGTGGCAGCCCAGCCTGGGTGAGTCAAAGTCTCTTTTTATACAGGCACGCCCCAGAGGTCCTGACTAGGGCGAGAGAGACACCCACCCACTAGAGATCCTTAATGGTCTAGGGTGCACCCACACAGCAGGGATTCTTATGGGTGGGAGGAATGGACACAGCCAGACACACTGAGATCACTTCCTCCCAGGAGCCTGGGCCAGACAGGGAGACACAGTCCCCCTTTACAGATCTGCCAGACAACCTTCCTCCCACTCCCTCCACACAATGTTCTTATCTGGAGGTGAAGCCAGGGAAATCCCATGGAGGATTCATATCTGGGGAACTGGGGGGACCCATTTACCACCAGAGATTCTTAAGGGCAGGAGGAACAGGGACTCCCACCTCTGTGGCATGGGGGTGGGTCGCCTGCTGGGATCATCTGGGCATATTTCACCTCGTCAGCTCCCTGCCATTGCCTTGGGGGCCCCTTGTTCGCTGCCTCTGGTACCCAGTTTAGCCTCCTTCCTGAGGCAGAAACGCTTTGATCTGTCTAAGGTCTGTGGGATCAATACGTGTCATGGTGTAATTCTGTGTTATTCGGGGTCAGACTAGCTGAGCTAATGGCCCCTTCTGTCCTTAAACGCCATGAAAACATTTCCCTGGTTTCTCCTTGTGCCTGACAGACACCACGGTGAAGGGCCCAATAGAAGATCCTGGACACAGCGCTCTGGCTCTTACGTTACTTGGGGACGTCAGCGCTTTCCTAGCAAAGCTGCTGCTAAAGCGCTGGATTTGGGGAACGGTTCGGCTCCGATTCAGAGATCTGCCTGCAGGGTGTGAACCTGCCACGAGGAGCGGGAAACGCAACCAGCAATGGGAGGCGTTGGCTGAGCTCCAGGCTGCCCCCGTGTGGCCAAAGCTTAGAACTGAGCAGCGGAGTTTAAAGCTGGCACTGGGAGCGACCTGAACACGCGGGGCACGAAGGCTCCTGCGTGTGACGCTTGTTGGGTGGGCAGCTGAATGTAGCTGATTGCTGGAGTTCAGGGCTGCACCCCGGGGTGCTGAGCAGGTGTCTGTGCTCAGGTTGGCCTCACTATGATGGTTTCTGAGAAATTTGGGGTTGCCAGTTCCCCATAGGGAGAGAGGAGCCCGCCCAGGAAAGGAGGCTTTCAAAACTCTAGTACCAATAGACAGTGGGACTGCCCCTGTGAAGAGCCGCTGCAGCCCCGCCAGGGAGAGCCGGTCTCTCTTTATGCAGCCCCCCCCCCCATTCCTCAGGATGAGGGTTGTGCTCAAAGGTCTGTGCCCCGTGTTTTTACCTCTGTGTGAAGCGCACAGTGCAAATAACCCTCAGCCCATCAGCTCAGCTCCAGGCTCCACTTCCACCCGCTCAGAGCACAGAGCTCCCAGGCTGAGCCTGAAGTTGGAAGTAGGAGACCCAGTAACCAGCCGGGCCCTGTGGCTGCTGCCTGTGAACCCAGCTCCTGGGGAGGCTGAAGCTGTCAGATCGCTTGAGCTCAGGAGTTCTGGGCTGCAGGGGGCTGTGCCGATCGGGTGTCTACACTAAGTTTGGCATCAATATGGTGATCCCGGGGAAGCTTGGGGTCTCCAGGTTGCCTAAGGAGGGGTGAACCGGCCCAGGTCGGAAACAGAGCAGGTCAAAACTCCCATGCTGATGAGTTGTGGGATCGCGCCTGTGAATAGCCCCTGCAGCATAGCCTGGGCAAGACAGTGAGACACAGACACCCCCTGCAGAGCCTGGAGCGGAGGATGGGAGCACCCACTTGCTGGGGATTCTGACTTGGTGGGAGGGACGCACCCAAGCAACACGGATCTTGAAAAGGGGAACAGAGACACCCACAGATCCCTGATGGGGGCAGGCAGGGGAAACCACACACTGGAGCTAGATCATGGGGTGGGGGACAGACACACCCACCAAAGGTCCTGCATGGGAGCACCCATATGAGGGGGATCTTGAACTGGGAGGAGGGAAGCAGCATGTAGCAGAGGTTCTGAAGGGGGAACAGGGACACCCACACACCACGTGTCTTGCAGCAAGAGCTGCGGTCTTCATTTACACAGGGCAGTGATGGGGAATTAACCATGTCCCTTGCAGAGCTTGTTCCACTAGATGATTAGCCTTATTGATCAACACTACGAGTTTATATCGAATTTAGCAGCGTTAAATCGCATTAACGCATTAAAGTGCTCTTAATACCGATATCTGTACTCCTCCCCGACGAGGGGAGTAGCGCTGAAATCGATATTGCCATGTCAGATTAGGGTTAGTGTTGCCGCAATTCGAAGGTATTGGCCTCCAGGCGCCATCCCACAGTGCACCATTGTGACCACTCTGGACAGCAATCTGAACTCGGATGCACTGGCCAGGTTGACAGGAAAAGCCCTGCGAACTTTTGAATTTAATTTCCTGTTTGCCCAGCGTGGAGCGCCGATCAGCACAGGTGACCACGCAGTCCCAGAATAAAAAAAGAGCTCCAGCATGGACCGTACAGGAGATACTGAAGCTGATCTCTGTATGGGGAGATGAATCTGTTCTATCAGAACTCCGTTCCAAAAGACGAAATGCCAAAACATTTGAAAAAATCTCCAAGGCTATGATGGACAGAGGCCACAAGAGGGACTCAACACAGTGCTGAAACTTAAGGAGCTGAGACAAGCGTAGCAGAAAGCCAAAGAATGAAATGGACGCTCATGGAGGGAGGGGCGACTGACATCTGTAGCTATCCCACAGTTCCCGCACTCTCCGAAAACCATTTGAATTCTTGGCTGAGTTCCCAAAGCCTGAAGGGTCAAAAACATTGTTGCGGGTGGTTCAGGGTATATGTCGTCCCCCCTCTCCCCCCATGAAAGCAAAGGGGAAAAAATCATTTCTCGCCTTTTTTCAATGTCACCGTATGTCTACTGGATGCTGCTGTCAGACGCGGTGCTGCAGCGCTACACAGCAGCATCCCCTTCCCTTCCCTTCCCGATGGCAGACGGTACAGTAGGACTGGTGTCTGTCATCGTCGTCCCGTGAGTGCTCCTGGCTGGCCTCAGTGAGGTTGCCTGGGGGCACCAGGGCAAAAATGGGAATGACTCCCAGGTCATTCTCTTCTTTAAGCTTTGTCTAATGAAGATTCAGTCCTGCCTGGAATATTATAGCAGCTGGAGGCTGCCCTCCCCTCCCCCCTTTGAGCTCTACTTGCAGAGGCAATAAAGTCAGTGTTGTTTCAAATTCCTGCATTCTTTATTACTTCATCACACAAATGGGGGGATAACGGCCACGGTAGACCAGGAGGGGTGGGGAGGAGGAAGCAATGGGTGGGGTTGTTGCAGGCACCCCGTAGACTGGCATGCAGCTCAGCATTTCTGCAGGATGTCTGGGGCCTCAATTCTGGTCTAGCCTCATTAGGCAAGCATAAGTGGCATTTTTGCCAGATGCATTGGTGGTATAGTGGTGAGCATAGCTGCCTTCCAAGCAGTTGACCTGGGTTCGATTCCCAGCCAATGCAAGGATGCAATATTTTCTCTACTGGGAATTGGTTTTATTTCAGTCACATTGTATAAGTTTATCAATGAAATGAGAGAATCAATGTCCTGCAGGTCATTGAACACATAGTGGAGGAAGAAAGGGGCAGGACTATACAATGAGCTGTTGGAGTTATCCTGGTATTACAATGTTTGGTTTATTATTAAAAAAGAATTCTTTACTTCCCTCTCCCTTTTAGACTCAGAGCCTTTAAGGTCAGAAGGGACCAGTGTGATCATCTAGTCCGACCTGCTGCACCTTGCAGGCCAAAAGACCCCACCCACCCACTCCTGTAACAGACCCGGGAGGGGAGGCAGCTCTGTGCACTGCCCCAACCCCAGGCAGCACATGGACGACCTCTGCTCCCCTCCCCCAATGGATGTGCAGAGATGTGCCAGCAGCACTGAGGTGGCTCCCTGCCCACTCTGCCTCCGTCCCTCCGTGCCGCTCTCAGAAGTGGTTGGCATGTCCCAGCATCCCCTGGGGTGGGGGAAGTGTCTCCATTCACTGCCTCTGCCCCGAGTACCAACTTCGCAGCCCCCATTGGCCAGGAACTGCAGCCAATGGGAGCTCTGGGGGCAGCGCCTGCAGGCAGCGGCACACAGAGACCCCCTGCCACGGCCCACCTAGGACCTGCTGCCGCAGGGTTGTGTGTACCAGTCACTTTGGGAGCTGCACTGGCCGGGGTAAGTGCCACCTCTCCTGCACCCCAACCCCCTCCCCCAGCGCAGAGCCCGCACCCAAATTTCCTCCCAGAGCTTTGCTTGTCATCCTTTCACCCAGAACTGTCCTTCTCCTGGGCTGCAAGTAGCCATCCCTGGGAAGCCAAGAGGCAGGAACAGGATTCTACCTCCCAGCAGCCAAGTGCACCTCCCCAGGCTTTGCAGAACGACTGGTGACGCTCTACTAACCCCACTTAGCCGCACTGAGGCGCTTAGCTTCTGTCCTGCCTTCCTCAGCTCGACTTTCCTCTTTTTTCCCATTCCTGCCTCACTCCCTCCTTTGGCAAGTCACACAAAGGAAGCCAGCAGGAAGAGCCGGCCGCCATAGGCCAACCTCCAAGGGCAGAGGAGACCAAGCCACAAGGCTTCAAAAGGTGACTGGCCAAGATCCTCTAGCTTTCCCGTGCTGATGCCAAGGCTTTTTCCCAGCTCATTTCACCACCCTCTATCCTGCAGGGGTTGAGTTTATAGCAGGTGTTACTAGCTGGCCCAATTTTGGGTAAGCGTAGGGAGGACTAAAGAGAGTTTGCCAGAAGGCAGCACATTTATTATACTGACAGCTAAGCTCAAAAGAAAAAGCGGGGGTGTGTGTGTGTCACAATCACACTTGCATACTCACGCTCTCAGGACAGGCACGGCACTGGAGATGTCAGGATTCTGCAAGGTAAGTGTCCCACAGCACAGCTATGGATGGTGTGATGAAGGTAAGTCTCCCTGAGGCACAATGAAATACAACGCAGAGAACCACTGGCCAGGCGAAGGGCATTCACTGGAGGTACAAGCTTGTGAGTGCTCTCCTGAGCACAGGGCCCCTTCCCCTTTTAAGGACCTGCACATCATGGCCTGTGACTAGAGATGACTTGGCTGCATCTGTTTGGTCACACTCCACCTTGGGCAGTGTCCATGCTCTGGGTGTGTGATCGCTGCCTAATTCGAGTCCCAGACACCTTGTCTACCTGGGAGCTCTTCTGCTCTTCACCCAGAACATTCATCCCAGGAGCATTCCAGGAGGGGGAAAGCCACTTCACAGGCATTCAAAGAGGGAGAGGAGACAGAAGTGGGAGCAGGGGAAATATAACAGACCTTTTGAGCATAGAAATCACTGCTGCTCCTACAACAACAGGAACAAGCCAGGAAGAGCTGGGAAAATTAAGCCATCATGTTTCTGTCTGGTTTTGAACCAGGGACCTTTTGCGTATTAGGCAAATGTGATAACCACTACACTACAGAAACTCTGTTTCAAGCCTCCTCCCCTCCCTTCAGAAGAACATAAGAATGGCCATACTGGGTCAGACCAAAGGTCCATCCAACCCCACATCCTATCTGCCAACAGTGGCCAATGCCAGGTGCCCCAGAGGGACTGAACCTAACAGATAATGATCAAGTGATCTCTCTCCTGCCATCCATCTCCACCCTCTGACAAACAGAGGCTAGGGACACCATTCCTTACCCATCCTGGCTAATAGCCATTCATGGACTTAACCTCCATTCATTTATCTGCAAAAAGAACAAGGAGTACTTGTGGCACCTTAGAAACTAACAAATTTATTTGAGCATAAGCTTTCCTGGGCTAAAACCAACTTCATTGGATGCATGTAGTGGAAAATACAGCAGGAAGATATATATATATATATATATATATATATATATATATATATATATATATATATTATATATATACACACACAGACAGAGAACATGAAAAATTGGGTGTTGCTATACACACTATAATGAGAGTGATCAGTTGAGGTGAGCTATTATCAGTAGGAGAAAAAGTCCTTTTGTAGTGGCTTTCATGGCCTTTGAGAAAGCAAGACAGAGCCTTGGAAGACCCAGCAGGGTTTGTGGCACAGGAATTGTTCTCAGATTCCACTGAGACTTCACCTCAGGTTGCAGGATTCAAAGTCCTGAGTGCTGGCCCTTACACCATGGGACCAGCAGAGCACCTGTTGATTACTGTAGACTTCCAGCAGGGAGGACTCTGTGGGCAGGGGCGGCTCTAGGCATTTTGCTGCCCCAAGCACGGCAGGCAGGTTGCCTTCGGCGGCTTGCCTGTGGGAGGTCCGCCAAAGTCGCAGGACCAGCGGACCCTTCGCAGGCACGCTGCAGAAGGCAGCCTGCCTGCCGCCCTCGCGGCGACCGGCAGAGCACCCCCCGCGGCTTGCTGTCCCAAGCACACACTTGGTGTGCTGGGCCCTGGAGCCGCCCCTGTCTGTGGCGACAATTTTTTCTGGCAGGGAGGACTCAGTGGGAACATGCCTCTCTGGCCAGCCCTGCATTTGCTCAAAAAGTCAGCACCCAGCACTTTGCTGCAGGCCCAGAGGCCTTTCTTCCTCCAGACTGTGAGGCCAGCGGACAGGTGCTGGAGGTTGCTGGTTCTTAGGGGTCACTTTTCAGCAGGGCCAGATTCTATGTGTGGGGCAGATAGAGTGGGTGCCCTGGACTCAGGGTGCAAAGAAACACTCAGCCCTCTCCCCTGTATTGGGTGGGGGGTGCTGCCACCCCCTGCTGGAAGGTAATGGGAGGGGAGGGGCGCTGTGAGTCACTCAACACCTGACCCTGGTGGCAGCAGTGCTGTGGGGAGCTCCAGGTGTTTCTAGGATCTGCTATTGCACCTGCCTGTGAAGTCCAGCTTTCCCCAGCACATTCACTGCGGTGCAATTGGGTCACTGTTTCCATGGCTGAACAGCAAAGAATCGCTCCCAGTTTCCCTTCTATCGGCAGCAGAGTTAGCCTGTGTCGGTGGTTAATGAGGTGGATCTAGTTGTAGATTGTTATTCATTCCCCACCTTGACAATTCACACAGTCCCTTTCCCATGCAGATTCCCAGCACCTCGGTGATCCTGGTAGCAGGGGTTGGGTCCTGAGATTTTCAGGATTCTTTCCGCCTCCACCTGGAGTGAACTCAGCTTTTCCCCCATCCCAGACAATCCATGAAATAACAACAGGGGCATAAAGAAAGAGGGGAGGGAACATCTCACGGACAGAGCTGGATGTGCCCAGGGCCCCCTGCTTGTCCATTGTTTCCATGGAATTTGGCCCCCTGCTTTGCACAAGGGACAGAGAAAGATCTTGCTGTTCTGTGTCTGTGCAAGGAAAATTGTGCTTCTGTATGAAAGACAGGAGGGAAATGGCCCATGGTGGGACAATATCCTCAGGATTAAGACTTAAGGACTCAGGCTGAGAACTGCTATAACTCCACTCATCTGGGATTTAACAAATTATCTTCCATGGAGCAGGGCCAGTTCCAGTGTTTTTGCCACCCCAAGTGGAAAAAAAAAATAAAAAAGCTGCAATCAAGGGCAGCTCTACCTCTGCTGCTTTTGGCGGCAAGTTGCTTCCCTCCTAGAGGGACTGAGAGGGCTGAATTGCTGCTGAAGCCTCCCCTTTCCATTGGCCGCCCCAGGGACCTGCTTGCTATGCTGGTGCCAGCCCTGCCACAGAGACACTAGGAAGATGGGGGAATTAGGAAAATACCATGGATTTGTTTATATTGTAAGTGAAGAATAACTGAAGTATTTTTGGTTTAAAGTCACTTTTGCCTGACTGGGAATTGAACCCAGGCTTTGGCAGTGAAAATACCAAATCCTAACCACTAGACCACCAGGGAGCTAATGATGCTGTTTTTCTTCTCGCTTATGCTACACTTTCTTAGGCTACTTTCTATCCAACTTCTGAAACTGCTCCATTGTCCACTCCCTGAGGGGCTAAGAGCAGAGAGTGCAGGAACCCCTGTGCTCAGGGTCACAACCTCAGCCCAACCCAAGGCACTGAAACAAACTCAAATGATGCTTCCTCCAGCAGGATCACAGAGCAACACAAAGAAAACCCATGAGGAACAATCCTCCTCTGCCTTCATTTACCCCATCGCAACCCTCTCAGCAGCCGACTCTTGCAGGAAGGACACTGAGCTGATAGGAGCTCTGGCACAGAGACCAAGGGAGGGGTGTTGCACCCCCTCAGTGTGAGCTGATCACATTCTGACTCTGGAGGAGAAGGGAAAGGCCATGGCCACATGATGGGGCCAGTATGTACCACAACATGGTTCTTTTATGTGGGATGACTCTGAACATCGACTGATCTCCACTCCCTTGGATTTGAAGAGATGTTTAGTTGTGTACTTAGGAACCTATAAGGCTGAAGCAATTTTATGGATGGTGACACTACGATTAAAGGGTTCTACTGGGAGGTAGAACCCTGATTAAAGGATCAGAGGGGTAGCCGTGTTAGTCTGGATCTGTAAAAGCAGCAAAGAATCCTGTGGCACTTTATAGACTAACAGACATTTTGCAGCATGAGCTTTCGTGGGTGAATACCCACTTCGTCGGATGCACGGAGATAGCTGGGAGTGCTGGTGGCATAGGGTCTGAGTAGAGAGTCCACATATCCAGACAGTCCTTCAGTGAGAGTGCCTGATTGAAGGGTTATTTAATGTTGTAGAAATTGTTAAAAACACTTAGCTTAAAATGGAACTGCCTGTTATTAAAGGCTGGTTTCCCCACATCAGTTCCATAAGCTCTGCTAGAAAGGCCCTGGGTTCTCTCCTGCCTCGGTGGGAACTGGAGGGAATCGTCCCCTGCTGCCCTTGGCTCTAGGCTGGTTTTTCTGGGGAGGGGACGTGGAATTGATTTGTTTGCTGTTGAGAAGGGAGCCAGGCCAGTTCTCAGGGAACGAGAACTCCCAGCATCTTCCCAGCCCAGCCCAGGCTGCTGCCCTGTCCCAGCCTCTGTTCCCCTGGGGGCCCTGCGTGTTTGACTCTAGAGCAGGCCGGGAGCAGCAGCTGAGGCAGAGGACAGCCTGGGCCAGGCAGATAAGAAGGAGTTTAGCAAGCAAAAAAGGTAAAATGGCAGGGGAATATTACCTTGGACTCGACGGCATTTCTCCATTGGTCTGTCTGCTCTGGGGCAGGGACAATAACACGTCCTGCTGCATTCGATATTTCAAAGGGCAGTTTAGGATTTTCATTCTTACACACGGTGCACAAAGCAGGACTCAACCTTTGCTGTAAACTAAACAAGCTGCCCACAGATTCTGGCAACCACAATGAGCATTTGGGTGAGAGCTCAGACCTGCCCCTGTCCTACAGAGGGGAGGGGGGTCATCTTTGAGGGGACTGGACCACTGACCTATCAGTTCTTAACTCCCAAACGTTCAGTAACTCTATTATCAGTGCCTGTGAGTGTTATTTAAACCATAAGAAAAACCACACTGGGCTAGACCAAAGGCCCATCTAGCTCTGAAACTTCTCTTCTTACAGTAGCCAATAACAGGTACCCCAACATCCAGCCAACAAGGCACCACTGGGAGTTGAACCCAGAATCCCCTGTTTACAAAACAGATGTTTTAACCAGCTAAGCCATGGTGCCTGTGTGTGACTAAAGCACTGTCTGTCCACACCTGACTCCCTGCCATTGCCACCAGGGCCTGACAAGCTTTGCTTTTGTTTGGATTCCGCAAAGCAGAGGAGCAGGTGACGTTTTCCTTGCAAGCTGTGTGTGAGTGAATCTTTGGCCAGGTCTGCACTACAAAGTTGTTTCAGCAGAATGATATTGCTCTGGTGTGTGAAAAACACACAACGCTCTCTCGGTCGGCAGCTTGTGGCTGGTGCACACACGGCAATGCCACGTCTGGCGACAAAACAGCCCTGTTTTGGTGACAAAATAAAACGATATTGATGAGAGGTCTAGAGCTTTTTGCAGCAAACTTAAAGTGGCAGAGTGTCAGTGTAGATGCTGCTGTTCATTATATCACCATAACTGGCCTCCTCCAGTATCCCACAATGCCCGCCATGAACTCGCCTGCCCTGCACTCCTGCTACAGAGGCTGGGCCCCTCCCCTTTCATCACTCTGGGAAGTTCTGATAGCTGAGCCTGCTGCTCTGCTCCGGCAGCCAGGAGCAAATCACTGCCGTGGATGCTGCTCTCTCCCGCACTGCAAACACAGAGTAGGTGGTGGGAGTTTCCTTACAGTGTAGGGGGGCCACTGGAATCCGAACTGTGACACGCCCAGGACATCCCTTCCCTTGAGGAGGCTCTTACCTTCTAAACAGGGACATCTGTTTTCTAGTAAATCACGAAAAGGGAAGGAGAAAACTCGAAAGAGGTTCCCCCTGGCACTCACGTACGTGAACCCAAATACTCTCTCAGTCCTCAAAGAGAGACCTGGAGAAGGAGACTTGCTGAAGCAAAGCCACAGGGGTCTCTGAGGTTTCCCTGGCCCCTGGCCCCTTGCCCCTGTCCTGCCTGCCTGATATCAGCATCTCTCTGTGAGGTCACCACCTCCCCACCACCTTTGACCAATAGTCTGAGGTCCTGCAAAATGCCTTTGTGATGTCACTGCCACACCCCTCCCTTGCTGGGCTAATGTCCTGCCCCTGCCCAGGCACTTTGGAGGTTTAAGCTACTCCCTGTGGATCACCCCACTCAAGGAGCGTTCGTTCTAGGAAGCAAGCTGGCTAGACAGGAAAACATCAGACGCTGTTTGGATGGACAGGGTGGGTCTCAGGGGAGGGGCAGAGAGGGTGGTGGAGGGGAGGAGGAACTGAATGCAATGCTCCAGATGTGGCCTCACCAGTGCTGAATAGAGGGGAATAATCACTTCCCTCCATCTGCTTGAAATGCTCCTACTAATCCAGCCCAATATGACCAGTTACCAATATTGAATGCAGACACAGCAATATCTGATACATTGGTTCCTGTCCATTCAGGAGGTTATTTCCCACCTATTCATAAATAATGAAGATGCTTTAAGCGGAGGGAAGAGAACTGTCCCGTCCGTGCAGTTAACCCATCTCCCCGAGAGGTGGTAGCTATGTCAGTGGGGGGAAGCTATGTTGGTGGGTGTGCAAGCTGTGGTATCTACATGTGTATATAAAGTTTAATCAAACCCCATTTTTAAAACCCCTGTGGCCTGGGAATAGAAAAGGAGCTCTCTGAGGCAGAGCCCGTCCTTCAAAATCCTTAAGATCACTGACTTGCCACTGCAAATGTCATGGGGGTATAGCTCAGTGGTAGAGTGTTTGACTGCAGATCAAGTGGTCCTTAGTTCAACTCTAAGTGTCCCAATTTCTTAAATAAAAATAATCCTGTTTCCAGTATGCTCCAGAGCTCCACTAAATAGGGATCCCTGAAATGAATAGACACACTCAATGTTTGCCTGTGCAAATGCACAAAAACTTAGCAAACATGTCCCCAGCTGAAATCAGTTCCAATCCTCTAAGTCTCTAGGTTTGTTTTCATCAACTAAACAAAGGCCCATGAAGACACATTTGCAGGTCCTTGGCCTCCATGGGCTACAATGTGCAGAAGAACAAGAACCACATCCACTTGGTTGGCATGGACTAGTCTGTATTACATTTGGTAAGTAAGTTGCCACTGGGACTGAAAACTCTACTGGGGTGGACAGGAGCCTGTTACAAAACTAAAATAACCAAGATTTACAAACTCCCTGTTACACATTCAATCCTCTGTTTGTGCACACGACATCAACTGGGGCTCTTATAACTGGCAGCCTTCCTTTAACACAGATCGTTGTTCCTTGCGACTTTCAGATACATTCAAATGGCAGCTGTTCAGAGGTCATGTGCTGCTAGTTCATGAGCAGCAGCAGAGTCTCTGTACGTTACCAACTGTAGAGCTGGGTGTGTCTGCATCCAAGTAACTGCAGAGTCAGTGTAGTCCCAGACAGTTAATTGCACAGTCTCACTTTCTGGTCTCATTGATCATTTGGGTAGAAACAGCAACGGTTTGGTGGGTTTTGTTTGTTTCCCCTTCCTTTTCTCCTAAGGAATGTGTGATCTTGAGCATGTTAGTTTCAGTTCCCTGTGGGTCAGGAAAATTCCATCGCCTTGAACTAGCTGGGAAGTGACCTGTTTGTATCACCTAGAATAAAGGAGCTTTTGTAAAGCAGTTTCATCTTTAAATATGCTGGGATAAAAATAGTAAACAGTAAATTCCACAGCCAGACACCAGGCCAGGATCAATCGATGGGGCCAGGATCAATTAATTACAGAAGAAACAAACTCTTGGGAAGTAGCTGTAATTTGTCCCCAAACCTTTCCTTGTTCTCATATGCTATCAGGGATTCTCTTCTAGAGGGCAGAGTTAAGGTTATCTAGGCATGTACCCTCACTCTGTATTCCCTGTTTTTCCAGAGTTTGAGTTTTACTGAACTCGATGTTCTGGAAGGTAAGAGATAGTCACAGTCAAAGTTAACTCTGTGTTAACAAAGGTTTTGTTAGTGGCAAAAAATGTGACTAATCCCTCACTGCGGTAATTCCACTGACTTCAGTGTACTCTTTCCCCATTTCTAGTTCCAAAAAAATAAGCAAATTAAAACAACCTTGAGACCTAAAATGCTGTGAGAAAATGGAAATTTTAGTAGCTCAAATAATTCAGTTTCTTCTGTGTCTTGTACGTGTGTAAATGGCACAACACGTTGATTTATAAGCACATCTTTCTTAACTTCTTTAAATATTCTGTAGTACATTGACTAGATCAGGTGGGTTGTTCAATGCAGTGAGGTTTTCATGCATTGCCTAATACATATTTTTCATATTATGTAAATGAACACAACTCATTGAACACAAAATTGTGTATTTCATGCTGTGAACTGTGTTGGTAGCTCAAATTAATAGGTTTATTTTCTCTCTCTCTCTCTCTGTGAGGCACAACAAAATAATTTAGTGATGCTGAAAATGTTCCCTTCTCCTCCAGAACTGCCTTGGAATCACCTTCCCTTTGTAGATTAATCTGCCCCTGAGTCTCTACAAGGAAAATATAGTTTCTATGAAAAAAACACAATTTTTTAATTAAAGGGACTGAGACAGAATAGCCACATGATGGTGACACATCAGGAATGCAAAGCAACAGGTTTGTTGCCAGCTCAAAGAGCCTGAGGCAGAGCAACAGCAGGGTTCGTTGCCCGGTGTGCGTCGCACACACCAGGGTGGAGAAGCAAACCACGTTTATTTGAGCTCAAAAAAAGGTGCCAGGGAGAAAAAGCATCTCAAATCCTGCACACCCGCGCGCAGGCGGGGTCCCAGCATTTATACCCCCCTTGTTTGTGGAAGCCTTTTGTTTGGTTTTCCCCCTCACCCCTCCCTTCCCAACAGCAGTTACTTTAAACATTACATCTCAGCGTGTTAGAAAAGTTCCCATTTCCATATTTATCTATGGCCTTCACAGCACAGACGCATGCAGATTTTCCTCCCCCCCTCCCCCTCCTCCCCGCCGCTTTTTGCTGTTTCAAACTGTCCTGCAGCTGCAAGCTGAGACAGCTGACAGTTACACATTTTGCTTGCTGTTTTGTTAGCATCTTAGGCTTTGGCTACACTTACACTTCAAAGCGCTGCCATGGCAGTGCTGCCGCGGCAGCGCTTTGAAGCGCTAAGTGTAGTCAAAGCGCCAGCGCTGGGAGAGAGCTCTCCCAGCGCTGTCCGTACTCCACCTCCCTGTGGGGAATAATGTACAGCGCTGGGAGCCACGGTCCCAGCGCTGGGGCTTTGACCACACTGGCGCTTTGCAGCGCCGCAATTTGCAGCGCTGGAGAGGGTGTGTTTTCACACCCTGCTGCAGCGCTGCACATTTGTAAGTGTAGCCAAGCCTTTAGGCTGCTTAAAGTTCACAGCATGGAAGAACTTGGGTTCACTCAGGCCCAAATTCACAACTTTGGTTTACTTAGGCCTAGTGACACCAACAGGTTCCTGGTTTGCACATTGATGGTGACAAGGGATTGAACTCGACTCCCCTCTTTTCACAGACACATTTGTTTTATTCTCTGAGGTCAAACATCAGTTTAAATGTTGTACTTAGTCCTCTGCCTTGTAGCTTCAACAGCCGCAGATGCAAGATGAGTTACTGCAGCCTAGACCTTGTGTCCGTGTTTAGGTGGTTTTCACCTAAATGTTCAAGCAGCTCCCAGTAATGTCCCGAGCTCCCCAAGTGCCACTGACAGCTGAGCTCTTCCTGCCCACTGAGCCCAGCCCAGACAGTGGGTGGGGGGTGAGTTTGTACCCGAATAACTGACAGAGCCAAGCAAGGAGCAAAGAAATGTTTGCTTCGGTCACTAGGTCTCTGTTTCTATTGCTCGTTTGCTCTCTCCCCTTCCCTGATAAGGAGCAACGGTAAGAGAGGAAGAGGTTAAAACATGTGCTAGGTGGTGGCTGGGTTTGGATGACAAATTTAAAACCATCTCAGCGCCCTCTAGTGTGACACTGACACCATCAGATTCTCACCTTTCACTCACACTTCATTAATAACAGTTTCCCTGAACTACTTTGCTGTGATTATTTCAATGGCTCCGACACCGATACCTGCTGCCCCTTCTGGCTGGTTAATTGCACTGTTTGGAACCTGCTCCTAAAATTACACCCTTCCTGGGAGCAAGATTCAGAACTGCCCAAGGAAACCCCATTGGGTTTCAAGTGCAGCCCAGGCAGGGTGGCAAGAGGACAGCACAGGGGTCTCAGAGCTTCTTCTTCCTCACAGAGAGAAGGTTAAGGGGGGGGCACTAGTTATGACTCCTGGGTTTTAGTCCTGGCTGTGGGAGGAAAGGGGTGTTTAGTGGATTAGAGTTGGGGGCTTAGGAATCAAAGAGGAAACATCTCCCTTTTCAGCTTCAGTGCACATTGAACAAGAACATGGCTTCTCATCTCTTCGGTTTCAGAGGAGCAGCCATGTTAGTCTGTATCCTCAAAAAGAACAGGAGTATGTGGCACCTTAGAGACTAACAAATTTCTTAGGTTCTGTTGCCATCATGTGGCCATTTCATTTCACTTCTTATTGTTAAAAAGTTTGGGTACTTTGCACAGAAACATCATCTCCTTGGGAGAGACAGAGAAGTGGAAGCTGCATTGATTTAATCTCTGAAAAATAGATAAGGATTAAAATATTCCCCCGACAGCTCAGTCCCAACCGTTCTCCCTCGCTGCTGCCAGTGAAGCTCAGTTCTGTACCATGGCCCCAAGAACTGCTGGGTGCAAGTCCTGGGCCTGATGTGAAGTCAATGTAGGGGTGACTCTGCCTGCCTAGACTGTTCTGTAGACAAATTCAGACACAGACCATGTCTGGTGAAGGAGAGACAGATGTGTTGTTTGATTGTTTTTCTCATTTTAAATTTACTTGATCATTTTGATGGCAAAAATATTTGTATGAGACCATGAAAAAAGGAAGAAACCATAAAAATACCCATGGGAGAAAGGGGGTTTCTGAGGCCAGGGTAGATATGGAGATTTTTATGAAAGGGGGAGAGGCCAAATTAGGGCCTTTAGCTGGAGCAAAGGGGGAGGGTTTTTTGTGCAGTTTCATTTTAACCAGCCTCACATCCTGTAGTCCCTACTTCCCCACCCCATCAACAAGTGACCTAGCGCCTCCCCACTGGCAAAGCCACCTGTGACTCCTGACACAGCCCCACTGGTCTGGCCCTCCTCCCCACTGCAAAAACTGCAGATCCCCCAGCACTCCCTCTCCTAGCTGGACCCCCTGGCAGCCAGAGCTCTTCACAGAACTGCCGTGGTTGCTCCCCTGGGGCTCTGGTCAAGGACGGCTACCAGCTTTTCCTGAGAATGCAGTTGAGAAATGACTCACCCTTCTCTAGATTCTCGCCTGTGGGCTCTGAGAAGCCGGATGGGCTCTATATGATAAAGTCCATGTAACATTCCCCTCACATCCCAGCCGTGGTATGTCACCAGTAGCGGCTGTCCCTGGGTAGCAGCCAAGGATGTTTCCCACCATTCAGGAGACCCCAGCCTGGGACTAAAGTCAACTTCAGGCTTCTTCTCTCTCCCTTCTTGGAATCAAGTTCATGTTTTTGCCAAGAGTTAAAGCAGCCCGGACCCCCACAGTCTGGATCAATGTCACAAGTTCCCAGTGTCTTCATGGAAGAGAATTTGTTAAATCCCAGATGAGTGGGGTTAAATCAGTTCTCAGCCTGAGTCCTTTGCTCTTAATCCTGAGGATATTGTCCCACCATGGGGCCATTTCCCGCCTCTCTTTCCTAGGGAAGCACAATTTTCCTTGCACAGACACAGGAACAGCAAGATCTTTCTCTGTCCCTTGTGCAAAGCAGGGGGCCAAATTCCATGGAAACAATGGACAAGCAGGGAGCCCTGGGCACATCCAGCCCTGGCTGTGAGATGTTCCCTCCCCTGTTTCTTTATGCCCCTGTTGTTATTTCATGGAATGTCTGGGATGGGGAAAAAGCTGAGTTCACTCCAGGTGGAGGGGGAAAGAACCCTGAAAATCTCAGGACCCAACCCCTGCTACCAGGATCACTGAGGTGCTGGGAATCTGCATGGGAAAGGGACTGTGTGAATTGTCAAGGTGGGGAATGAATAACAATCTACAACTAGATCCACCTCATTAATCACTGACACAGGCTAATCCTGCCGCAGATAGAAGGGAAACTGGGAGTGATTCTTTGCTGTCAGCCATGGAAAGTGACCCAATTGCACCGCAGTGCATGTGCTTGGGAAAGCTGGACTTTACAGGCAGGTGGAAATAGTGGATCCTAGAAATACCTGGAGTCCCCCACACCATTTCTGCCACCAGGGTGAGATGTTGAGCTACTCACAGCACCCCCCACCATGACCTTGCAGCATGGGGTGGCAGCACCCCCCACCCAATGCAGGGGAGAGGGCTGAGTGTATCTCTGCACCCTGAGCCCAGGGCACCCACTCTCTCTGCCCCACACATAGAATCTGGCCCTGCTGCAAAGTGACCTCTAAGAACCAGCAGCCTCCAGGACAGCAGGTTTGATCCTCAGAGCAGGGAATGTGTCCACCATGCTGCTCTTAGGCCACTGGGTGCTCTGGAAACAAGAGGGCTCTGAGTGTAACCTATTGCATATATGGCTGATCTGGGACTATAGCTCAGTTGTAGCGCATGTGTGTTGTATGTATGAGGTCCTGGGTTCAATTCCCAGCATCTCCAAGTTCTTTTCACCCTGCTGCTTTGCTCATGCCCAGAGGGGATGTGGCCCAGCAATCTCCCTGCAGGAATTTCAAGCCTGCTCTGTGAGGGGTAAGTGCCATTTGCATGGAAGGTTGTGGGGGGGGTTCTGTGCCTAAGTCTCCTCTGTACATTTAAGGGCAGGTCTACACTAAGGGCGGGGGTCGAACTAGGGTATGCAAGTTCAGCTACGTGAATAGTGTAGCTGAACTCCAAGTACCCTAGTTCGAACTACTTACCCGTCCACACGCTGCAGGATCGAAGTCTGCGGATCCAAGGTTGACTCCGCCACCGCCTTTTGCAGTGGTGGAGTACCGGAGTCGACCGCGGCGCTTCCGGAGTTCGAACTATCGCGTCTAGATCAGACGCGATAGTTCGAACTCCAAGAAGTCGAACTCACCGCGTCGACCCGGATGGTAAGTGTAGACTAGCCCTAAGATTCCCACCAGCTGTGCTGCTTGGGACAAGGGTAGTTGAGAAAGGAGAATCCTCCAGGACTGGAGGGAAAGGTCCCATCTGCTCAGACTGAGAGGCAAAGACTAGACTTATTTCTTGTCTGGGCCCAATCTTTTCACCTGGTATAGCCCTTGTTCCAGCTCAGGTGGTAGCTAGGGGATGTCTCATGACTGTAGCCACCTTTCTTCTGTTCCACCCCCTTATACAGCTTTGGTACAAGGCAGGAATCTTTTGTCTCTCTCTCCTGGGGAAGAGCCCCAGGTTTAAGATGGATTCCTGTACCAGGTGACATGGTCACATGTCCTGTGAGACCCCCCCGCAAGCCTTCATTCTTCCTAGCCTGACTCACAGATGGTGCAGGACAGAGCCATCTCCAGTCAATTGTCCTGGTTAATGGGAGCCATCAAGAGTCCAAACCACTATTAATGGCCCACACTTTTCATCATTACAACATGACCTCAGAGTTATAGTTCATATTTCTAGTTTCAGATCCAAGAATGATCGGTTCATACAAATAGGATGAACACACACAGTAGATTATAAGCTTTGTAATGATACCTTACAAGAGACCTTTTGCATGAAGCATAGTCCAGTCACTTTATATTCACACTCATTAGCATATTTTCATAAAACCCTATGGAGTGCAACGTCACAGCAGGGAAAGGGTTTTACTGCAGCACCAGGAAGCAGTTGAGTTTCATGTTCAGGCTGTGGAGTTCATCCAGGTTACTCGTAAGCACACAGAGACCTTAGCGGGTGCTTTTGATACAGGAATGGCCCAGACATGATAAAGTGATGGGAATTGCATTGTCCTTTTTTATTTCTCTATTCCCAATGACATTTCTGTTTGTGATTTCGTTTTGCTTTGTATAACTGTGTTTTCTCCTGGATTTGATATTTAATGAAAAAAAGAATAAGGCCTCAGGGTGCTGGATGGAGGAGCAGGCTGGGGCTAGGACTGCTAAGAGAGTAAGAGTAGCAGGTTTTCTGTATTGTTTCCAGCCCTCATTTTTCTTGACTAGTTTCTCTTCTGCACGAAATTTGTCTTTTTTTAAATGTGAAGCTGGCTGGCTCAGTTGGCAGAGCATCAGACTTTTAATCTGAGGGTCCAGGGTTCAAGTCCCTAGTCAAGCAAAGAAACACTTTCCCCCTGTGACATCCCCAAAGAGTTTTAGAAGGACTCTCCTTGACTTTAGTTTTTCCTTTTCAGGACATGGCCTTTCCTAGGAAGGGCCCTTTACTGCCTGGGACTGAAGGTGCTACTGCCTCACCTGTCCACTGGCCTCACAGTCTGGAGGAAGAAAGACCTCCGGGTCTGCAGCAAAGTGCTGTGTGTTGACTTTTTGAGCAAATGCAGGGCTGGCCAGAGAGGCATGTTCCCACTGAGTCCTCCCTGCCAGAAAAAATTGTCCCCACAGACAGGGGCGGCTCGAGGTCCAAATAGTGACCATAATACAATAGCATTCAGCATCCCTGTGGTGGGAAGAACATCTCAACTGCCCAACACTGTGGCCTTTAATTTCAAAAGGGGGAACTATACAAAAATGAGGGGGTTAGTTAGACAAAAGTTAAAAGGTACATTGACTAAAGTGAAATCCCTGCAAGTTGCGTGGGCCCTTTTTAAAGACACCATAATAGAGGCCCAACTTCAATGTATACCCCAAATTAAGAAAAACAGTAAAAGAACTAAAAAAGAGCCACCGTGGCTTAACAACCATGTAAAAGAAGCAGTGAGAGATAAAAATACTTCCTTTAAAAAGTGGAAGTCAAATCCTAGTGAGGCAAATAGAAAGGAGCACAAACACTGCCAACTTAAGTGCAAGAGTGTAATAAGAAAAGCCAAAGAGGAGTTTGAAGAACAGCTAGCCAAAAACTCCAAAGGTAATAACAAAATGTTTTTTAAGTACATCAGAAGCAGGAAGCCTGCTAAACAACCAGTGGGGCCCCTTGATGATCAAAATTCAAAAGGAGCGCTTAAAGACGATAAAGTCATTGTGGAGAAACTAAATGGATTCTTTGCTTCAGTCTTCATGGCTGAGGATGTTAGGGAGATTCCCAAACCTGAGCTGGCTTTTGTAGGTGACAAATCTGAGGAACTGTCACACATTGAAGTGTCACTAGAGGAGGTTTTGGAATTAATTGATAAACTCAACATTAACAAGTCACCAGGACCAGATGGCATTCACCCAAGAGTTCTGAAAGAACTCAAATGTGAAGTTGCGGAACTATTAACTAAGGTTTGTAACCTGTCCTTTAAATCGGCTTCGGTACCCGATGACTGGAAGTTAGCTAATGTAACGCCAATATTTAAAAAGGGCTCTAGGGGTGATCCCGGCAATTACAGACCGGTAAGTCTAACGTCGGTACCGGGCAAATTAGTTGAAACAATAGTAAAGAATAAAATTGTCAGACACATAGAAAAACATAAACTCTTGAGCAATAGTCAACATGGTTTCTGTAAAGGGAAATCATGTCTTACTAATCTATTAGAGTTCTTTGAAGGGGTCAACAAACATGTGGACAAGGGGGATCCGGTGGACATAGTGTATTTAGATTTTCAGAAAGCCTTTGACAAGGTCCCTCACCAAAGGCTCTTACGTAAATTAAGCTGTCATGGGATAAAAGGAAAGGTCTTTTCATGGATTGAGAACTGGTTAAAGGACAGGGAACAAAGGGTAGGAATAAATGGTAAATTCTCAGAATGGAGAGGGGTAACTAGTGGTGTTCCCCAAGGGTCAGTCCTGGGACCAATCCTATTCAATTTATTCATAAATGATCTGGAGAAAGGGGTAAACAGTGAGGTGGCAAAGTTTGCAGATGATACTAAACTACTCAAGATAGTTAAGACCAAAGCAGATTGTGAAGAACTTCAAAAAGATCTCACAAAACTAAGTGATTGGGCAACAAAATGGCAAATGAAATTTAATGTGGATAAATGTAAAGTAATGCACATTGGAAAAAATAACCCCAACTATACATACAACATGATGGGGGCTAATTTAGCTACAACGAGTCAGGAAAAGATCTTGGAGTTATCGTGATAGTTCTCTGAAGATGTCCACGCAGTGTGCAGAGGCGGTCAAAAAGCAAACAGGATGTTAGGAATCATTAAAAGGGGATAGAGAATAAGACTGAGAATATATTATTGCCCTTATATAAATCCATGGTACGCCCACACCTCGAATACTGTGTACAGATGTGGTCTCTCACCTCAAAAAGATATTCTAGCACTAGAAAAGGTTCAGAAAAGAGCAACTAAAATGATTAGGGGTTTAGTGAGGGTCCCATATGAGGAAAGATTAAAGAGGCTAGGACTCTTCAGTTTGGAAAAGAGAAGACTAAGGGGGGACATGATAGAGGTATATAAAATCATGAGTGATGTTGAGAAAGTGGATAAGGAAAAGTTATTTACTTATTCCCATAATACAAGAACTAGGGGTCACCAAATGAAATTAATAGGCAGCAGGTTTAAAACAAATAAAAGGAAGTTCTTCTTCACGCAGCGCACAGTCAACTTGTGGAACTCCTTACCTGAGGAGGTTGTGAAGGCTAGGACTATAACAATGTTTAAAAGGGGACTGGATAAATTCATGGTGGCTAAGTCCATAAATGGCTATTAGCCAGGATGGGTAAGAATGGTGTCCCTAGCCTCTGTTCGTCAGAGGATGGAGATGGATGGCAGGAGAGAGATCACTTATATTCTTCTGTTCAGGGCCCCAGCACACCAAGCACATGCTTGGGACAGCAAGCCGCTGGGGTGCTCTGCCGGTCGCCGTGAGGGCGGCAGGCAGGCTGCCTTCTGCAGCGTGCCTGTGAAGGGTCCGCTGGTTCTGCGACTTTGGCGGACCTCCCACAGGCAAACTGCCAAAGGCAGCCTGCCTGCTGTGCTTGGGGTGGCAAAATGCCTAGAGCCGCCCCTGCCCACAGAGTCCTCCCTGCTGGAAGTCTACAGTAATCAACAGGTGCTCTGCTGGTCCCGTGGTGTAAGGGCCAGCACTCAGGACTTTGAATCCTGCAATCTGAGTTGAAGTCTCAGTGGAATCTGAGAACAATTCCTGTGCCACAAACCCTGCTGGGTCTTCCAAGGCTCTGTCTTGCTTTCTCAAAGGCCATGAAAGCCACTACAAAAAGGTATTTTTTTCTCCAGCTGATAATAGCTCACCTTAACTGATCACTCTCGTTATAGTGTGTATGGCAACACCCAAATTTTCATGTTCTGTGTGTGTGTGTGTGTGTGTATATATATATATATATATATATATATCTTCCTGCTGTATTTTCCACTACATGCATCCAATGAAGTTGGTTTTAGCCCAGGAAAGCTTATGCTCAAATAAATGTGTTAGTTTCTAAGGTGCCACAAGTACTTCTTGTTCTTTTTGCAGATAAATGAATGGAGGTTAAGTCCATGAATGGCTATTAGCCAGGATGGGTAAGAATGGTGCCCCTAGCCTCTGTTTGTCAGAGGGTGGAGATGAATGGCAGGAGAGAGATCACTTGTTCATTACCTGTTAGGCTCAGTCCCTCTGGGGCACCTGGCATTGGCCACTGTTGGCAGATAGGATGTGGGGTTGGATGGACCTTTGGTCTGACCCAGTATGGCCATTCTTATGGTCTTATGAAGAGAGGGGAGGAGGCTTGAAACAGAGTTTCTGTTGTGTAGTGGTTATCACATTTGCCTAATACGCAAAAGGTCCCTGGCTCAAAACCAGACAGAAACATGATGGCTTAATTTTCCCAGCTCTTCCTGGCTTGTTCCTGTTGTTGTAGGAGCAGCAGTGATTTCTATGCTCAAAAGGTCTGTTATATTTCCCCTGCTCCCACTTCTGTCTCCTCTCCCTCTTTGAATGCCTGTGAAGTGGCTTTCCCCCTCCTGGAATGCTCCTGGGATGAATGTTCTGGGTGAAGAGCAGAAGAGCTCCCAGGTAGACAAGGTGTCTGGGACTCGAATTAGGCAGCACTCACACACCCAGAGCATGGACACTGCCCAAGGTGGAGTGTGACCAAACAGATGCAGCCAAGTCATCTCTAGTCACAGGCCATGATGTGCAGGTCCTTAAAAGGGGAAGGGGCCCTGTGCTCAGGAGAGCACTCACAAGCTTGTACCTCCAGTGAATGCCCTTCGCCTGGCCAGTGGTTCTCTGCGTTGTATTTCATTGTGCCTCAGGGAGACTTACCTTCATCACACCATCCATAGCTGTGCTGTGGGACACTTACCTTGCAGAATCCTGACATCTCCAGTGCCGTGCCTGTCCTGAGAGCGTGAGTATGCAAGTGTGATTGTGACACACACACACCCCCGCTTTTTCTTTTGAGCTTAGCTGTCAGCCAGTTTGGGATCCACGGGGAAGTAATGTCCTTTGAAGCTCTCTCTCTTTGGATCCAAATGGTGAAGGATGATTGTTCTCAATGTAACCTGGCATCCTTTGGAACTGTAATCAGTGACACTGAACTAGGAAATGGAGTTGTACAAACAATTTTCCTTGGGTCACTGGTCACCACAGCTTCCTTTACTGGGGTGGAAACCAAGAACTGGGTGTGGACTCTTTCAACCCCAGCTCTTTCCAAATCCTTGGCCTTGGTTAGGATAAATTTACACTTCTCCAAAGTAGAATCCTTTACAAAACCTCTCCAAATCTCAGCAGTGTTAGTGAGGCTTACCAAAACATGCCCAGCTTTTCTTTAATTTGGTGGCACAGTTCCAGGCAAGGGACTGGATACAGGGCTGGATCACAATCTTCATTAGTGACCAGAGTTGGAGTTTCTATTAAAAAATCGCTATTTTTCTGCAGCTATTAGATTTCCAAAACTGATTTGATCGATATACATTTTTAGCACCTACAAAGGATAAATTCAACAAAACTCTGCTTCTATTTCCTCAACATCTGCATCATGAAGGGCAGCATCTCTGATACAATAAGATTAGCTATGAAAGATCTTCTGTAGGGCCTGGGTTACAAAGGCTTTGGAACCAAATACCTGGGCATTGTGCCTAGTTCAAAAATCACTTAGCATGGAATTTTCTCCCCAGAACATCTGGGACAATATTGACTTAAACAATTGAACTACACCGTGATCATATGCACTTCCTTCAGTTAGTTCGGGTTCTGCTGTTGTTCACCATTTCTGAGTACAGACTTTAAATCACTGCTGTTTCTTTGTTAGCCTGTCCAGTAAATTGGAGAGTTCTCTAATGCAGACAGAACTGCACTTCAACCTTCTCCATGACATCGTGCAGGGATGGGGAAAAAGCAAAGCTGAAGTGAGAAATGATGATTTTAGCAAATAGTCATTTGTCTTAAATTCTCCAATAAATCTGCGCTACATCCTATCAAACTGAACTACTATCCAACTGAGTGACCAAACAGCCTTCAGGAAAGATAGAAACCCACATCACAGAGAGCTAGAATACATGGCAATGAAAGTGTGAAGTGAAATTCCAGAGCAGGTTACATCTGATTATTCAGAATCAGGACAAGAGATTCTCCCATCACATTCTCCTCTGATCCATTCAAACATACTTCACTCAGCACTGTCTCAATAGCCAGTTATGTTATTTACAAAATTTTAGTATCCGAGCATTGCTATAATTAGGGACAAAACCACTCACCTTGCCAGAAGTGGCTTTACCAATAGATGGAACCTGCGATTTAAACTCCCAATGATCACACTGTGTTTGGGATCCATTTGAATTCCCCTTCCAGGTCTTTGACACTTTCATCTCAGAGCAACTCTGATATAAGATTAAAGAAGTCAAAGCATCATCTCCAAGCACAGACAGCTGAGAACTGTTCCTCACAGGACACTTTGAGAAGTGGATGGATAGAATGTGATGATGATAACCTCTGCATGGCTCAGACAAAAGGTAACAGTTCTGCAGTGATGGGGAAGGAGGGAATCTCTGTGTCTTCCCATCTCTTTCCAGTGTCACAGAGGCTGAAATTACACTTTTTTTCCTGCCCCTGCTCCTCTTCATTTAACTATAATTTGAAAATTTCCCATTATATCTGCTCTTCAGCACAACCCAGAGCAATGTGAGAACAACAGGCAATGATACAATCTGTATCACTAGTGACTAACAATAACTTTGAAATAGGAGGAATAGTATAAATGTGATGCTCCCTGGTTCCTGATAGGAAGGACACACTTGAATTACTCATGGGATAATGGAGTTGATAGAAAGGACAAATGGGTCCACTTCAAAACAGGGCAAACGGCAAAAATGGCCACTCATCTGGTCAAACTGAGGGATAACCATGCTGCAAACAGTTCAAACAGCTGTAAAAGCTACTATGTGGGAATCAGGAAAATTATTAGAGGAAAAAAAAGTATTGATAGCCCTAGAAGTGTTTATGTTGTTGCTCTCCCTTGCAGATTCTCTGATGACTAACATGGGCTAAGTGCCCACAGAAGGTTTTCCTGCACTCACTGCATTTATAAGGTCTCCCACCGGTGTGGATTCTCTGATGTTTAGAAAGGCTTGAGCTGCTAGTGAAGTTTTTCTCACACTCACTGCATTCATAGGGCCTCTTCCCTTTGTGGATTCTCTGATGCCTAATAAGGTGTGAACTGCGACTGAAGGTTTTCCCACACTCACTGCATTCATAGGGCCTTTCCCCTGTGTGGATTCTCTGATGTTTAGAAAGGACTGAGCTGTCAGTGAAGCATTTTCCACACTCACTGCATTCATAGGGCCTCTCCCCTGTGTGGATTCTCTGATGGGTAAGAAGGTTTGAGCTGCGATTGAAGGTTTTCCCACACTCGCTGCATTCATAGGGCCTCTTCCCTGTGTGGATTCTCTGATGTCTAATAAGGTCTGAGCTGCGATTGAATTTTCCCCCACATTCACAGCATTCATAAGGCCTCTCCCCTGTGTGGATTCTCTGATGTTGAGAAAGGGCTGAGCTGTCAGTGAAGCATTTTTCACACTCACTGCATTCATAGGGCCTCTCCCCTGTGTGGATTCTCTGATGTTGATAAAGGCCTGAGCTGCTAGTGAAGCATTTTCCACACTCACTGCATTCATAGGGCCTCTCCCCTGTGTGGATTCTCTGATGTTGATAAAGGCCTGAGCTGCTAGTGAAGCATTTTCCACACTCACTGCATTCATAGGGCCTCTCCCCTGTGTGGATTCTCTGATGGGCAAGAAGGTTTGAGCTGCTAGTGAAGCTTTTCCCACACTCACGGCATTCATAGGGCCTCTTCCCTGTGTGGATTCTCTGATGCCTAATAAGGTGTGAACTGCGACTGAAGGTTTTCCCACACTCACTGCATTCATAGGGCCTCTCCCCTCTGTGGATTATCTGATGTTGAGAAAGGGCTGAGCTGTCAGTGAAGCATTTTCCACACTCACTGCATTCATAGGGCCTCTCCCCTGTGTGGATTCTCTGATGGGTAAGAAGGTTTGAGCTGCTAGTGAAGCTTTTCCCACACTCACTGCATTCATAGGGCCTCTTCCCTGTGTGGAGTCTCTGATGTCTAATAAGGACTGAGCTGCGATTGAATTTTCCCCCACATTCACTGCATTCATAGGGCCTCTCCCCTGTGTGGATTCTCTGATGTTGATAAAGGCCTGAGCTGCTAGTGAAGCATTTTCCACACTCACTGCATTCATAGGGCCTCTCCTCTGTGTGGATTCTCTGATGCGTAATAAGGTGTGAACTGCGACTGAAGGTTTTCCCGGACTCACTGCATTCATAGGGCCTCTCCCCTGTGTGAATTCTCTGATGTTGAGAAAGGGCTGAGTTGCTAGGGAAGCATTTTCCACACTCAGTGCATTCATAGGGCCTCTTCCCTGTGTGGATTCTGTGATGCTTTATAAGGATGGAGTAGTCACATACGTTTTCCCCAAACTCACTGCATGTATTTTTTCTCTTTCTGCTGAGGATTTCCTGTTGTGTTGTGGTTTCCTTGAGGTCCTTCTGAGTTTCCTGACAGGAAATACATTTACCCACTTTCTCCCCTGGCTGGTTTCCCTGCTCTCCTTCTGGTCTGTGCTGAATGTCATGGGATTTTTCCTGCTTATGACTCCAGGACACATTCCTTTTCGATCTTTGTGATAATGCTCTGTGTTTATCCACTTGCTCAACATTTTCCTGCTGAGAATTCTGCTCCTCTTTCTCGTATACCATTGCTTCACCTGCTGTGATAGAGACAGAAACCTCAAACAGGGATGGAAAGGGGAAGGCCAAACCAATACAAGTACTGGAGAGAGGTCAAATAAAAATCAGGAACTGAACTCCCAAGTTCTTCCCCAAACAGGAGAGAGGGGATCAATTCAGGCTTCACATCCCATCCAAATTCACAGGGGGAAAGGAGGAAGCTACTGCCTGGTGTCTGCTAGTGTCTACAGGAAGCCATGAGCTATATTTACCCTAAGGATACGACCCCTGCTAGGGACAATATTGAACTGAGACACCTTCCAAGGGCATTGTAGGGCATCCCAGATGTTTCCTTCAGGCACTTACAGATTCTGAGTTGGTTTAATATTTCCTCACCTGTGCAGGGAGCTCTCAGGATCTCTCTTTCCTCTGAACCCTGGAGGTCTGGGACCCATGGCTCTTCCCCTTGTTCCAGCTGGGAGATCACATCAGGTTGTGAAATTGGAAACCCTGCTCAGATGAAAGAAAACAAAGGAGGTCACTTGATTTCATAACTTTGTCATAAAAAACATTCTATTAATTTAACTTCAGTGCTTAGTGTGACGGGTGTGCCTGGGGCAGTCCACACTGAAAATGCCAGGGTCAGGGCAGGATGAAAAAGGGAGAGCAGATGCTCCCAAAACTGGTGGTTAACATGGAAGTTAAATTCACCGATCAGTCACCAACTGTGTTTCTGATCCCACACACGGGTTACCGAGAAGCTGAAAAAGAAATCACAGGGCCCCTTTATTGCATTCCAGTTCTTCGACTCCCAATCAGCACCTAGGTCCAGTACAGTGAGAGGTTATTTAAAAACTCTGCTCATATACAAAATGTTTTTCTGACCCCAAAGGGTCAGCCACATTACAAGATCACTATAGGTTTGGATCTTACCCAAAAGACCACACTGCCAGCCAATCCTTTAGCATGGAAAGACAAGACACGACACGACACAAAAAAAGTTGTTAAATGGAAAAGCAGTGAGATGCATTTCAAAATCTATATATCAGGTTATTAGCAGTATTGTTGAGCTGCTGGCTTGAAAGTCCGTCTGGAACACATCCACAAGTTCGATGGGTCTTTCAGTCCTTTGTTCCAGGCTTCAATTTGTAGAGAAGTTGCTCCAGAGGTAGGAAGAGGGATTGAAGACAAAATGGAGATGATGCAGCTGCCCTTTATATTCCCTTTGCCATGTGGCTTGTACTTCCTGTGTCCCAAACACAAGCTTCACAGCACATGGCATGGAAAAGCCTCGGAGGTCTCAGCACACAGACATACCCCTGCATGTCTTGCTGACTCAATAGGTTTATGCCCTTGATCAGGGATGGGCAAATTACGGCCCACAGGCCACATCCAGCCGACAGGACCGTCCTGCCCGGTCCCTGAGCTCCTGGCTGGGGATGCTAGCCCCTCACCCGCAGCCACACCACCGTGCGGGCAGCGCTCCTGCGGGGTGGGGCGGGGCTGTGCGCTCCTGCTGGGCAGTGTGTCTGGCTCTGCGTGGTCCAAGTGGCTGCCAGACACGCTGCTCTGAGCGGCATGGTAAGGAGGTGGGGGCGTTGGATAAGGGGCAGGGAGTCCCAGGGGCAGTCAGGGGACAGTTGGATGGGGCGGAGGTTCTGGGAGGACGGGGGCTGGATAGGTGTGGGAGTCCCAAGGGTCTGTCAGTGGGCAGGGGGGTGGATAGAGGTCAGGGCAGTCAAGGGACAGGTAGCAGCGGGGTTGGGTAGGGGGTGGGGTCCTGGATATGAACCCATATCCACACCCCCGCCCCCTGACAGACCCCGGGACTCCTACGCCTATCCAACCCCCCAGTTCTCCATCCCCTGACCGCCTGCCCAACCGTCCCCTGCTCCCTGTCCCCTGACTGCCCCCCAGGACTCTCTGCTCCTTATCCAACCCCCTGGCCCTGGCCCCCTGACCACAGCCACGCGGCTCGCCGGAGCTAGATTCGAGGTCCCTCAGGAGCGCGCAGACCAGCCCCCTTACCATGCCACTCAGAGCAGTAGGAGCTCGCAGCCCCACCGCTGCAGCACTGCCCAGGAGTGGTGGGCCAGAGCGCTGGTGGCGCGGCATGTTGAGTCTGCAGTGGGACAGCAGGGGCGAGGGAACAGCAGGGGAGGGGAGGGAGAGGGGAGCCTCCCCATCCGGGAGCTCAGGGGCCGGGCAGGCTGGGCCCGCGGGCCGTAGTTTACCTACCCCTGACCTACATGTTAGTTTATAAAAAGAACAGAAGTACTTGTGGCACCTTAGAGACTAACAAATATATTTGTGTTTTATCTGCATTTCTTTTGTAAACAATTCTGACTTTTATGACTTGTTACCTGTAGTCACTTAAAATCTTTTTTTTTTGGTAATTAACAATCTTGTTTTATTGTTTTATCCAACTAGTGTGTTTGGATTAAAGTGTGTTGGAAACTGCATTTGGGATGTAGCAGGGTGGACCCCCGCTCCTGCCCTGAAGGGTTAAAAACAGCCCTGGGAGGGGGCTGTGGCTGGAGAAAGCAGCTTTTAGGCTGGGCTGATTGGGGGAAGTGGCTGCAGCTGGGGCCACGCCCCAAACAGACTCAGCTGCCCTATAAAGGCAGAGAAGCCAGGGGCAGATAGAATCTCTCTGTTTGTAGAGGGAGATGGGCCTGGCTGCAGGGAGCTGGACACAGGGTACCTGAGTGGAGCAGGGCTGGGGAAAGGCAGAGGAGCTGGGGAGCTCCAGCCTGGAAAGGCCCAGGCTACGGCCCAGCAGAAGGCAATAGGTACTGGGGGGCTGCAGAGGGCAGCCCAGCGGTAGGCAAAGGCAGCAGGTCCAAACCCTCCTTGCCAGTGATGAGTGGCTGATCCTGCAGCCTGCCCCAGGGTGTGGGGCTAGATGATGACTGGCCGATACTGAGCCGAGGTGGGAATAGTGGGTGGGAGTTCCCTGGGGAGGGGAGACCCTAAGACTGAGGGGTTACTGCCAGAGGGCAGCACCCCAGGTAAAAGGGGCACCAGGTCCAGGGAGGGACACGGGGGGCCAGAGGACAGGCGGATCACCGGCCTGCAGAGGGTGCGCTGGAGCTGGAATGAGCTAATTCCCAGAAGTCACCAGCAGGAGGTACCGCAGGGGTGAGTCCACTCATCTACATGGGATAACAAGGCTGGTGCATGTCAGTTTCCACTGATGAAATGACAGACTTCATATGAGCTTGCCTTGTTCAGTACTGTGCTGGATGGGGAAAGATGCACATTTCTGGGGGAAGTCTGGGAACAGAGACTTTTCTGGGGTTTTCCTGTGCTGCACTGTAACTCGTGAGTCGCTGACTAGCAGCACTAAATACTGTGTAGCTGGGAGCGAGTTACATGCTGGAGACTGCGTGTTACCTGCCCAGGAGCAGCTGCTCTCACAGTAAAACAGTGTAAAAGTCACCCCAGCCTGGGGAACTGAGGGGACACAGCTGTTCAACACTCCAGATTGCACTGTAGTTAATGTCACAGACACTCAATTTCAAAGAGGCTCCCAAAACACAGAGAAAGTAAATCCATGTCCCAGAAATCCAAGACTCCAGAGAGAGGGCAAGTCTCCCTGCCACTGCTTCTTGCTGACGGAGAGGTCCAGAGACAATGAGAGAGTCCTGGGGAAGCTGGGGACAGTAACCATGGGCTGGTGGGGTTCAGTGGAGAAAGGGAACAGGAAGGGCAGGGACAATACTGAATGCAGGATCTCAGCAGTACTAGATGTCAGGACAGCACATAGTGCAGCCCATTGGAAAACATAATCCCAACTAGACATAAAATGATGAGGTGTAAATTAGCTGTTTCCACTCAAGAGAGAGAACTTGGAGTCATGGATAGTTCTCTGAAAACATCCACGCAATGTGCAGCGGCAGTCAAAAAGCGAACGGAATGCTGGGAATCATTAAGCAAGGGATAGAAAAGACAGAAAATATCATATTGCCTCTATATAAATCTACGGTGCGCCCACATCTCGAATACGGCTGTAGGAGCTGGATTTTATAATGTACTCTGAGAATTTAATGTATGATTTGATTTCATCCTGTCAGCCACCCTGTTTGAATAGCAGAAAGGAATGACAGACCAGAACAATCCTTCTGACTCATTATGGTCACCTTTTGTTTTAGGATAAGTTACACTGTCTACTATAAGCAAAGAATCCTGTGGCACCTTATAGACTAACAGACGTTTTGCAGCATGAGCTTTCGTGGGTGAATACCCACTTCTTCGGATGCAAGAGTCATTAGAAGCTACAACAGACTGGTTACTATGAACATCACTGGCGCAGAGAGAGAGAGAGAGAGAGTGTGTGTGTGTGAGAGAGAGAGATATGCTAACTGTTGTATTCTGAATAAATGCTGTATATTTACCTTCCTCTATAAAGATCCCATGTGCTTTGTAGGAGCATAACACTGCATGCAGATGTGGTCACCCCATCTCAAAGAAGTTTACTTGAGCAAACAGGAGATATTTGACACTATGCAATACTGTTCCTGTGCTCTGCAGCAGAGGAGGGTCTGTGGCAGTGTGTGGGTCACTAGCATACTGGGGTGATGCAGAGACAGGACAGAGCAGAGGTGGCATTGTGGGGCTGGCATGAACCGTATCTCTTCATTTCCCCTTCCAAGAACTGAGGTGACAGGAACCCTTACCCAGCGAGGTCACAGTCTCATAGTTCTCCTGCATGACGTCTCTGTAGAGGGCTCTCTGAGCAGGGTCCAGCAGAGCCCACTCTTCCCTGGAGAAATACACAGCCACCTCCTTGAAGGTCACTGGCCTCTGAAAGAGCAAGAGTCCAACACTCAGTACCTGCTGCCTCACTCACAGCCCCACTATTTGTGGGGGAGAGAAGCCAATCAAATGCAAGCTCTGGGTGGATCACAGTCAGAGTCCCACCTCCACCCCACTCAGAGCATCCTGGAAACACCAGGTTAAGGGGACGAATAGAGAGTCCCTTTTCTCTCCCAGCAGATCCATCACACACCTACTAGCCACAGACGGATAAAGGAGATGGAGCCCCTAGCAGGGACCAGGGAGAGATCTCCGGTAGGAAGCCCAACACCCTCCTCATTGTGCAGAGCTGGATACGAAAGGAAGGGAATCTCCCCTAAACCTCACTGATGGGTGCCCCCTTCATATCTCACAGCAGCCACTGGTTAGTCAGGTCAGGCTCCAGCACTGGGAGTCTGGTCAGTTTTCCTAGCCCCATGTAGGAGGGTTATTTTCTGTTCCAGAATTGAGGGCATTTCAACCTCCTAATCTCATGGGTCTATTCCTAGAATCTGGGCCATTCATTAAACTCCCCCCAGCAGGAATGTCCCAAGCTGTCCTCCTCCCTTCCCCACCTTGTGCATTTCCTGCCCGGCTCCAAACCAGACTGTGCAAATCTTCCCATCTCCGATGTATTTGCTGTCCCTCTCCCTCCTGCAGGAACCCACCAGCAACCCCCCGACAATCCCTACCTGAACAGGCTCCTCTGCAGCCATTTCTCTCCCCTGTCCCATGGCAGGATGGGACGAGCTGGAGTGAAACACGGACGTCATTCTGCAGCCTGGGAGGGTGAGAAGGGCAGTTGTGGGGGTTACAGAACAGGCTTTAGTTAATGTCACAGGATGATTCCCCCCAGGCCCTTTCCCTGCCGATAGACATCCTAGATTCTGCCATGCTGGGAAAACGCTCAATCTCTTTATTACAGTGTGGAGCTGGCCCCTCCTGCCAGGCTAAGCCCACAGAGAGATTTTTAACCTTCCTTCTCCCTCCCCCAATCGGATAACAAAGTCTCTGAACACAAGGCTGGAAAAGAGCAGAACCCAAGGAGTCACTGTGGGGGATTCCCTCGGACACTGACCCCTCGGCAGTCACACCCCAGCAGGGGGAATATGGAGTCAAGAACCAGCTTTTCCTCTGTCTGATCCTTTTCTTGTTCACTGGAAAGTGGTTCTGCCCAGGGATGCTGCAATACATGTGTCTGGGTGGACTACAGAGCTGGAAATCTCTCCCCCCACTCATTTCTCCCACTGCCCCTTTCAGTCTCTCCTTCCCCTGTCCACTCTCCCTGCCCCTCTGGCTGGGACAGTCCCATTTCTGGGGGCTTTGCTCTCCCACGGCTGGATTTGCTCCTAGCAATTGCTAATGGGAGGAGAGGCTGTTTGTGTAGAGTCACTTTCTTGCCAGTCCCCAGCACTTTCTCAGAGGTCTTTCAGTTACCTGGACTCTGGTAGAATTTGTATTAACGGGGCCCAGGACTGCCCCAAGGGGCTAGTACCAGCTGCAGAAAGTCATCACCTGGGCTGGGCAGCTATTGAATAACTAGAGGGAAAAGGGGGACTGTTTGATTGGATTTTATATTACAGTCCAATACATAAACATAGAGGATGGGAGTTTCCTGGGGAGGGGAGACCCTAAGACTGAGGGGTTACTGCCAGATGGGCAGCACCCCAGGTAAAAGGGGCACCAGGTCCAGGGAGGGACACGGGGGCCAGAAGACAGGCGGATCACCGGCCTGCAGAGGGTGCGCTGGAGCTGGAATGAGCTAATTCCCAGAAGTCACCAGCAGGGGGTGCCGCAGGGATGAGTCCACTCATCTACATGGGATAACAAGGCTGGTGCATGTCAGTTTCCACTGATGAAATGACAGACGTCATATGAGCTTGCCTTGTTCAGTAGTGTGCTGGACAGGGAAAGATGCACATTTCTGGGGGAAGTCTGGGAACAGAGACTTTTCTGGGGTTTTCCTGTGCTACACTGTAACTCCTGAGTCGCTGACTAGCAGCACTAAATACTGTGTAACTGGGAGCGAGTTACATGCTGGAGACTGTGTGTTAACTGCCCAGGAGTGGCTGCTCTCACAGTAAAACAGTGTAAAAGTCACCCCAGCCTGGGGAACTGAGGGGACACAGCTGTTCACTCCAGATTGCACTGTGGTTAACATCACAGACACTCAATTTCAAAGAGGCTCCTAAAACACAGAGAAAGTAAATCCATGTCCCAGAAATCCAAGACTTCAGAGAGAGGGCAAGTCTCCCTGCCACTGCTTCTTGCTGACGGAGAGGTCCAGAGACAATGAGAGAGTCCTGGGGAAGCTGGGAACAGTAACCATGGGCTGGTGGGGTTCAGTGGAGAAAGGGAACAGGAAGGGCAGGGACAGTACTGAATGCAGGATCTCAGCAGTACTAGATGTCAGGATAGCACATAGTGCAGCCCATTGGAAAACATAATCCCAACTAGACATATAAAATGATGAGGTGTAAATTAGCTGTTTCCACTCAAGAGAGAGATCTTGGAGTCATGGATAGTTCTCTGAAAACATCCACGCAATGTGCAGCGGCAGTCAAAAAGCGAACGGAATGCTGGGAATCATTAAGCAAGGGATAGAAAAGACAGAAAATATCATATTGCCTGTATATAAATCTATGGTGCACCCACATCTCGAATACGGCTGTAGGAGCTGGATTTTATAATGTACTGTGAGAATTTAATGTATGATTTGATTTCATCCTGTCAGCCACCCTGTTTGAATAGCAGAAAGGAATGACAGACCAGAACAATCCTTCTGACTCATTATGGTCACCTTTTGTTTTAGGATAAGTTACACTGTCTACTATGGTTTCCTGTATGTATTACAAATTAGGCACTCTAGTTAAATCTACATGTCTTTGTTTTAAGGTTTAGTAAATAAGAGACAGGATTCTCTATTGTGTCTATGTTAAGTAGATTAGAGAAACATTGAAGGCAAGGTTTCATTTGCAATGCCTTTTTGCTCGATATAAAACACTACTGTTTGTATTCTCAGTGGGTTTGTGTGAATGAGGATGGATGCATCAGGAAAAGAGAAGGTGTAAAGGCCATTGTTATAGCCAGAGTCAAAGAAGAAGGAGTCAAGAGACTTAAAGGACATCAAAGAATCAACAACGCGCATCCATAATGAAGGGCAGATTGATGACCCTGAGGTCAAGGCTGGCACCCCTGAGGACAACTGATTAAATCAGAACAAAAGGACAGGCTGACCCTCTCGAAGGTGCACTGGAATGTTTACACCAGTTAAGAAGTAACCGATCACAAACTGATACAGCAATGTATGGTGTGGGTCACTGGCATATTGGGGTGATGCAGAGACAGGGCAGAGCAGAGGTAGCATTGTGGGGCTGGCATGAACCGTATCTCTTCATTTCCCCTTCCAAGAACTGAGGGGACAGGAATCCTTACCCAGCAAGGTCACATTCTCATAGTTCTCCTGCATGACGTCTCTGCAGAGGGCTCTCTGAGCAGGGTCCAGCAGAGCCCACTCTTCCCTGGAGAAATACACAGCCACCTCCTCAAAGGTCACTGGCCCCTGAAAGAGCAAGGGTCTAACACTCAGTACCTGATGCCCCACTCCCACTATTTGTGGGGGAGAGAAGCCAATCAAATGCAAGCTCTGGGTGGATCACAGTCAGAATCCCACCTCCACCCCACTCAGAGCATCCTGGAAACACCAGGTTAAGGGGATGAATACAGAGCCCCTTGTCTCTCCCAGCAGATCCATCACATGCCTACTAGCCACAGACCGATACAGGAGATGGAGCCCCTAGCAGGGACCAGGGAGAGCTCCCTCGTAGGAAGCCCAACACTCTCCTCATTGTGAGGAGCTGGATATGAAGGGAGGGGAATCTCCCCTAACCCTCACTGGTGGGTGCCCCCTTCATATCTCACAGCAGCCGCTGGTTAGTCAGGTCAGGCTCCAGCACTGGGAGTCTGGTCAGTTTTCCTAGCCCCATGTAGGAGGGTTATTTTCTGTTTCACAAATTAGGGTATTTCCACCTCCTAATCTCATGGGTCTGTTCCTAGAATCTGGGCCATTCATTAAACTCCCCCCAGCAGGTTTGTCACAAGCTGTCCTCCTCCCTTCCCCACCCTGTGCATTTCCTGCCCGGCTCCAAACCAGACTGTGCAAATCTTCCCATCTCCAGTGTATTTGCTGTCGCTGTCCCTCCTGCAGGAACCCACCAGCAACCCCCCGACAATCCCTACCTGAACAGGCTCCTCTGCAGCCATTTCTCTCCCCTGTCCCATGGCAGGATGGGATGAGCTGGAGTGAAACTTGGACGTCATTCTGCAGCCTGGGAGGGTGAGAAGGGCAGTTGTGGGGGTTACAGAACAGGCTTTAGTTAATTTCACAGGACAATTCCCCCAGGCCCTTTCCCTGCAGGCAGACATCCTAGATTCTACCATCCTGGGAAAATGCTCAATCTCTTTATTACAGCGTGGAGCTGGCCCCTCCTGCCGGGTTAAACCCACAGAGAGATTTTTAACCTTCCTTCTCCCTCCCTCCATCCCATAACAAAGTCTCTGAACACAAGGCTAGAAAAGAGCAGAACCCAAGGAGTCACTGTGGGGGATTCCCTCAGACACTGACCCCCGGGCAGTCACACCCCAGCAGGGGGAATATAGAGTCAGGAACTGGCTTTTCCTCTGACTGATCCTTTGCTTGTTCACTGGAAAGTGGTTCTGCCCAGGGATGCTGCAATACATGTGTCTGGGTGGACTAGAGAGCTGGAAATCTCTCCCCCCGCCCACTCATTTCTCCCACTGCCCCTTTCAGTCTCTCCTTCCCCTATCCTCTCTCCCTGCTCCTCTGGCTGGGACAGTCCCATTCCTGGGGACTTTGCTCTCCCATGGCTGGATTTGCTTCTGGCAATTGCTAATGGGAGGAGAAATGACGAGGGGCTGTTTGTGCAGAGTCACTTTCTTGCCAGTCCCCAGCACTTTCCCTGAGGTCTGTCTGTTACCTGGAGTCTGGTAGAATTTGTATTAACAGAGCCCAGGGCTGCCCCAAGGGGTTAGTAGAAGCTGGAGAAAGTCATCCCCTGGGCAGGGCAGAGAAGCAGCTTTAATTAAGGTCACATCCCAGCAGAGAGTCCCTGCTGGGGGAGCAGCAGCTGCTAAGCCTGGTCTCCCAGATCACAATGGAGGCTGCAGCGTCTGACCCAGGAAGCTGAACCCCAATATCCTGAGCAGAGAGGGACAGAGCGTTTGAGCAGCTTCCCTCCTTTAGCTCTCTGGGGAGAGCAGCTAATGAGAGCCCCTCCTCACAGGGAGAGCTGCTGATCTCATTTGCCCCACTGTCCATCCAGAGTCACTCCTTGTCTTTCCATGCAGTGACTCTGGATTAACAATGAAACCAGATTTCAGAAAGAAGGAGTCCAGAATGCTTGTGGAAGAGACCATTGTGTGGCATTTCTAGCCCCCTTTCCACCCCCCAGATCTAGGACAAGGACTGGGGGGGGGGGGCATGAATATTCCCTGCGGGACCAGAAGTTCCTGCAGTTTTCAAGAGGGGAGAAAAGCAAAATCTGTGATTTCACCTGACAGTGTTTGGTAAGCGGATAGAAAGTTACCAGGGTGAGGGGGCCTGGCTGGGGGCTGCCTGGCCGCGCTTGGAGCCAGGATTGTGGCACAAACTGATCCGGGAGCAGGATCAGGGTTAGCAGCAGCCCCCAGACACCCCCCAGTACCCAGAGCCCACAGCCGGGGCCCCAGACACCCCCACAGCCCCAGCCAGGGTCCTGCCAGATCTTCCCTGGCCCCCAGTCCCCAGAGCCCCTGGCTGGGGCCCCAGACACCCCCAGAGCCCCCCCAGCCCCAGGGAGAGCTGGACACTGGCGAAGGGGAGAGAAAATGGGGCACAGCCGGGGGGGGGGGCAGGGAACTTCTCAGGGGTTGGGGAGGGGGTCACCCTGGGGCTGCTCGTGGCTCTCTAGGGAGAAAGGGGCGGGGTCCCCACGGGGCAGCGGTAAATCCGAGGGGTCTCAGCCCCCTTTCTCTCCCCGCTCCTCGGGGTCACTGGCTCCCCGGCCATGTCCGGGCTGCACCGACACTTCCCCGCCCCTTTCCCAGCCCCAGGACCCCGCTCGGCCCCGCCCCGGGCTCGCGCCGGCACCTGGAGGCTGCAGCTCCGCAGCGGGGGCGGAGCCCGGGCCGGGCACGGGGGGGTTAATGAAGGTCTCTCCCGCCGCGATCTGCGCATGCCCAGAGCACAACGGCACAAACCCTTCTCCGGCCCGGGGGAGGCTCCAACGGCTCCGCACGAGCCAGGCAGAACCGCAGCGACCCAGACGCGTCCGAGCTCCGGCTCCGCCTCCCTGGCCGACGTCACTTCCGCTCCACTGAGAGCCCGGAACTACATCTCCCAGCCTGCCCCGGGGCCGCGTCCGCCCTCCCCTGCCCAGGTAAGGGAGCTGAAACTGCGCATGCTCCGTGCGAGCCCCGCTGGGGGCGGGAGAATAAAGCTGCTGCTGCCGCCTCCGTGTGAGCCGGTGAGTGAGAGACCCCGGGGGGGGGCGGGCACGTGACTCTGCCCCGGGGAACCTGGGAGAAGCCTCGGAGCCGCCTCGGGGGGGAGGGGGAGTGAGTCGGGGTTGCGGGGGGGGGTCATTGGGGAGGGAAATTCGAACTGTTTTGTGCAGCCAGGAAATTCACCGGGGGGGGGGTCAGTTCACTGAATCCTCCCGTGTTTGTGCCACGTCCTCCCACGTACAAAGTCTGTCAAGTGTTTCCCCTTTTCTCTCGCTATCACACGGGGCTCTAAAATCCAGGGAGATTCCCCCCCCCCAGTGATCAGCTCTCTGATCTCCCCCCATAGTGCCCTGGTCTCCCCACGCTTCTCAAGTGTCCATTGAAAATCTCTCCCATGGGGGGTCCCCCCCCCGTTTTACCTGCAGCGATTTGTCCTTGTCCGGGTGGGAAATTGTTGCCCTGGGTCAGTCCCCAGCACGTGGCTGCCCCTGGCGGGGGGGGGGGGTGTGAGATGCCGGTTCTCTGCCGGGGGGGGCGGGAGGGGCACGTGTCCCCCGTGGGGGCTGCCCAGACCCCGGTTTCCCAGTCCCAGTTACTGCCCCCAACTACCACCACAGCCACCAGCCACCTGCCCATCCCCACTGCCCCCTTCCCTCCTCCAGGGACCTGCCAGCTCCCCGCCCCTACCTCCCCAGACCGTTTCCCTCAGCCCCCAGTCACCTGCTCATCCCCCACTGCTGCCCCCTTCCTTTATCCACGGAGCCTTCCAGCTCCCCCCCTCTTAAATCAGCTCCTCAAAGGGCTCCCTGCTGCCCATGGGAATGGTGGCAGAGGGAGGTGCCATCACTTTGTGTTTATGTATTGGATAGTCTCATAAAATCCAGTCAAACAGCGCCCCTTTTCCCTCTAGTTATTTAATAGCAACATAAAATCCCCCCAGATCTTGGTGTTTTTCTCTCGTGTTGTCAATTGCTTACCTTGTTACACGTTTATCCCCTAAACATTTGCTCCACTTCCCTTTAGTTGTCTATTTCTAAGTGAATATCCCCAGAGATTTTTTCCTTGTCTCTCTAATGATAAAATAAAAAGGAAATCTGAGATTTACACCTTTCCTCAGATTCTTAAACATGGATAAAAAATGTTTGCAAATGTTGCCCATTTCTGCTCTATTCATTTATCAAATATTGATGTGAAATACACTCAGATTTTACCTCATACCAACAACTGATATAAAATCCCTCCGATTTTACACTTTCTTCTCTATAATTGGCAAAAATGGATCCAAAATCGCTCAGATTTCCACCCTTTCTCTTTCATTTCTGAACATTGATCTCAAAGCCCAGGATTTCCCTCTTTCTACATCATTATCAAATATCAATTAAAAATCCTGTCGGGTTCGGGCTGTTCCCCATGTCTCTAAATCCCAGCAACTTCTCCTTCCTTGGAGGGGACCTGTTGCCCTGAGTCATTGTCCATCCTGGAGGTCGCAGGGGGTTAAATTGCCCAATGATCATCTGTCCCCTGTCCTTTGAGAATCATTTGTTCCTCCTTTATCTCTGTTAAAATGTTTGCTGATGAAAGAGACCAGACACACGTTTAATACCCATCAAAGCCAGAGGCCTCCCCCTGTTTGGGGGATCGGTGGTTCCCAGCTGGTAACGGGAGAATTGGCTGGACCCTTTTCTTTTCTCCATCTGGCATGGGATGAGGAGGTCACTGAGTGCAGTGTGGGTCCAGAAGTATCCCAAAGCCCATGATAAATGGTCTCTGGAAGGGGCTGCTTCCCACATTGCTAAGATGTAGCCACCTCTGGGGTGGATCCATGGTGACCATTATTTGCTAGTGACAGGGCATGGACATGTCTTACCTTTCTGCTGAAGGGCAGGCGGGGGTCCTAGGCAGGCAGTGAGTTCCCAATTGGGGTCCCTGGCTGGTGGGGGCTCTTGGTGGGGGGAACCCTTTGGGATTCCTAGCCTGGCAGTGAAGATCTGGTGGGGGTTCTCTGGCTGGTGGGGCTCTGAGGGGTATCTGGGGTCTCTGGCCAGAGATTCTGGGGGTTGGGTCCCAGGGAACATATGGTGGGACCCTGGCTGGGGGGTCTGGATTCTGGGTACTGGGGGGTGTTTGGAGGCCCCTGGGTGGAGGCTCTGGGGCTGCTACTAACCATGCTCCTTCTATCTCATCAGCTTGTGCCAGAATCCTGGCTCCAAGCACTTCCTGGCATTCCCCAGGCAGGCCCAGTCACCATGATAACTTTCTAGCCACTTATCAAACACTGTGAGGTGAAGTGACAGATTTTGCTTTTCTCTTCTCTTGAAAACTGCAGGAACTTCTGGTTTCATAGGGAAAATTCCTGCCCTGATTCCTTGTCCTAGATCTGGGGGGTGAGGGAGGTGGGAAGGGGTTTATCACTATCTTCCACAGCATTCTGGACTCATTCTTTCTGAAATCTGGATTCATTGAGAACATTGTTAATCCAGAGTCACTGTATGGAAAGACAGGGAGTGACTCCAGATGGACAGTGGGGCAAATGAGATTCTCCCTATGAAGAGGGGCTCTCATTAGCAGCTCTCCCCAGAGAGCTAAAGGAGGGAAGCTGCTCAAACGCTCTGTCCCTCTCTGCTCAGGACATTGGGGTTCAGCTTCCTGGGTCAGACGCTGCAGCCTCCATTGTGATCTGGGAGACCAGGCTTAGCAGCTGCTGCTCCCCCAGCGGGGTTCTGTGCTGGGAAGTGACCTGAATTAAAGCTGCTTCTCTGCCCAGTCCAGGTGATGACTTTCTGCAGCTGGTACTAGCAGCCCTGGGCTTTGTTAATACAAATTCTGAGCCACAGACTCCAGGTAACAGACAGACCTCAGAGAAAGTGCTGGGGACTGGCAAGAAAGTGACTCTGCACAAACAGCACCCCCCCCTCACCCCCCAATATCTCCTCTCATTAGTAGTTGCCAAGAGAAAATCTAGCCATGGGAGAGCAAAGAGCCAGGAATGGGCTTTCCCAGCCAGAAGGGCAGGGAGAGAGGACTGGGGAAGGAGAGACTGAAAGGGGCAGTGGGAGAAATGAGCGGGGGGAGAGATTTTCAGCCCTCTAGTCCACCAGACACATGTATTGCAACATCCCTGGGCAGAACCACTTTCCAGTGAACAAGAAAAGGATCAGACAGAGGAAAAAAGTCTTCCAGACTCCATATTCCCCCTGCTGGGGTGTGGCTGCCGTGGGGTCAGTGTCCGAGGGAATCCCCCACAGTGAGTCCTTTGGTTCTGCTCTTTTCTAGCCTTGTGTTCAGAGACAAAGGGCAGGTCTATGCTACCACCGGATCGGCAGGTAGCTCTCTCCCATCAACTCCAGTACTCCACTGCCTCAAGGGGCGAATGCGGAGTCGATGGGTTAGCAGCAGCAGCAGTCGGATGCTGCAGTAAGTCGATCTAAGTAAGCTGACTTCACCTCCGCTATTCTCATAGCTGAAGTTGCGTATCTTAGATCAACCTCCACCTCCAGTGTAGACCTGGGTTTTGTTATGGGATGGGGGGAGGGAGAAGGGAGGTTAAAAATCTCTGGGCTTAGCCTGACAGAAGAGGCCAGGTCTACACTGTAATAAAGAGATTGAGCATTTCTCAGCATGGCAGAATCTAGGATGTCTGTCTGCAGGGAAAGGGCCTGGGGGAATCGTGATGTGAAACTAACTAAAACCTGTTCTGTAACCCCCACAACTGCCCTTCTCGCCCTGCCAGGCTGCAGAATGACGTCCATGTTTCGCTCCAGCTCATCCCATCCTCCCACGGGATAGGGGAGAGAAATGGCTGCAGTGGAGTCAGCTAAGGTAGGGATTATCGGGGGGTTGCTGGTGGGTTCCTGCAGGAGGGAGAGGGACAGCAAGTACACCAGAGATGGGAAGGTTTGCCTAGTCTGGTTTGGAGGTTGGAGCAGGGCAGGAAATGCACAGGTTGGGAAAGGGAGAATGACAGATTGTGGCAAACCTGCTGGGAGTTGTTTAATAAATGGCTTAGACTCTAGGAGCAGACCCATGAGATGAGGAGGTTGAAATGCCCTCAATTCTGGAACAGAAAATAACCCACCTACATGGGGCTAGGAAAACTGACCAGACTCCCAGTGCTGGAGCCTGACCCGACTAACCAGCGGCTGCTGTGAGATATGAAGGGGGCACCCACCAGTGAGGGTTAGGGGAGATTCCCCTCCCTTCATATCCAGCTCCTCACAATGAGGAGAGTGTTGGGCTTCCTACCACCGAACTCTCCCTGGTCCCTGCTAGAAGCTCCATCTGTATCAGTCTGTGGCTAGTAGGTGTGTGATGGATCTGCTGGGAGAGACAAGGGGCTCTTGCTTCATCCCCTCACCCTGGTGTTTCCAGGATTCTCTGAGTGGGGTGGGGGTGGGACTCTGTTGACTATCATCCACAGAGCTTCCATTTGATTGAAAGTGTGAGTGGTGCAGCAGGTACTGAGTGCTGGACCCTTGCTCTTTCAGGGGCCATTGACCTTCGAGGAGGTGGCTGTGTATTTCACCAGGGAAGAGGGGGCTCTGCTGGACCCCACTCAGAGAGCCCTCTACAGAGACGTCATGCAGGAGAACTCTGAGAATGTGACCTCACTGGGTAAGGATTCCCATCCCTCGGTTCTTGGAAGGGGAAATGAAGAGAGATGGTTCATGCCACCCCCCAATGACATCCCTACTCTGCCCTGTTTCTGCATCACTGCAATATGCCAGTGACACACACACTGCCACAGACCGTCCCCTGCTGCAGAACACTTTGGGAACAGCACACAGGAGCCGTATCGCACAGTGTCAAATATCTCCTGTTTGCTCAAGTAAAACTGGGGTTTAGGTCCAGCATAACGTAAGAACATAAGAATGTCCGTGCTGGGTCAGAGCAAAGGTCCATCTAGCCCAGTATCCTGTCCACTGACACTGGCCAACTCGAGGTGCCCTGGAGTGAGTGAACCCAACAGGCAATCACCAAGTGATCTCTCCTGCCATCCATCACCCTCCTCTGACAGACGGAGGCTAGGGACACCATTCCTTACCCGTCCTGGCTAATAGCTATTAATGGAGTTAACCTCCATGAATTTATCCAGTTCTCTTTTAAACCCTGTTATAGTCCTAGCCTTCACAACCTCCTCAGGCAAGGAGTTCCACAGGTTGACTGTGTGTTGTGTGAAGAAATACTTCCTTTTGTTTGTTCTAAACCTGCTGCCTATTAATTTCATTTGGTGATTCCTAGTCCTTGTGTTATGAGGCATAAATAACACTTATTCACTTTCTCCACACCAGTCATGACATATAGACCTCTCTCATATCCCCATTGTCTCTTTTCCAAGCTGAAAAGTCCCAGTCTTTTAATCTCGCCTCATACAGAAGTTGTTCCATATCCCTAATCATGTTTTTGTCCTTTTCTGAACATTTTCTAATTCCAATATATCTTCTTTGAGATGGGGAGACCACAGCTGCATGCAGAATTCAAGATGTGGGCATACCATGGGTACATAGAGAAGTGATATGATATTTTCTGTCTTATTATCTATCCCTGTCTTAATGATTCCCAACTTTTTGTTTGCTTTTTGACAGCCGCTGCACGTTGAGTGGATGTGTTCAGAGAACTATCCACAGTGACTCCGAAATCTCTCTTGAGTGGAAACAGATAATTTAGACCACACCATTTTATATGTCTGGTTGGGATTATGTTTTCCAATGGGCTGCACTATGTGCTATCCTGACATCCAGTAGTCCTGAGATCCTGCATTCAGTGATCTCCCTGCCCTTCCTGTTCCCTTTCTCCACTGAACCCCACCAGCCCATGGTTACTGTTCCCAGCTTCCCCAGGACTCTCTCATTGTCTCTGGACCTCACCGTCAGCAAGAAGCAGTGGCAGGGAGACTTGCCCTCTTCTGGAGTCTTGGATTTCTGGGACATGGATTTACTTTCTCTGTGTTTTGGGAGCCTCTTTGAAATTGAGTGTCTGTGACATTAACCACAGTGCAATCTGGAGTGTTGAACAGCTGTGTCCCCTCAGTTTCCCAGGCTGGGGTGCCTTTTACACTGCTCTACTGTGAGAGCAGCCACTCCTGGGCAGGTAACACGCAGTCTCCAGTATGTAACTCGCTCCCAGCTACACAGTATTCAGTGCTGCTAGTCAGTGACTCACGAATTAGAGTACCCCATTGGAGAACCCCAGAACATTCTCTGTTCCCAGACTTCCCCCAGAAATGTGCATCTTGTCCTGTCCAGCACACTACAGAACAACGCAAGCTCATATGAAGTCTGTTATTTCATCAGTGGAAAATGACACGTGCCAACCTTGTCATTCCAAATGGAGTTTCCAACACACTTGAATCCAAACACACTGGTTAGGTAAAACAATAAAACAAAATTGTTAACTGCCGGAAAAAAATCTTTTCAGTGACTATGGGTAATGAGGCATAAAAGTCAGAATTGTTTACAAAAGAAATGCAAAGATAAAACACAAACTAACACCTAAGTTAACAAGCTAAAATGGATTCAAAGCAAATGTTCTCTCACCACGTGCTGAGACAGGCTGGTTTTCCTTTCAGCCAGGACTCCCCCTAACCTGCCCCTGCTGCCCAAGTTCAGTTCTTCAGGATTTGTCATGGGCAGAGGGAAAGGGGAGAGAGAGAGAGATTTTCCTCACTTCTTTTTATAATTCAGTCCTTTCTATTAGAAACAACTTCAGTTCTCAGCTGAATCATGGTGCCAGGCTGTCTTCTCGTAGATATGAGTTTCAAGTGTCCCTGTGATGGAATGTAAATGTCTTCTTCACACCTTCCCCCTGCCAGCGAATGGCTGTTTGACCAGCGGTTTGCCTTGCTGTCTCTGAGGAACTGGTCTGTGGGTGTTCCCAGAATTGTAACTTTTGTAATATCATACAGTAAAATCTCATAACTTTACATACAGTGTTACACATTTTAACAGGAGGATAATATTCAGTAGATTATGCAATTTCAAGTGATAGTTCACAAACCATACTGTGTACAAAATTGATCATAATTTTCCAGAAGAGTGAACATAGGATTACAGACTGACACAGGGCCTGTCTGTGTGTGTTCCCAGCAGATATGTGGCTATTTCAATCCCTCCTAAGCAGAGTGTTCTGCATCTTCAAGGACCTGGGCAGCTGGTTCTGGGAATTCACTGGTTTACTAAGTGTGACACTGTCTGGAATTGTGCGACACTTTATATTATTATTACTTTATTATTCCAATCTGATAAAATTGCAATGAATTGTGCTAGATATGCCATGTTAGGTGTCAGGGAAAATGTTATAATTTTCCAAGTATGATCATTTTGTTTGTATCACCTTTGTAGTATGAGCTATAGATACATAGGGTATATCTGTATTCCAGACTGTGGACTGTGATTCTGGGTGACACACCCAGATCTATTGGCATCAGCACTGCCTAGCCTGTTTGATGGTCCATCCAGGGTCATCAGCTGTACAATGAACCCACTGAAAGGATCAAGGGGATACACCTATTGACTCAGCAAGACATGCAGGGATATGCCTGTGTACTGAGACCTCCAAGGCTTTTCCATGCCCTGTGCAGTGAAGCTTGTGTTTGGGACACAGGAAGTACAAGCCACATGGCAAAAGGAATGTAAAGGGCAGCTGCATCATCTCCATTTTGTCTTCAATCCCTCTTCCTGCCTCTGGAGCAACTTCTCTACAAACCGACATAGACCCCGACTCTGTGGGTGCTCTGCACCCACCAGGGAGCTCAGCTGTTGGCAACTGCCAATCCCCTATTTAGCATGCTCAGCAGCCCTCAGCAGCTCTTTGGCTGGCTGTGGCCAATCAGCTGTTTGGCGCCAATGCCCGCCTATCAGCTGTTTTCCCTGCAGCTGCTGTAGCTCCCAGCTCCACTGCAGCCGTGTGTGTGAGTCCTTTTAATTTTCAGGGCTTGGCAGCTTCTGGGCTAGGGGTGGGGTGGGCAGCCTCGCGGCAGAGGGCTGGGGGGAGACGGCTGGGCAGCTTCTCGGCTTGCCCCAGGGGGCTGATGGGAGCAGTACGGACTGGGGGGGAGTTTCTCAAGGACTGAGCCAGCCATTCTCAGCCCACCCTGGTGTCTCCCCCAGGACCTGTGCTTCCCCCTCCAGCCAGGAGAAACCAGCGGTGGGCCCCCTTAGTGCTGGGCAGGGGGACAAACCAAAAGACATTGCTCCTTTAAGAAAAGCTTGCCCTGGTGTCTGATGAGTGAACTTGGCCTGAGGCCAGCTGCTCGCCTCCCCGTGCTCCAGCCGGGTGCACCCAGCCATGGCCAAAGGGAGAGGGGCTTCACTGCAGCCCTAGCCCCAGGTGCAGATGAGCAGCCCCCTTCCCGCCGGACCCTGCCTGTGCCCAGACTCCTCCCATGGGGCTCTGGGAGCTCCCAGCCCCTACGGCTCTGACCCAGGTCCCAGGGCTCTGCATCCATTCCCCATGTGTGGGGACAAGAGGGCCAACACACCACCAGTGCTTCTAGCCGCATCCTCCCGTGGGCTCTTCTCCATGGCCGGCTCTCATGCCTGGGAAAGTAACGCTTGCCCCCCTCAAAGCTGTCTCCCCCTCCCCTGCCCAGAGCAAGCTTGGCTGAGGGGCTTTTCCTCCCCGAGAGGAAGTTTATCCCTTCCCGCACTGACCAGCATCTGCATCAGGAAAGATTGATTTCCTTCCCCTGGATCCATCCACCCCCCATCTCCTCTTCCCTGGGAGCTGCATTCACCCCCGTGTATGAGCTTCAAGGCAGGAGACACGGCCCTGCTTCACCTTGGGATGTCTGAGCTTGTCTTCCTTCAGGGTGCTGGGCTGCTGCAGCCCGGGGGAGGAAGCAACCCCTCCCCCTGCCTTTGGCCATGATCCCATCAGGGCTCCCCGCCCACAACGTTGCAGAGCGGGTGAGGGAGTCAGCGAGCGAGCTTCAAAGTGGGGGTGGGCTGCAGCCTGGGGCACTGGGAGGAGCTGGAGTGACACAGCAGCCCATACAGCCGGATGAATAAATGGGCCATTTCTATGCTGGGCTGTTGAATTAAATTTCTCTCTCTGGCTCAGGGTGGGCAGTTCCTGGGCTGGCCACAGTGGGTGGGGCTTGGGGAAGACAGAGCTGCTTTGAGTGCGTGGGTGGGAGCGGGCACTAAACAGAGGCACCAGGAGGTGGGGAGCAGAAAGAGAGAGATGGGAAAAGGGGCCCAGGTAGAGAACAAGAACTGAGAAACATCAGGAAGGGGAGATACCAGTTACAGACACACTTTCAATGAGTACACTGGAAATGTATAAATATGCTGAAAATAGCCTCCCCTCAAAACTGGCAGAGCCCCCCTCCAGCACAAGAACCCTCGCCCTTACGGCAGGAAGGGGTGCAAAGGAGTGAGCGGTAGGTAGGAGGCATTTAGGGCAGGGGGTCAGTAAGGAGGTGGCATTCAGGAGAGTCTAGGGAGATGGGGCAAGAAGAAGTACAGTGGGGGCGGGGCTTTGGAGAAGGGGGCGAAGCCAGGATGGGGCACCCACCGGCAAAACCAAAAGTCAGCACCTGTGCAAACTGAAGCCTTGAACAAAGGACTGGATGACCCATCCAAGCTGTGGCTGTGTTCCAGACGGACTTTCAAGCCGGCAACTTACCAATACTGCTAAGAACCTGATATATAGATTTCTGAATGTATCTGACTCCTTTCCCATTTAACAACTTTCTTTCTGTTTCTGGTTCCTTTCTCTTTCTTATCTAAACTTTTAGTTTAGATGCTAAAGTATTGCCTGGCATCATGGTATTTTCAGTAAGATCCAAACCCATACTGACTTGGTAACGTGGCTGACCCTTTGGGGTCAAAAGAACATTTTGTTTATGTGCGCAGAGTTTTTAAATAACCTCTCACTGTACCGGACCTAGGTGCTGACTGGGAGTCAGAGAAGTGCAATGCAATAAAGGGGGCCGTGTAATTTCTTTTTTCAGCTTCTCAATAACCCGTGTGGGGGATCAGAAACACAGTTTGTGTCTGGTCAGTGAGTTTAACTTCAGTGTTAACCACCAGTTTGGGGAGCATCTGCTCACCCTTTTTCAACCTGCCCTGACCCAGGCACACCAGGTCACACTAAGCACTGAAGATAAATTAATAGAATGTTTTTTATGACCAAGTCTTCAGAAATCCACTGAACTCCTTTTGTTTTCTTTTATCTGAGCAGGGTTTCCAGTTTCCCAACCTGATGTGATCTCCCAGCTGGAACAAGGGGAAGAGCCATGGGTCCCAGACCTCCAGGGTTCAGAGGAAATAGAGATCCTGAGAGCTCCCTGCACAGGTGAGGAAACATTAAATCAACTCAGAATCTGTAAGTGCCTGAAGGAAACATCTGGGATGCCCTACAAAGCCCTTGGAAGGTCTCTCAGTTCATTATTATCCCTAGCAGGGGTCGTATCCTCAGGGTAAATATAGCTCATGGCTTCCTGTAGACCCTAGCAGACACCAGACAGTAGCTTCCTCCCTTCCCCCGTGAATTTGGATGGGATGTGGAGGCTGAATTGATCCCCTCCTCTCTCCTGTTTGGGGCAAGAGTTTGGGGGAGTTCAGTTCCTGATTTTTATTTGACTTCCCTTCCGCACTTGTTTTGGTTTAGCCTTCCCCTTTCCATCCCTGTTTGAGGTTTCTGTCTCTATCACAGCAGGTGACGCAATGGTAGGTGAGAAAGAGGAGCAGAATTCTCAGCAGGAAAATGTTGAGCAAGTGGATAAACACAGAGAATTATCGCAAAGATCAAAAAGAAATCTGTCGAAGAGTCATGAGCAGGGAAGATCCTGTGAGATTCAGCACAGACCAGAAAGAGAGCAGGGAAACCAGCCAGGAGAGAAAATGGGTAAATTTATTTCCTGTCGGGGAACTCAGAAGAGCATCAAGGAAACCACAACACAGCAGGAAATCCTCATGGGAAAGAGGGAAAATACATGCACTGAGTGTGGGAAAAACTTCACTCGAAGATCAACCCTTTCTGCTCATCAGAGAATCCACACAGGGGAGCGGCCCTATAAATGCCATGAGTGTGGAAAATGCTTCACTGTAAGATCAGCACTTTCTGATCATCAGAGAATTCACACAGGAGAGAGACCCTATGAATGCAGTGAGTGTGGGAAGAACTTCACTCGCAGCTCAAACCTTATTGCCCATCAAAGAATCCACACTGGGGAGCGGCCCTATAAATGCTGTGAGTGTGGGAAAACCTTCTATTGCCACTCAAAGCTTATTGCCCATCAGAGAATCCACACAGAGGAGTGGCCCTATAAATGCAGTGAGTGTGGGAAATACTTCACTGAGAGCTCAGCCCTTTCTGCACATCAGAGAATCCACATGGGGAAGACGCCCTTTGAATGCCATGAGTGTGGGAAAATCTTCAGTCGCAGTTCACACCTTATTAGACATCAGACAGTCCACACAGGGGAGAGGCCCTATGAATGCAGTGAGTGTGGGAAAACTTTCAGTTTCAGCTCACATCTTATTAGGCATCAGATAGTCCACACAGCGGAGAGCCCCTATGAATGCAGTGAGTGTGGGAAAACCTTCAATCGCAGCTTGCACCTTATTAGGCATCAGAGATTCCACACAGGGGAGAGCCCCTTTGAATGCAGTGAGTGTGGGAAAACCTTCAGTTGCAGCTGGAACCTTATTAGGCATCAGAAAATCCACACAAGTGAGAGAACCTATGAAAGCAGTGAGTGTGGGAAAACCTTAGGGCCCAAAGAAATTTTGTCCAACTCCACTTCCTAGTTCAGTGTGTCTCATTACCGTTCCAGAGGATACCAGGGTTAGATTGAGAACAACCATCCTTCACCGTTTGGATGCAAAGAGAGAGTGCTTCATAGGACAGTCCTTCCCTGTGGATCCCAAACTGGCTGCCTGGTTGGGTAACAAGGACTTTCAGGCTGTAGAAATGATGGTAACCAATGAGGCAATGAATGTGTCAAGCTCCAATTTCAGACTTCTGGATACTCGCATGCTGAGTCCTGATTCCAAGGTTTTGTGTCTGACGCTCTGGCTACACAATAAAGCTGATGTTGGTGCAGCTGTAGCACTGCTATTACAGATGCTCTCCACCAATGGGAGAAATCTCTTCCCTAGGACTTTATTAGTCCAGCCCCCACAAGTGGTGGTGGCTATGTCGGCAGGCAAAGCTCTCCTGCTGATGTAGTGTTATTTCACAGGGGAGGAGGGTTTTGTAACTACATTTCTCACCAGTGTGTATTTTTCATACCTCTGAGAAATAGAGTTACACCAATAAATGTCTTTAGTGTAGACTAGACCTTAGTTTTCTCTTGTTTTATGTATTTACATCACTTCTCTTTGAAAGATTAAAAAGTGTGACAAGAGAGTTATTTTCCCCCATGATGCAAACATTCCTATATAAGAAACCCCTTCCACCAACACACATGGCAAAAGAGCCAGGGATATATGAACTCACATGTAGTGTAAGGAGTTCTGGTAGAAAACCTCCCTCCAAAGGCTGAGATGGGAGAATGTGTGTGAGAAAGAGTGTATGAGAATATTGGCCCAGTATAGATTTAAATTTTTTGTATTTCAGATAAACTTTGAAGCTAAGCAAAATACGTTCTATTTCTATTAAAAGGAAAACTACTCGAGGAGACAAGTTGTATAACTTTTTACCCACTTAGCCTGTAAGGGTCACTGAGTTCCCCACGTCTCTAATTTGCAAAGGAAAGGCCTGACATCTGTCATAGGATGTGTCTAACAGGTAGGAAAGCTGCAATTGTCAACCATCAATATCAAGGAAAAGGCTGGACTCCACTGCCTTTCATGTCTAAAAGCCGGCTAGAGGCTGATCTACAATGAAAAGCTATGTTGACATAGCCACATCTCTCGGGTGTGAAAAATCTACTCCACAGAGAAGTAGTTAATGTGAGCCCCAGTGTAGACAGGCTTGGGTTGGGTTGTCAGAAGAATACTTCCAGTGTTTGAAATGTAGACATAACCTTAGGGCTGGTCTACAGTATGTGGTTATTTTGGAATTAGCCGAGTTAATTCAAAATAAAACTGATTCCGTCTATATGCCCAAATCTTTTTTTTTTTTTTTAATTTAAAGGGCTCTTTAATCCGGTTTCTGTACTCCACCTCAGCAAGTGGAGTAGTGCTAAAATCGAGATTGCAGTTCCGAATTAGAGGTACTGTGGACACAATTTGACATTATTGGCATCCGGGAGCTATCCCAGAATGCTTCCTTGTGACCACTCTGGACAACACTCTCAACTCCGATGTACTTGCCAGGTAGGCAGTAAAAGCCCCGGGAACTTTTGAATTTCATTTCTTGTTTGGCCACTGTGGTGAGCTCATCAGCACAGGTGACCATCAGGACAATCCACCATCACAGACGACCATGCAGAGTCCATCATCATGAGAGCCCACGCAGTCCTGGATTCACAGATGAGCTCCAGCATGGTCTGAATGGGAGGTACTGGATCTCATCGCATGTTGGGGAGACTCATCTCTTATGGGAAACACAAAAAAAGAAACACAAATACACCTCTACCCTGATATAACGCTGACCTCGGGAGCCAAAAAATCTTACTGTGTTATTGGTGAAACCGCGTTATATTGAACGTGCTTTGATCCACCGGAGTGCGCAGCCCCCGCACCCCACCCACCCCCGTTATATCTGAATTCATGTTATATTGGGTTGCATTATATTGGGTAGAGGTATATGTACGCTAAATTCTCCAGGGTCATGAGGGAAAGAGGCTACTCCAGGGACACAGAGCAGTGTCATGTAAAAATCAAGGAGCTCAAGCAAGCGTATCAAAAAGCTAGGGAGGCGAATGGGCTCTCTGGGTCACAGCCCCATACATGCTGCTTCTACCGTGAACTGCATGCAATTATGGGGGGTGATGCCACCACTACCCCACCACTGTCCATGGACGCGTGCAAGTTGGGAGTGTTGTACTCAAAGTACTATACAGGATCTTTTCAGGGGGATTAAGGCAAAACGCCACATTTATTAGTAATACAGGTATCAATTAATACTCTGATATGCATATGAGATATCTCACAGTCATGCATTCACACACACACACACAGACACAAACACACTCCGTCTTGCTGCTGTTACCAACTAGTTGCTCCCCTTAACTGCACTGGCCAGGTGAGTTAGATGGGGGAGGGGTGGAGCCAGGCTTCTGCCGATCCGGATCGATGCTCCGATGGTGACAAGACGAGACCCGGGGTCCTTCTGCAAGACACCTCACATTTATAGCAGCTTCCCTCTTATGCAAATCTAGACCAGATTCAAAATCTGGGTCTGTGTCCATTGGTCTGTGTCCATTGGTCTTTGTGCTGCTTTTCTCTGGGTGTTGTCCCAATGCTGCTCAAAGAGGGTGTTTTCTAAAGAAGGTGCTGGCTTCTAATCCCTGAGGCCGTCAATATGTCTGCTCTTCTTTGTTGGGCCCACTTGACAAGCTGTATTGTCCTTTGCTCCGGCTCCCATTCCCTCTGCAACTGTTGTAGCTGTCTGGAGGTGGGGGTCTTCCAAGCCTCACTCATTCACACCTCATTCAGTCAATAGGGCAATTGATTACAGAGTGGGGGGGAAGATCTTATTCTACTTCTAGCAAAAAGGCACATGTTTCTTTTACTTTAACTATACTATCCTTAGGGGCTATAACATTTGATACAAAGTTTTCTACCAATTTTCTATATAGGGATCTAATACAAAGTTGTATGAAAACAGAGAGGCCCAATGCCAAGTCATATGAAATACAAAATAACATCATGCAAGATGCAATGTCATAAAGATACTTAATACAAAATAACACAATGCAACGTCATAAAGATTTATAGAGATTGTTAATACAGAGATTTCTCTACAGGAGTTGCAGGGAGAATGACTTTTTGGAGGATGAAGAGGAGAAGGAGGAGGACAGTGCACAAGCGACAAGTGGGGAATCCGTTTTCCCCTATCAAGGTTCCCTCCCCACTCTGAACTTTAGGGTACAGATGTGGGGACCTGAATGAAAGACCCCCTAAGTTTATTTACCATCTTAGGTTAACAGTAAGGTGCCACCACCAAGTGTATTCCAAATCTTAGGGGAGAGCCACTTGGAACTCTGCCTTTCCCCAAATATCTCCCAAGTCCCTAACCTGTCCTTTCCTGGGCAGCCTTGAGACTAATCCCCCCCCCCAAGTCCCTACACCCCTTTTCCTGGGTAGGCTTGAGAGTATACCCTCACCAATTAGTCCTGGCAAACCTGGTGGCTGAACTTGGTGACTTTGTCCTCACCCATAACTATTTCACAGTTGGGGACAATGTATACCTTCATGTCAGCGGCACTGCTATGGGTACTCGCATGGCCCCACAGTATGCCAACATTTTTATGGGTGACTTAGAACAACGCTTCCTCAGCTCTTGTCCCGTAATGCCCCATCTCTACTTGCTCTGCACTGATGACATCTTCATCATCTGGACCCATGGAAGAGAAGCCCTTGAGGAATTCCACCAGGATTTCAACAATTTCCATCCCACCATCAACTTCAGCCTGGACCAATCCACACAAGAGCAGTATCAACAGGAAAGGGAAGCTGAGAGACTCTATGCACTGCAGCTTGCTGTGAATGGAGAGCTGGCTGCTAGAAGGGGGTGGCAGCGTGAATGGGGAACAAGTGTGCCCAAGGAGTAGAAAGCTTTGGCTCAGATAGCACCCTCAGAAGACTTCCCCAGACTGGTTTAGGGATGCCGGTGTGACCTCTCTTGGCAGCCCCCAAAGAAGGAACTGGGTGGACTAAATGGACAGTGCCCCTCTCTATCTGAAGCCTAGCAAGGGAGGTACGTGAATCCCACCAGAAGTTAAAATGGTAAGTAAGGGAGGGGAGGCTCTACTAGAGGGCCTGGGCAGCTTCAGATACAGTACAGGAGGATTTCCACTTCTGAGCCATGAAAATAGAAATTGACTTTTCCTTTCCAGATTTATCTAATATTCAGAAAGAGAATCTAGCACCTGCCTTCCAGATTTGAACACCCTCACAATTCAGGAGTGCTCAAGCTCAATTTGGGCAACTGTTATTTCATTTCTCCCAAATCAAATATGCTGATCCACTGTCATTTGCTGTAGAAAAAGTAGGATACAATTGAGCAACAAATGCTGGGGTCTTCCCAGTGCTAACTAGGGCTGGAATTGCTATTTTCAACAGCCATTACCATTTTTTTTGTTTTGTTTGTTTAAAAGGAAGACAGTGATATTGCACTGGCAAATTCCCCATAGAAACAAAGAATGGAACAAAAGAATAATAAAGGCACCTCAACTTTTCCTCATTTAGGTAGGACAGTCTTATAAGCTGGATCCAAACATCTTCCAAACACACAAGCTGAAAATTGTTCCACTTTACTGCAGTTCTGTAACCATGCGGAACCAGTCCTGTCTGTGTTCTGTGCACATCCAAAATCCCTACTGAATGCAGAAGTGCCCTGCTTTTGTGAACATCCCACCTGATATGTTCAGCCCTTGTGAGCGAAGCAGGTTCTCATTTAGTAATTGGATGGGAAGTCTCTCAGAAAGCGTTAAGTGCTGTAGGAGGTGTTGCTTATTCACTAGGTGAAGTGAGACCTTCCTGTTACACTAGTAAACCAGTGCTGCACAGAATGCACTTTGCTCCTAGAGTCTAGAATGGGCCCTTTGCTTCTATACACAGCCCATTAAAGACAATGAAAAGACTCCCACTCACTTCAACAGGCTTTGGCCAGAACTGGTTATACACAGGGTAACTCCACTGTCTGTACAGGGTCCTGGTCCCACAGCGGAGGGCTTGTGAGCTTGTTGCAGAGCTGCTGCTCAGGGATGGGAGCCTCCTGGCACCCCAGCCTCCAAAATCACTCAGGCTGCACTTTCTGCACGACTAGGTGCTGGCTGAGGGGCGTGGGAATTGGTGGCCTCTGCTGCAGTGATGGGCAGCTCAGGTACTTAAAGCCATGGCCTAGAGGAGGGGCTGAGGAGGATCTGTCAGAACTGATCAGGTATCTGCTGGCTGTGGAACTCTGAGCTGAGACTAGGACCACATGCCGTGACTGGTGACATAGGGGGTACTGGAGACATGGCTAGAGAGGGTCTAAATGAGGAAGGAGATACATCTGGGACGTTTCCTTGGTCACTGTGAAAGTTCTACTCACTGTGGACACTGGTAAACCCATGTGGGTGTACAGCTCAATGAGAAAACCCGGGGCTGAGGAGCTGTGTATTGCAATGCATATAGTCATGTAGGGTGTGTGATCAAAATGAAAAATGTCTCTGAGGTTCAGTACTGGCTATACTATGGCACCAATGGCACTGCCCCACCAGGTCCACACTCAGAGCCCACAGTGACTACATAGGGGCCCATAAATATGTTTAGCGCCAGGGATCAAAAAGGTTAATCCAGCCCTGACTGCCCGAGCACTATTTCAGCCCCACATTTTTGGGTGGACCTGCCACAGTGGGAGCTGCAGAGCACTCCCCCCACCACCACACACACACATACACACCACCCCCCTCCTGGTGTTGGGAGGAGAACAGGAGAAAGGACAAAAGAAGCAAGAGAAGAAGAGAAAGGAGGAAGGGAGGGATGGATGGAGGAAAAGGTGAAACGAAAAGGACAAACCCTAATGTCCCCAGTGATTCTAGGGGACAAAATTCCAGGTGCAGAATAAAATTCAGCCTCCTTAAGCTCATGTTTTCCATGCCTAGAATTCAACTGTCACCTGATGGATCAGGCTGAACAGGTTTCAAACCTTGAGGAGGCTCTTACCTTCTAAACAGGGACATCTGTTTTCCAGTAAAATCAGGAAAAGGGAAGGAGAAAACTTGAAAGAGGCCCCTCCTGGCGCTCAAGTACGTGAACCCGAATACTCTCTCAGTCCTCAAAGAGAGACCTGGAGAAGGAGACTTGCTGAAGCAAAGCCACAGGGTCTCTGAGGTTTCCCTGGCCCCTCGCCCCTGTCCTGCCTGGCTGATGTCAGCATCTCTCTGTGAGGTCACCACCTCCCCACCATCTTTGACCAATAGTCTGAGGTCCTTCAAAAGGCCTTTGTGATGTCACTACCACACCCCTCCATCGCTGTGCTAATGTCCTGCCCCTGGCCAGGCACTTTGGAGGTTTGAGCTACTCCCTGTGGATCACCCCACTCAAGGAGCGTTCGTTCTAGACAGCAAGCTGGCTAGACAGGAAAACATCAGACACTGCTCCCAATGCTACACTCACTTTTTCAGAAATTAGTCAACTTTATGGCCAGAAGAGACCATTAGAGCAGCTAATCTGACCCCCTGCATATCACAGGCCTCCTGTATGACACAATAGCTACTTTTGGGACAAACACATTCCAGAAAGGCAGCTAGTCTTCATTAAATGACATCAAGAGATGGAGAATCCACCACTTTCCTTGGTAGCTTGTTCCTGTGGTGAATCATCCTCGCTGTTGAATATTTGTGCCTTAGTTGTAATATGAATTTGTCTCTTTTCACGTTCCAGCCATTGGGTCTTGTTATGCCTTTCTCTGCTCGATTAAAGAGCCCTTTCATACCCAATCTTTTCTCTCCATTAAGGCACTTCAGCACTTCAATGAAATCACCTTTCAATCTTCTTTTGATAAGCTAAACAGGTTGAGCTCGTTCAATAGCTCACTAGAAGGCATTTTTCTCCAGCCCTCAGAACATTTGGTGGCTCTTTGCTGCCCCAGCTCCAATTTCACAACATCTTTTTCAAATGAGGACACCAAAACTGGAGGCAGTATTCCAGTATCAATCTCACTGATGCCGTGTCACCTCCTGTGATATTATTGACATAATCTGTAACTATAGCTCACTGTTGCAACCACTCATATATTTGCAGCCAATATTGTAGAAAGATTGTCGTGTAAGGGGTCTATGGAGAGGTTCTGATTGGCTGATTATAATGATACTATCTCTAGATGTGCATCTTTTTTGTAGTTGATGTTATGAATTTTGGCTCTATGCTGCCCGTATTTCAAACTTGTGCAATGCTTCCGGGGAACACCCCAGCCAGACAAGTTGGTGTCAGTTCTGCCTAGCCTGCTTGATGGCTCATTAAGGACCATGAGTTATACAACTGACCCACTGAGAGAAGGCAGATACGCCTTGTGACTCAGCAAGGTATGCAGGAACCTGCCTATGGACAGAACTCTAAGGTTTTTCTATGTCATGTGCTGGATAGAGTGTCCTTGGGACAAAGAAAACAAAGACCACATGGCAAGAGACTATAAAAGGCTTATGCCTCGTCTCCATCTTGTCTTCAATCCTGCTTCATTCCTCTGGAGGGACTTTGCTACAAACTGAAGCTCTCTACAAAGGACTGAATGACCCATCCCAGCTGTGGATGGACTCCAGAGACTTCATTTCAACCTGCAGTTTATTCCATCACTGCTACAAGCCTGACCCAAGAACTTTGCCATTACTGGATGTGAAGGGTTAAAATACATGTGCATTTTATATAACAACCCGGTTTATTTTGCCAGCTCTTTTCCAGAGCCAAAGTGCAGAGTATGGTCAAGGGACCAGAGGCCTAGCAAATAGTGATCAGCTAAGAGAAAGCTGGGTAAACAGAAAGCCTTGCTTGCTAAGATAGGCCTGGTCAGCAAATTGCCAGGTGTTGGAGCTAAGAACTAAAGAATTGTGTCTTATTCAGAGTTGCAGATTGAACAAAGAATCCCTGTTCCTATTGTGTTAGTCTCTTCTGTAGGGAGACGTTCTTCCCACAGATACAACCTTGAGTTTACGAGAAGTTGGCACATGTCAGTATAAGATATGGCATCCTTCCACCTCCCTTCCCAGGGACCAATGCCTGCCTTAAAACACACAAAAAACAATCTTTATTGCCATATACTTTCATTGTTTCTTTGCTTTAACCCCTAGGAATGTACCTGTTGGACAATCAAAGGAGTTGCTCCATTCCTATGGACCCCAAATCAGAATTCAAGATTCATATTTTATGCTAATAATATTTTATCAAAGTATTGTTAACTTGCTAACTTGAGACCATGGGCGGAGACATTATGTAACCTGTTAACAATTGGCTACTGTGCTATCTTGTCTTGCTGCAAAACCTGTCCCGGGGTGTGGAACTGCCTTCCCCATCACTTTCCCCCACCCATGGAAAACCTATATATTCTATTGTAATCAATTGACTGACAGCGTCTCTGAGCCTAATAAGCAAGGTGACACTCCGCCAGCGCTGTGTGTAATAAACTCCTCTGCTTGACCTCTACACGCTGTGGATTTACGTCCTTCAGAGAACAAAGAGAGAGGTGGAGGCCAGGTGACCAATTTGCCTGGGAAACAGAACAAAGGCCAGAAGAGGGACAAATGTATCCACCTCAAAACAGGGCAAACTGCAAAAGGCAAAAATGGGCCACTCATCTGGTCAGACTGAGGGATAACGGTGCTGCAAACAATTCAAACAGCTTCAAAAGTTACTGTCTGGGAATCAGGAAAAAATATTAAAGAAAAAAAGTCTGGCGAGCCCTAGAGGTGTTTATGGTGTTGGTCTCCCTGGCAGATTCTCTCATGGCTCACAGGGGCTGAGTGACAAGAGAAGCTTTTCACACAGGGCATTCACAGGGCCACTCCCTCTATGGATTCTCTGATGTTTAGAAAGCGCTGAGGTGTTAGTGAAGCATTTTCCACACTCACTCATCCCTTTCTGAACATCAGAGAATCCGCACATGGCAGAGGCCCTTTGAATGAGGTGTGTGGGGTCATGTCCCCACCTGGGTTAGGTATCGCCTGCTACATCATGTGGTGCTGCCAGCACAGCAAGGAGGTGCCTGGGGCAGCCAACGGAGAGGGGAGGCACGTCCAGCTCTTCAGCGGCAATTTGGCCCACTCAGTCCCTCTCGGAGGGAAAGACTTGCTGCCGAAAAAAGTAGAGCTGCCATCGATTGTGGACTCTTTTTTTTTTTTTTTTTTTTTTTTGATGCTTGGGGCAGGAAAAACGCTGGATCTGGCCCTGTTCCGTGGAAAACAAGTTGTTAAATCCCAGATGAGTGGAGTTATATCAGTTCTCAGCCTGAGTCCTTAGGTCTTAATCCTGAGGCTATGTCGGGTTCCTCCGGTGGGGGAGTGGAGCAGCTGTTCGTTTTCCTGTTCGCACTCCTCTGCGGTGTGAAAATCGGGGAGGGGAGGCAGAAGCCCCACTTCCCTCCCGACATGACACCCAGTGGGGGAAGCCAGGACAACAGGGCGGGGCGGCAAGTGGTGACCAGACTCTCACCGCCAGGGTTTAGTCTAGCTCAGGGTCCAGCTCAACCTCCTCCCCGCGCCACTGGCCCCCAGTCCCCTTCCACCACCAGGTCAACCCGGGCACTAGGGCAGGAACGGGGTGAGGCAGCAAGTCAAGCTGAGCAAGGCAGGCCAAAGTGAGTCTTGTCTTCATGGGCCGCTCACAATGACGTCCTTTTTGTGTGCGACTGCTACAAAAACATCCCAGGCAGAGAAGCAACAGGCCAAAAGGCTACTTATACAGCTGCCAAAGTAGCTCAGTTGGGAGAGCGTTAGACTGATGATTTGAAGGTCCCTAGTTCAATCCCAGGCTTTAGCAAGCCCTTTCATCCCTCTTTATGCAGGGGTGGCTTGTTTTCTGGGAGCCCAGTGGTGCCTGCACCAAGGGTGAGTTCCTGAGCTTGGGCTCTGCAGTAGGAAAAGATACTGTGGGCTTCTGCTCCTAGTTGGCTGCCTGACCTTTAACAATGAGGGACAGGAACTGTCTCTCCTACATGAGTTATTGGTGGACCCAATATGGCAGGAAATGAGTGACAGAGGCTGGCCCTCATGGGGCCCCTGCAGGGCCTGGGACAAATTGCCCCACTTGCCCCCCCTCTGGGTGGCACTGAAGGTGAGTCTCTGATCTTTGCTCTGCAGTAGGAAAACACAGAAGGGGCTTCTGCCCCTAGTTGGCCCATCTGACCTTTAACAAGGAGAGATGGGAGCTGTCTTTCCCAACATGGCAGGAAGAGAGCAAGGCAGGGTGACCCTCAGGAATGGTGCCAGAGGGCTGCTAGGCAGTGACAGGCAGGGACTGGGGGATGGAAACTCCTCTGTGCGGCTGAGCGAGGGCAGTGCCAGGGAAGAGTCATCTGTGAAAATGGCCATGTGGAAGGTGGAACGGATTTGGGGGCCCAGGAGGCAGCACTTGATGTTCATTGCCTTGGAGTAGCTGGACTTAGACAGGGTGGGTGTTCATAAAATGCACATTAACAACTCTAGGGTAGCTTGATGGTGATTGGTGGAAGGGCCCATCTCTCTGGTCCTCCAGGCCAGTGAAGAATGATGGGGTTGGAGTCTTGTTCTTCACATTCATGGTGCGAGTACAGAAAGGGCTGGAGCTCCAACCAGGGGGGGCATTACTGGTGGGCGTTGTGCTCTGTAGCACTGGTTATGGCTCTATTAGTGCGTATGGTCCCCAGTTAAGGCGTGAAAGGAAAGTTCTATGAAGGAACTGGCTCCCTTCCTCTGGACCGCACGGTGTTTGGTGTCAGGGGGGATTTCAATTGTTGCACCGGCCTGAGGACTGCTGGTCCTGGTTTCCCAACTGTCAGAGGAAACTCTTCTATGATGAGCACTACCTGGCGCAGGTCTGTAGTGAGGTCGGCTTAGAGGACGTGTTTCTCCGTAGTGGAACCAGTGGAGGGTGGGTGGTAGCCTCCTATTCCTCTGACCCGAGCTCACACCAGCCGCAGAGGGGATACACCTTTCTGCGGGGACAGGCCAGGAGTCGCACTGACCGGATTTACATGAAGGAGAGCACGTCGACAGCCCAGTGCAGGGTGGTGCCAATGGACTGTGCGGATCACACACCTCTCACTGTGTGCTCAATGTGGGCAATTCCCTGACCCAGGGCAGAGGATATTGGAAGCTGAACATCCAGAGCTGGCAAGATAAAGGAGCAGGGGGGTGAGGCCTGTCAGTGTTGGCAGAACAGGAAAGCATCAGAGGGTTCTGTGGTTACCAGGGGGATTGGTGGGAGTCAGTCAGGGAGGAGTTGGGGGCTTTGTTCCGGTGGCCGGGGAAACACCACAACATTAAAGAAACCAACAGTGCCAAGTCCTGCAGTGTCACCTGTGGGATTTCCACAAGAGCATCCAGGCAGGGGAGCCAGTCAGCGTGTGACTGTACGATCGGATCAAGCGACAGCTGCCCGAGTTCCAGGAGATGAGGCTGCAGCTGGCTGATATGAGCGGGAGCACCGAGTGAAGGGAGGAGCAGACTCCCCTGACATTTTTGCAGCCTGCAGGGAATGGAGACAAAGCAGGGGGATGCAGGGACTCAGGGCAGGACCCGTGGATCCGGTAGTGCAGGACCACAGTCGCTGGAGGAGGAGAGAGAGTCCCGCGAGAGGAAGCTGCTGGTGGGAAGCAATAAGTGCAGAGTGCAAACCAGCCAGCTGAGAGTCACAGGGGTCTAGAAAATGGAACAGCAGTAGGTCCCATGGTGTAATGGGCAACACTCAGGACTCTGAATCCTCAAATCTGAGTTCAAATCTCAGTGGGACCTCCTGGAAATATGCAATTTTGCTGCAAAGCCCTGGAGCTCAATGTGCTTGGCTACCCTCTCTCAGGGTGAACTAGAGTGAGTTTTTTCCCTCCCACTGGAGATAGGTCTTTGGTCTGGCTGGTTCAATGGGCTGGCGGCTATAGGTTGGGGTCCTAGAACTTAACAGTCTGGCTAGAGAGTCCTGTGGTTTGACCATATGGTTGTTTCTCGCTGCTTCACCTGATGCCCACAACTTTGGTCCCTGCAGCTGCCACACTCTTCCTCTTGCCCACATGGTATTTAAAGGAAGGAGGGCCAGGGCCAGGCTTCATAGTCAGGGCTAGGCAGGAGGGAGGCAGAGTCCCAGGCTGGAGCCCAGCACCTCTCCTCCTCTGGGGACCTAGAGCAGAGGCGGCTGGTGCTGACAGCTCCAAGGGAAGGCTTAAAAGCCACAGAGCAACCAAGGGCAGGGCAAGAGGAGGGGAGAACCATGCCTATGCGTGGCCAGCAGACAGCCACAAAGACACCCGGCCAGCCTGCTCCCTGGCATGCCAAACCCCCATTGAAGGCCACCCACAGACCAGCATTCATTCTGCAGCAGCATCACAAGGTGGTTGGAAAGCAGGACCAGCCCCCGAGTGGAGCCTCTGTCCGTTCCCACTCAAGGGGCTCCTTTTGGCAGTGGGGCAGGAGACATTTCCCCCAAGAGGCTTTTTCCCAGCTGCTGAGAAGCACAGAAGTACCTGGTGTTTGCTCTTGCGGTGAAAGGGGTTAATACGTTTAGCCGGCCTGGCTAGCTCAGCTGGCAGCACCTCTGGCTCTTACTCTGAAGGTTGAAGTTACAATTCCCTGTTTGGGTGCTTGGGGCTCCTCTTCAACAATACAACACACAATCTGCCTAAGCCCCCACCCAGTAACCTGGGGAAACTAACCCTGGCCACTGGGTGCCTCTAAGAGGCGATACTTTCCCCACTCACACGCTCTGAGTGTAGAAGAGAAACTTTAATAAAAAGGAGGAAAATCACCTTGTATTAACTTGGGAAAACACCACAATCAGGATTCATAACACAACACTATGAGCAAAACACCCCCCCCCCCCAGTGAGCTGGGTAGTGGCCTTTTGCCTCGGGCTCCTAAATCCAGACACCAGAAGCTCTGTGGATGTGCTCCTCCCTTCACTGCACCTCACCCACAGCTGCTGTCCTGGATCAGTGAAAACCCAGAGTTCACCTCTCGCCTCCTGGGGGGAAAGCCCCTTTCTCCCTCCGCTGTCTGGCCACATTGCCGGTCACTTGCCGTTCCACCCTGTCACCGCTCTGCTGGCCACCCTCTCTGCTCTGGGACGTCTTGTGGTCCCACCAGAAGCAGGGCAGGCTCCCTAAAAGCAGGGCTGCCCAGAGGATTCGGGGGCCTGGGGCAAAGCAGGAGAGCGGACATAAAAAAAGGTGCCACCCGCTGCGATGCTTCTACTCACTGGGCAGCGGCCGAGTCTTCAGTGGCAGCGGGTCCTTCACTCGCTCCGCGTCTTTGGCAGCACTGAAGGACCCTCTGCGGAAGTGCATCCAAAGACCCGGACCGCTGCCGGGTGAGTAAAAATTAAAAAGGCGCCTCTAGCCAGGGAAGGGATTCTCGGCCAGGGCTTGTGGGGCCCCTGTGGGGTCGGGGCCTGGGGAAAATTGTCCCATCTGCCTCACCAGGATGGCCCTGCCTAAAAGTGGTGGCCACCAGAGCCCAAACAGTAGCCCCATCCCTTCCATTTAAGCCCACACCCCTGCACCACCCCACTTCCCAAGGCCCCACTCCTACACTGCCTCTTCCCCAATGATCCCACCTCCCTCTCACCGCTCTCCATCCCTTCCCCCCATCATAATTAACAGGTGCTCCAGTGGCACAATTGGTTAGCGCACAGTACTTACAGGGCAGTGCTGAGAGAAGCTATGCTGAGGTTGTGAGTTCAAGCCTCACCTGGAGCACTGGTTTTCATTGACCACAGGGCATCACCCCCTCATTTGGCCTGTGGAATGTAGAATTCCAGCCAGGGGGACACTGAGGAGGAGTCAATAAAGGCCCCCTTCACTTATTACCTCCTCTCCAGAGCACAGGTCAGACTCTACAATCCTTTCTACTCCCAGCCCCTGTGCCAGGATCCCTCAAGCAGAGCCTGGAGTCCTGCCCCTGGCGTCTGTACTATTGACAAAGACTAAGTGACAGGGACAAAACACTCAAATCCCGCCTGGTGCGGGGAGCCAGGTTTGCTCTTCAAATTCTGTCGTTGGTACATTTCCAGGCCTGGGAATGTCCCACAACAGCATTGAATGGGAAGCTGCCTGCAGAACAGTTACACTGCACAGAGCTCCTGTGGAGGAGGGGTGGGAATTAGTAACATTTTGAGGATCGTTTGGGAAATGAGCCTTTGCTGACAAGGTTTGTCTCTGGTCATATTTCACCTTCAGGTGTTATGTTGAGGGATCTTTAGTGTATTTTTGTGAGGTTAATAACTATCTCCTCGACTTAAAAATTGGTGTCACTTGATTTTTGCATCTCCCTGTGACAATACAACTGACACGTGTGGCTTTCTACAGGGGGTCATGATGTTACAGTTGGGGAATTCAGTCTCTGTACTTCTTGGGGGGAGGGAGGTTGCTTTTTTACAGCTGCCTCACGGCCAGGCACACCGGGCTGTTAGCTGCACCCACTGTCCTTGCCAGGGGCCCCTGCTGAACCCTGGGCGGCTGCACTGCCGTGCTGGGGTGACTCTGCAGGGGGAGAAGCTGCTGTGGAGCAATGTAGAGCAGGTGCAGGAAGGAGACGGGGTCACTATTCACATTCTGAACTGCACAATTTTCCAAATTTGGGAAAAGATAAATAGATTCATAGACTTAAGGTCAGAAGGGACCATTATGATCATCTAGTCTGACCTCCTGCACAAGGCAGGCCACAGAATCTCACCCACCCACTCCTGTAACAAACCCCTAACCTATGTCTGAGTTATTGAAGTCCTCAAATCGTGGCTTAAAGACCTCAAGGTGCAGGGAATCCTCCAGCAAGTGACCCGATCCCCACGCTGCAGAGGAAGGCAAATGTCCGAGAACAATTCTAAGGGGAAGGTGAACGCAGAGCAATGACACTGGAGATGCCCAGACCTCCAATAGGGGCAATGTGGAAATTAATAATGGGAAGATCATTTGCGAAATTAGTCATCACTGACAAGATTTGTCTCTGTTCCTATTTCACGCTGTGGTGGTAGTTAGAGGAATCAAGACAGATTTTTTTACTATATTGATTAAACACTTAATTTTATTTAATCAAGCCAAAAACTTAGTGTCACTTATTTTTTCTCTGTCCTAGCAAGAGTGAATTGAATTTTGTGACTTTCTGGAAAGTGCAGCAAGATTAAATGTGGGGAATTCAGTCTCTGTGGTTGTGAGCTGATGTTTTCCTCTCACAGGTCAGTGCCTACATTGAAATGCCAAGAGGGATCTAAGGGCTGGTGTACGCTGGGCACTGAACTGGCAGAGCGACGTCTCTTAGAGTGTGAAACCCACCCCCAACCCATAGAGTTAAGGTGACCTAAGCCCTGGTTAGATAGTGCTAAAGAAAAGGAAGAATTGTTCTGTTCATGTAGCTATTACAGGGATTGGAAAACCCTTCCAGTCATCTGCCTGCTCACTCCAGTGGCTGCCGGCCCCTCCGCATGGCAGGGTGGGGTGGGTCTGTGCCTCCACGCGCTGCCCCTGTCCCGAGCCCCTGCAGCCAATGGGACACTGTGGGGGTGATGCCTGGGGGCAGCAGCACATGGAGGCCCCCCAGCCTGCCCTGCCTTGGAGCCCCAGGTAAGCGCCACACCCTGACCCCTTCCTGAGCCTGCACCCCCACCCCTTCCCACACCCCTCCCGCCTACTCCCAATCTTCCTCCCACAGCCCACAACCCCACCCCTACTCCTGTTCCCCCTTCCTCCTGCCCCAGCCCAGAGCCTGCACCAGCACCCAAACTCCATCCCAGAGCCTGCAGCCCAGACCCCCTCCCCAACCCAAACTCCCTCCAAGAGCCCAGCCTCTCACCCCTTCTGCACCCAAACTCCCTCCAGAGCCTGCACCCCAATCCCCAGCCCCAGCCCAGGGCCTGCACCCTAGACTTCCTCCCCCCACCCAAACTCCCTCCCAGAGCCTTAGGCAGGTGAGGGGCAGAGGGGAGAGAGTTTTCCTGTGGGTGTAGTTAATCCACTTCCCAAGAAGTGGCAGCTATGTCAGTGGGAGAAGCTATATCGGTGGGTGTGCAAGCTGTGGTGTTTGCCACATTTAAGAAGTTTAATCAAACCCCATTTTGAAAACCACCTGTGGTCTGGGAATGGCAAAGGAGCTCGATGAAGCAGGGTCTGTCCTTCAAAGTCCTGGAGATCACAATTCTATATTCCTGTTGTCACGGGGGTATAGCTCAGTGATAGAGTGCTTCTTGCTGCTCACAGTGGTACTTGGTCAAACTCCTGTGTTCTCTTATAACCTTTTTCTTTTTTAAAAAGGAAAACATTTTCATTTCCATTCTCCATTATGTTCAGGAGCTCCTCTATACGGGGGTGCTTGATATGAATGTAAACACTCAACATTTTGCTGTTCAAATGCATAAAAACCTAGCGAAGCTGTCCATCAGCTGAAATCAGTTCCAATCCTCTAAGTGTCTAGTTTATGTTTTCATCAATTAAACAAAGGTATCATACGAATGTACATTTGCAGATCCCTCCTCTCCAGGAGCTGTGCTGTGCAGAAGAACAAGAACCACATCCAGCTGCAGTTGAGAAGTCTGATAACGAAAGAGCCAACAAATGTTCTGAGGGCTGGAGAAAATGCCTTCTACTGAGCTATTGAACGAGCTCAACCTGTTTTGCTTGTCAAAAGAAGATTGAAAGGTGACTTCATTGAAGTGTTGAAAGGCCTTAATGGAGAGAAAAGATTGGGTATGAAAGGGCTCTTTAATATAGCAGAGAAAGGTATAACAAGACCCAATGGCTGGAAGGTGAAAAGAGACAAATTCATATTACAAATAAGACACAAATATTCAGCAGCCAGGATGATTCACTACAGGAACAAGCTATCAAGGAAAGTGATGGATTTGCCATCTCCTGATGTCATTTAATGAAGACTAGATGCCTTTCTAGAATGTATTTGCCCCAAAAGTAGCTATTGTGTCATATGGGAGGCCTGTGATATGCAGGGGGTCAGATTAGATGCTCTAATGGTCTCTTCTGGCCATAAAGTCGACTAATTTCTGAAAAACTGAGTGTAGCATTGGGAGAAGTGTCTGATGTTTTCCTGTCTAGCCGGCTTGCTGCCTAGAACGAACGCTTCTTGAGTGGGGTGATCCACAGGGAGTAGCTCAAACCTGCAAAGTGCCTGGGCAGGGGCAGGACATTAGCACAGCAAGGGAGGGGTGTGGCAGTGACATCACAAAGGCCTTTTGCAGGACCGCAGACTATTGGTCAAAGGTGGTGGGGAGGTGGTGACCTCACAGAGAGATGCTGACATCAGCCAGGCAGGACAGGGGCGAGGGGCCAGGGAAACCTCAGAGACCCTGTGGCTTTGCTTCAGCAAGTCTCCTTCTCCAGGTCTCTCTTTGAGGACTGAGAGAGTATTCCGGTTCAGGTACGTGAGCGCCAGGAGCAACCTCTTTAGAGTTTTCTCCTTTCCTTTTCCTGATTTTACTAGAAAACAGCCATCCCAGTTTAGAAGGTAAGAGCCTCCTTGAGGTTTGAAACCTGTTCAGTCTGATCCATCTAGTGACAGTTGAATTTTAGGCATGGAAAATACAAACTTAAGGAGGCAGAATTTTATTCCGCACCTGGGATTTTGTCCTTTAGAATCACTGTGGTCATTAGAGTTTGTCCTTTTTGTCAAGTATCAGAGGGGTAGCCGTGTTAGTCTGATCTCTGTAAAACAAAAGAAGAATGGTGGCACCTTATATAGTCTATAGGTGCCACAGGAACACTTTGTTGCTGTCCTTTTGTTTCACCTTTCCTCCATCCATCCCTTCCTCCTTTCTCTTTGTCTCTTGCTTCTTTTGTCCTTTCATGTGTTCCCCTCCCAACACCAGGAGCAGTGTGTGTGTGCGTGTGTGTGTGTGTGTGTGTTGCGGGGGAGTGCTCGACAGCTCCCATTGTGGGAGGCCCACCCAAAAATGTGGGGCTGAAATAGTGCTCGGGCAGTGATCCCCACTGGTGGCCTGGCCATCCTTTGGGCTCTCTGGTGAGAACCTCAGCCTCCCGTCCTCAGTCTCTACCCTGATTGGCTGAGCAGGGGGTTATTGACAGGGAGGAGACTCAGGTCCTTGTTGTTCTCTTTTAAGACCAAGGAAATAAGTCAGAACCAGTCATATGTTTGATGAATTTTGCTGCTTTGCTGCATTAATGGTCTCTGAGCAGTTCATGATTCTCTCTAACATTGCAGTTCTCCTCAAATACTTGCTGAATAATTATTGTGCACTGTTGTTGGTCTGGAGCTCATCCGAGAGCACTTTATTCAGGTCATTCAATGTCTGAAATTCAAGATGTGATGGTTAGTTTGAAAATCAGGGCTCTTGGGTCCTATTCCCAACTCTGCCATGGGCTGGCTGTGTGACCTAAGACAAGTCAATTCTCTTTTCTCAGCCTTAGCTCCTCCCTCTTTCAAGTAGGGATAATAATGATCCGCTCCTACCTACCTCAACACACTCACTGTCTCTCCCCACACACACAAAGTCTCCACACTGCACTTGAAAGGCAGCTGGCAATCTAGTAGGATGCCCACAAAACGATGGGAGAGAGAAATCTGCATCATTGAAAGTACAGCCATGGAGACACCACACACCAGCCTTCCCTAGCTGGCAAGAATCAAACTTCCACAGAAAAACCCCTATGGTGTCATAGCCCAGCTCCCTAAGCCCTCAGCCACAACCACTTAACACATGGATCTTTCTACACTCTGGTTCTGTTCTCACTGAAGGGTCATTTCCAATTGTTTGCTCAGACCAGCTTCCCCAGCACACTCACTGTTGTGCAGCTCTGTACATGTGGCCATGGCTGAGCAGCAAGAATTCCTGCCCTTTTCCCTACTGGCTGGAGCATGGCTAGAGTGTGTCTGTGGTTAATGATGTTACTGTAGATTGTTCATTCCCTGCCTTGGCAATTCAGACAGTCCCTTTTCCCAACATATTTCCAGCACATCAGTCTCTGGCTGGTGTCTCCTGGGCAGTGGAAAACATCCCTTGTTTGGTGCTGCCAAGGGGATCGTGCAGAGCTGAGACATCCCTCGGCTTGGAACAAAGGGGGAGTTGGATGGAATTTATCACACAACCCTCCCTGCTCCCCAGAGCCCCATGGGGAGAATCTAGAGAGGGGGGAGTCATTCCTCCCCTGCGCTCCCAGAAGAGCTGCTAGGGCTCCTTCCTGCCAGCTACTCACCCCTGGATACACCCTCAGCTCCTGGGAACTTTCTGCTCCAAAGGCTCCAGAGGCCTGGGGTGGGGAGGGCGTCACTGCACAGTCTGAAACACAAGGGAGGTTTCTGGAATTGAAGGAAGGAGCAGGAAATGGAGAGGACAGAAACAGAGAGAAAACGCCTCTTCTCCTCCCCTCCCAGCAAGAAATGTGACCAAGGACCAGCGTTAGGGAAATGGTGCCCGGGCAAAACTTGTACTTTGGCACTTCCCATTGCCCCGGACGATCCGCCTCCCGTTTACAGCTAGCTCCTGCACTCCCAACCCTTGTGCCTCCTTCACCCCTAACTCCTGCCCCTCCTGTGCCCTAACCCTACACTGTCGCCTTTGCCCTTAACTCCCGCACTCCCCTCCTGTGCAGGGCCGACTCCAGACCCCAGCGCGCTAAGCGCGTGCTTGGGGCAGCATCCCGTGGGAGGGCGGCAGGCGGCTCCGGTGCATCTCCTGCAGACGTGCCTGCGGAGGGTCCCCCGGTCCCGTGGCTTTGGTGGAGCATCCGCAGGCATGCCTGCGGGAGGTCCACCGGAGCCGCGGGACCAGCGGACCCTCTGCAGCCACGTCTGCAGGAGATGCACCGGAGCCGCGGGACCGGCGACCGCCAGAGCGTCCCCCGTGGCGTGCCGCCCTACTGGGGCGGCGCAAATCCCAGAGCCGCCCCTGCTCCTGTGCCACCAGCCATTGCCCCTCTGCTGCACCCCCTTCATCCCTAACCCCTGCACCCCCTCCTGCACCCACGTGGGGACACTGACCTGTGTACATGGAGCCGCTGGCATTGCTGCCTGCTCCTCCCTGGGATGCTGCTCCTCCGGGCACCCCGAGGGGCTGCAGGGCGTGGGGAGGGGCGAGAAGCGACATCATCCGAGCTCCCTGCATCCAGGTCACTTTCCTCAGCCGGGCTGCATCAGGGGAGGGCAGAGAGCAGCAGCTTCTGATGCTCCCCTCACAGCACAGCCCAGCTGGGGAAAGTGACCAGGACGCATGGAGCACATAGTGTTGCTCCTCGCTCCCCCCACCCTCTGTGGGGCCACGGAGGAGCACTGGGGCAGGGAGAGCAGTGAGCACCTTTGCACTGCCACACGGTGCCCTTTGACCCCTTGGAGCCCTGGGCGGCTGCCGGGGGCCCCACCCCTAAGGCCGGCCGGGCTCCCCAGTACGAACAGCAGAGACACAGGGAGACTGGCCACCCACTGAGCAGAGGTAGCCTGGGCGGCTCGTAATGGAGGCTCGGGGGGCTCAGCCTCCCCAAACCTTGCGTCGCCCAGGGGGCAGTGGGGCCCATGACTAGGGGCCCTGGCCAAACTGGGCCCCCTGGAAAACTCTCCCCCATGTCGGCCCCAGGAGTGGAGGAGCTCCCACTCCCTGCTACGGCCCGGGGGCTGCAGCAGGGGCACAGAGCATCTCTGGTCTCGGGGCCCCAGCGGGGCAGGGGTAAAGGAGTGACAGGGTGGGGCCAGTGGGGGAAGGGGTGGAACAGAGGTGACAGTGGATGGGGCCGTGGGTGGAAGGTGTGGAAGGGGGCAGAGCCACAGACAGTAACGGGGGGTCATGGTTCCAGTGCTGGGGCCCCGCACTTGTTCTCCCTTCCCTGGGCTTTGGCATCACTAGCCCCTGCTTAGCGAGTAGGGTTCAGTGGTCCCCAAAATGTGGGGCATGACTCCTAGGGGGACACAGAGGAACATTCATGGGGGCACCTCAGGGCCTGAGCCAGCCCCCATGGAGGGAGCAGCGCTCAGCCCCACTCTGTCCCAGCTCTTCCCCAACCCCACCCTCAGCCTGGGCCTCTGGCTCCCTCCTTGGCCTCGACCCCCTTACCCCTGTCTGCACCCCTCTCCCCAGCAAGCAACAGCCCCACTCCCAGCCCCAGCCTCGACCCACTTACCACTTACCCGTTTCTCAACCGTGGCTTCTGAAGGTATGATGCTGCCCCGCGCAGGAACGTGCTGCGCCGCTTCACCCCTTCCCCCCCCCCCGCACAAAGCGGCTGGTCGGGGCGGGGGCCGGGGGGGAAGCTCCTGCAGCCGAAATGCCCCACCCCCGGCACAGGGCAGGTCTGTGCGGGCGGGTCCGGCTGGGTCTGGCTCTGTCCGGGACTCGATCCTGTGTCCACCCCGCGGGATGTTCCCGGCGCCCCTTGTTCGCTGGGGCTGTAATCCACCCCTGCATCTGGGTGTGAGCGGGTCTGGGTGGGTCCGCTGGCCTCGGCACTGGCTGCGTGTCACCCCGACTCCCGCTGCCCCGGCCCCGCCCCTCCCCGGGTGAGCCCGGCTGTAAACACCGCAGACAGACTTGGCCTTCCCGCAAAGCCCTGCCCTGCCCCCTCATTCCCTGCCCCTGCTCCCCATACCCCCAAAGCTCTGTCCCTGCCCCCCCCCGCCTGGTCACTGCCCACCCCCGTGTGGGGGCACCAGCACTGTGCCGGGTCGTGATGGGAAATTGTCCACGCTGGCCCAGGAGAGACGTGTGTGTCCCTGCTGCCCCCTGCTGGTGGGGCTGAGCCCCGCTCTGTGTGTGTGGTGGCTTTGCAGGATTTTGTATCCTGCAGCAAGTGACACACACACACACATTGACGCACAAAGGGACTCACACAATCCCAAGAACACACACACAACACACCCAGAGGGGCATGCTAGCCCAACCCCCCCAGAGAGAAACAATCACACCCCACAGCCGCACTCTCAATCACACACACACACACCAGAATATTCGCAATCTTGCACAGAGACACAACTGCACACAGTTCACGCCCACTGCTCCCAACACAAGGACCTCCTGCCCCACACAGCCTGTGCCGAGGCCTGTGGAACTCACTGCCACTGGACAGCTACCAATGAGAATGATCCCCTCCTGCTGGATCATCTGCTTGGCCCCCCAATCCCTCTCGGGACGTGTGTGGCGTGGCTGGGGATTGTGCAATGGCCCAGCACCAGGCAATGCAGAACAGACACCACACGCCCTGCTCAGCCTCACCTGAGCTGCTCTCCAGGTGCATTGGAGCCCAGCACCCCACACCGTGGCACTCCTGCCCCACAGGGGGTGAGCTGCAGCCCCTGCCACACTCCGCGGAGGGGAGAAGGGTCAGGCCAGCCAGCCCTTGTAAGATGGGGAAATCACCATCGGGGTCAACGGTATGGGGGCTGTGACATATTGAGAAACGGTTGTTGCACTGGCAGAGGGCAGCAGAGCATGCGCACACACACACAATTGCAAACATACACAAACACATGCATGAATCCAGCCACACACACACAATTGGTAATGTACACAAACATCCGCACAAATCCAGCCAACACCAACACAAGCCTGGGAGCCAGGGGAGCAGAGCAGGCTGGGGCTGGGTCACTCCACTTCCTGCAGGAAGTAGCCAGCCCCCCTGGTCCCACGATGGCCTGGGACCAGCCCCCCTCTGCTTCCCCCCACAGAGACCTGCGGCCCCAGCCTGCTCTGCTCCCCTGGCTCCCAAACTTGGGAAGGGGGGAACTGCCCCACAGCACTCGCCGGCGGCGTTGCTGGGAGCAAGGGCAGTGGACCAGGCTGGGGCTGGGTCACTCCACTTACCATGCAGTGAGTGCAGGGGCAGGGGCCATGGGGACGAGCCGGGCAGCCCCCCCTGCAGCAGCTCCCCTCCCCAGCTCACCTCCGCTCCACCTTCTCCCCTGAGCTCGCCACGTCTCCCGTCTCCCAGGCTTGTGGTGCCAATCAGCTGTTTAGTGCGGCAAGCCTGGGAGGGGAGGAGAATCAGAGCGGGGGCGTTGTGCTCAGGGGAGAAGACGGAGCAGAGGTGAACTGGGACAGGGAGCGGTTCACCTGCACGCTCCCACCCCTGTTACTTGCTGTGGGCAGCCCTCCCCCCGCACCTCCCAGCCCCCTGCCCCAGCTCACCTCCACTCCCCCACCTCCCCATAATGCGTTTTTTGGTGCCCCCAACCACTTGGCACCCTGGGCGGCCGACTAGTTCGCCTAGTGGTTGCACTGGCCCTGGCCACTGCCTATCAGCAGGATTCCCCCTCCTCCTCCTCAGTGAGAATAAATCTCCACACCTAGACAGCTGGTCCGTCCGTAGCACCACAATCCCCCATGCCTGAGCCTCCCTGCCAAAGCCCTGCACCTGGCTCCAGAGAATTAAGTCTCACGTGTCACTGGGAACTCGACTTCTTGTGCCCAAAGAGTCTCGGCCCCCCTCAGTAGCTGACCTGAGAAACACAGTGTCTGCAAAAGCAGCAAAGAGTCGTGTGGCACCTCACAGACTAACAGACGTATTGGAGCATGAGCTTTCGTGGCTGAATCCCCACTTCGTTGGATGTGTCAGTGTCGGCCTTTTCCAAAGAAGTGCCTGGAGGGCCTTTTTTTTCTGTGTAACCACGTGGCCTAATGGATAAGGTGTCTGACTTCGGATCAGGCGATTGAGGGTTTAAATCTTTTCGTGGTTGTGCTCGTGCAGTTTTACCATTGTGCTGAAAGTCCTGCTCCCTTCAGGGCTGGAACTTCTTCTTGGCGGCTCAGGCCAATGCTCTGGCCTGGAGGATGGAGACCCCAGCGACTGGTGACCTGGTGACCTGGTGACCCGGAGACCCAGCTCAGGAGTCACAGCCAGTTCTGGCCAGTGAGAGGACAATGGGCTGCGGGGAGAGGACCCCGTGACCAACCTGTTCCAGCCAGAGGGGGACGGAGAGGAGAGGAGGCCCAGGCAACCCTGTTTACCTGGAGAAAAGACAATGGACAGAGGCGGGGCCTGGGGCCGGGGATATCGGAGGCCCAGCTGGGGAGCAGGGGGGCTTGGGGCTGGCGAGGGGAAGCAGGCAGAGCCCACCTGGCTGCAGGGGGACTGGGATGTGCTGGGCTGAGGGAGGCCAGGCCTGAGGCCCTGAGAGTTTCTTGTGCTGTGTTCAACTCTCAATAAACCCTCCTGTTTTATGCTGGCTGAGAGTCACTCCGGTCTAGAGAACAGGGGGCAGCAACCCCTTCGGGGGTGAGGAGGCCCAGGGGGTCCAGAGCGCGTGGACTCCCTGAGGGGCCCACGGCGAGAGACAGACGTGCTAAGGCTCAGAGAGGTGCGGCTCCAGGAGGTGGAGGGGCCTGACCCCGAGAGAGAGTGGACCCCCGAGAAGGGCTGTCGCACTGAAAGGGGCACCCCCCACGGACCGCACGGGGCCATGAATGGGCACGATCTGTGAGTCCGTGACAGGCAGTGACATCACAAAGGCCTTTTGCAGGACCTCAGACTATTGGTCAAAGGTGGTGGGGAGGTGGTGACCTCACAGAGAGATGCTGACATCAGCCAGGCAGGACAGGGGCGAGGGGCCAGGGAAACCTCAGAGACCCCTGTGGCTTTGCTTCAGCAAGTCTCCTTCTCCAGGTCTCTCTCTGAAGACTGGGGGAATATTGGGGTTCACGGACGTGAGCACCAGGAGGAACCTCTTTCGAGTTTTCTCCTTCCCTTTTAGTGATTTTACTAGAAAACAGCCGTCCCTGTTTAGAAGGTAAGAGCCTCCTCGAGGGAAGGGGTGTCCTGGGGGTGTCACAGTTCGGATGCCAGTGGCCCCCCTACACTGTAAGGAAGTTCCCGCCACCGGCTTTGTGTTCGCAGTGCGGGAGAGAGCAGCATCCATGGCAGTGATTTGCTCCTGGCTGCCGGAGCAGAGCAGCAGGCTCAGCTGTCAGGACTTCCCAGAGCGATTAAAGGGGAGGGGCCCATGGCTCTGTAGCAGGAATGCAGGGCAGGCGAGTTCACGGCGGGCATTGTGGGATACTGGAGGAGGCCAGTTATGGTGATATAATGAACAGCAGCATCTACACTGACACACAGGGTACGTCTACACTACGGGATTATTCTGAATTTACATAAACCGGTTTAGCAAAACAGATTGTATAAAATTGATTGCGTGCGGCCACACTAAACACATTAAATCGGTGTTGTGCGTCCACAGTCCGAGGCTAGCGTCGATTTCTGGAGCGTTGCACTGTGGGTAGCTATCCCGTAGCTATCCCATAGTTCCCGCAGCCTCCCCCCCTCGTTGGAATTTCCGGGTTGAGATCCCAGTGCCTGATGGGGCAAAAATCATTGTCGCGGGTGGTTCTGGGTACAGCCTCACCCCTCCCTCCCTGAAAGCAGCAGACAACCGTTTCGCGCCTTTTTTGCTTGGTGAACTGTGCAGACGCCATAGCACAGCAAGCATGGACCCTGCTCAGCTCAATACCGCAATCGTGGATGTTTTAAACACCTCACGCATTCTCGTGCAGTATATGGTGAACCAGGACCTTCAAACCGAGGCGAGGAGGAGGCGGATACGGCAGCGCGGCGATGACAGTGATGAGGACGTAGACACAGAATTCTCTCAAACCACGGGCCCCTGCGCTTTGGAGATCCTGATGGTAATGGGGCAGATTCTATCGATTGAACGCCGATTTTGGGCTCGGGAAACAAGCACAGACTGGTGGGACCGCATTGTGTTGCAGGTGTGGGACGATTCCCAGTGGCTGCGAAACTTCGCATGCGTAAGGGCACTTTCATGGAACTTTGTGACTTGCTTGCCCCTGCCCTGAAATGCCATAATACCAAGATGAGAGCAGCCCTCACAGTTGAGAAGCGAGTGGCGATAGCCCTGTGGAAGCTTGCAACGCCAGACAGCTACCGGTCAGTCGGGAATCAATTTGGAGTTGGAAAATCTACTGTGGGGGCTGCTGTGATGCAAGTAGCCAAAGCAATCACTAAGCTGCTGCTACGAAAGGTTGTGACTCTGGGAAATGTGCAGGCCATAGTGGATGGCTTTGCTGCACTGGGATTCCCTAACTGTGGGGGTGCGATAGATGGAACCCATATCCCTATCTTGGCACCGGAGCGCCAGGGCATCCAGTACGTAAACCGGAAGGGGTACTTTTCAATGGTGCTGCAAGCTCTGGTGGATCACAAGGGACGTTTCACCAACATCCACGTGGGATGGCCAGGGAGAGTTCATGACGCTCGCGTATTCAGAAGCACTACTCTGTTTAAACGGCTGCAGCAAGGGAATTACTTCCCAGACCAGAAAATAACAGTTGGGGATGTTGAAATGCCTGTCGTTATCCTGGGGGACCCAGCCTACCCCTTGATGCCATGGCTCATGAAGCCATACACAGGCAGCCTGGACAGTGGTCAGGATCTGTTCAATTACAGGCTGAGCAAGTGCAGAATGGTGGTGGAATGTGCATTTGGCCGTTTAAAGGCGCGCTGGCGCACATTACTGACTCGCTCAGACCTCAGCCAAACCAATGTCCCCTATGTTATTGCTGCTTGCTGTATTCTCCACAATCTCTGTGAGAGTAAGGGGGAGACCTTTATGGCGGGGTGGGAGGCTGAGGCAAATCACCTGGTCGCTGATTACGCGGAGCCAGACACCAGGGAGATTAGAAGAGCACACCAGGAAGCGGTGCGCATCAGAGAAGCTTTGAAAACGAGCTTCATCAATGGCCAGGGTACACTGTGACTGCTGTGTTTGTTGATTAACACCCCCCCCCCTTGATTGACTCATTCCCTGTAAGCAACTCACCCTCCCCCGTCGAGTACAGCTTACTTATGCAAATAAAGTCACTATAGTATAAAAATCAGGAATTCTTTATTAATTCATTATAAAAAGAGGGAGAGAAGTAAGGGTGTGGTTTGGGAGGAGGATAGGAGGGATGGAGAAGGCCATTTAAAAATTTCACAGTAATGACAGCCTTCTGGTTGGGCTGTCCACGGGGGTGGAGTGGGCGGGTGCAGGCCTCCCCACGCTGCGTTCTTACACGTCTGGGTGAGGAGGATGTGGAACATGGTGAGGGTTGAGGGTGGTTATACAGGGGCTGCAGCGGCACTCTGTGATCCTGCTGCTGTTCCTGAAGCTCCACCAGACGCTGGAGCATGTCAGTTTGATCATGCAGCAGCCCCAGAGTTGCATCCTGCCACCGCTGATCTTCCTGCTGCCACCGCTGATTTTCCTGCTGGTCTTCCTGCCGCCACCTCTCATCTCCGGTGTCTTTCCTGTCCTCACGTTCACTGGCATCTTTCCTGTAATTTGATACCACGTCCTTCCACTCATTCAGATGAGCTCTTTCCTTGCGTGTAACTTCCATAATATCTGAGAACATTTCATCTCGCATCTTCTTTTTCCTCCGCCTTATCTGTGCTAGCCTTTGGGATGGAGGAGGGACACTTGAAAAATTTGCAGCTGCATGAGGGAGAGAAATATTTTAAAAGATACATTTTACAGAACAATGGTTATACTCTTTCACAGTGAACAGCACTATTCACCTTACATAGCACATGTGATTTCCCTACAAGGTCGCATTTTTCATCTTAATACTGAGTGCCTGCAGCTCTGGAGTTACAGATCTCACAGACACAGGTCCAGGCATCAGAATTCAGCTTGCATGCGGCCATGGTAAGCCACTGTCTTTCGGCTTCTGTAGTGATTTACCCCTCCCCCCAATGCATGGCTAATACCATGCTAGCTCCCTGCTAATCAACACCCTTCCCACCCCGCCACCCACTGCGTGGCTGGTAGCTTGGGGAAGATCCCCGCTGACCAAACACGAAAAAGATCATCGGCATTTCACTCCTCCCCTCCCCCCGCTTGGCTAAGTGCAGGAAAGTTTTTTTTTAAGCTGCTGCAGTCCACGAACCCAGTAGGAAAATGGCCATCCCCCTTACTTAAATTCCTGATTTTTAACCAGGTTATCCTGAACGATATCACTTTGCTGAGGATCACACAGCGAGATAAAGAACGGATGCTTCTTGAATGCCAGCAGTCACCGGGACCATACGCTGCTATGCTTTGCCATGCAATGATACCTGATTACTTGCTACATGCATGGCGTGGTAAAGTTTCCTACCATGGTGGGCGGAACAAGGCTGCCTTGCCCAGAAACCTTCTGCAAAGGCTTCTGGAGTACCTCCAGGAGCGCTTCATCGAGATGTCCCTGGAGGATTTCCGTTCAATCCCCAGACATGTTAACAAACTTTTCTAAGTAACTATACTGTCTGCGAATGCGTCCCAAGTCCTCAGGGCAAATCAATCATTAAAAAACGCTTGCTTAAAAAACAATGTTTGCTATTTGCAAAGGTTCACTCACCAGAGGTCCCTTCCATGGCGTCATTGTCTGGGATAGTTGCTTGGGAGGGCTGGGAGGAGGGTAATTCCATCAGGGTGAGAAAAAGCTCCTAGCTGCTGGGGCTCATGGAGTGCTGTGTGCTCTCTGCTAGGTCATCCTCCTCTTCTTCATCTTCATCTTCCCCGTCCGCAAAGTCCTCAGACATGGCAGAGATTACGACCCCCACCTCAGAATCCACGGTCAGGGGTGGGGTACTTGCGCAGCCCCTAAAATTGCATGCAGCTCAGCATAGAAGCGGCATGTTTTTCGACCTGCCCCAGACCTACCGTTTGCTTCTTTGGTTTTCTGGTAGGCTTGTCTGAGCTCCTTAACTTTCACTCTGCACTGCAGTGAGTCCCTGCTGTGGCCTTTATCCGTCATAGCCTTAGAAATTCTTTCAAATACTTTTTCATTTCGTCTTTTGGAACGCAGTTCTGTTAGCACTGAATCCTCTCCCCATATAGCGATCAGATCCAGTACCTCCCGTGCAGTCCATGCTGGGGCTCTTTTTCGATTCTCAGGAGACTGCATTGTTACCTGTGCAGATGAGCTGTGCGTGGTCACCTGTGCTGATGAGCTCTCCACACTGGGGAAGCAGGAAATGAATTTCAAAAGTTCGTGGGGCTTTTCCTGTCTACCTGGCCAGTGCATCAGAGTTCAGAGTGCTGTCCAGAGCAGTCACAGTGGTGCACTGTGGGATACCGCCCGGAGGCCAATACCGTCGATTTGTGGCCACACTAACCCTATTCCGATATGTTAATCCCGATATTAGCGCTACTCCTCTCGTCGGGAGGAGTACAGAAACCGATTTAAGAGCCATTAAAATTGATATAAGGTGCCTCCTAGTGTGGACGGGTGTGGCGTTAAATCGGTTTTATGCTCCTAAAACCGGTTTAAACGCCTAGTGTAGACCAGGCTTTAGAGACGCCGAGGACTGGAACTGATTTCAGCTGCTGGACAGCTCTGCTAGGTCTTTATTCATTTGCACAGGAAAATGCTGAGAGTTTAAATTCATTTCAACCCCGCCACTCCCTGCCTTCAGCAAACTCCTGAACATACTGGAGATGGGTCTGGAAATCGATTTTCATTTGAAAAAGCTTTTTAAGGGAATCACTTGGATTGGAACTAGGAACCCATTATGCTGTAGGGAAACATTCACCCACTGAGCTATACTCTCAACAAAGAGTGTCATGTATAGCCCAGAGCAGGAACAGTTTTTAATGTGGGGGTTAGTAAACTTTATCTCTGTACAAACACCACAGCTTACAAACTCCCCACCCCCGCTCTGTGTCACCAGAGCACAACAACAACTCTCCTTGGAGCACACACAGCTCCCCAGCTCCCTGCCCGTCAGTCTCTCCAGCATTGCTCCAATCCCTTAAAGCAGGGTCTCAACCTCAATTTACCTTAGGGCCAGGGCCAGTCCTCCAGTCCTCCCAGTGGGCCAATAATGTCACTCATACTGCCCAGAACCCATCCCCCAAAACTCCATTCCCCAACCTGCCTAAGGCTCTGGGAGGGAGTTTGGGTGGGGAGAGGAGGTCTAGGGTGCAGGCCCTGGGCTGGGGATTGGGGTGCAGGAGGGGTGCAGGCTGTGGGGGGAGTTTGGGTGCAGAAGGGGTGAGAGGCTGGTCTCTGGGAGGGAGTTTGGGTGGGGGAGGGGTTCTGGGGGGCAGGCTCTGGGATGGAGTTTGCAGCACCGTAACATGGGCGAGGCGAGTGAGGCACTTGCCTCGGGCGTGCAAAGTGGAGGGGCACAGCTCTACCACGATCAGCGACACTTCGGCGGCAGCTCTACCGCTGCCACTTCTTCGGCAGCAATTCGGCAGTGGGTCCTTCTCTCCGAGAGGGACTCAGGGACCCGCTGCCAAATTGCCACCGAAGGATGAATGAAGCAGCGGTGGCAATTCAGTGGCAGGTCCTTCCCTCCAACAGGAACTCAGGGACCTGCCGCCACAGAGCCTGGAGCCGGCCCTTGCCTCGGGCACAAAAATTCCTTGTCATGGCTCTGGGTGTTGGGGGGCGGGGTGCTGGCTGTGGGTTGGGGCTGGGGTTAGGGGGAACTGGAGGTGGGGTGGGGTGCACGCTCTGGGAGGGAGATTGGGGCAGGCGGGAGGGGGTGTGTGGAGGGAGAGGGCACAGGCTCTGGGAGGGAGATTGGGGCAGGCGTGTGTGGACCGGGGTGCAGGCTCTGGGAGGGGGTCAGGAGTGTGGCGCTTCCCTGGGGCTCCAAGGTGGGGCAGGCTGGGGGGCCTCCATGTGCTGCTGCCCCCAGGCATCACCCCCACAGTGTCCCATTGGCTGCAGGGGCTCGGGACAGGGGCAGCGCGCGGAGGCACAGCCCCACCCTGCCCTGCCATGGGGAGGGGCCGGCAGCCACTGGAGTGAGCAGGCAGACGTTGCTCAGCTCCGCTGCACTGACGGGGCCCCTGGGCGGGGGGGAAAGCGCCTGGGGGCAGCAGGTGGGGCCAAGGGAGTGACCCAGTCCCAAAACTGCTGGAGCCGTACGGGCGAGACCTGGGGACCAGGACTGCCAGCCAGACAAACACCTTTAAGAGGAGGCGTCCCTCTCCCTGTCAAAAACTGATCTTCCTCCTTCAGTTCAGTGACAGCCTGAATTAATCCGGCAGAGCCAGAGGACTGAAAGCAGCAACATCAAACCCCTGTGTAGCTCGCAGGAATGGACATAAACACTCCCTGGTGTCTGAGGAGATGTTCAGCTTTGCCCTTGGTCAACTACAAGGCCAAAGGGAAAGGAGGTGGCACCAAAGGGAAAGGAGAGTGAAACACGACACATCATAGTTATGCCCATGGTGGCTGCAAAATCTTTTTATGTACTTCCTCTTATCAGCAGTGTATTGTTTTCTCTGGAGTCTAGACCTTGACTATACCTTGGCCAAGAAATTTGTACCTTGATAAAATAATTGACTGCTCTTGTGAAGACAATGGACTTGACACCCACTGGGGTGTCCCTACACAGGTACAAGTACTAACAACAGTGGCTGCCTTTTAGCCATAGATTTTAATCAGGGCAATAAATACAAACCCCTGTTAAATCATTTCTCAGCCCGAGTCCTTCTCCCACATTCCCTAGAGCATTGGGCCACCATGTGGATGTTTCATTTCCTGCCTCAATTTCACACAGAGACACAATTTCCTTTGCACAGATCCATGAACAGCAAAATCTTCCTGTGTCTCTGGTCTGAGCCAGGGCATTTGATTTCAGTGAACCCTTCACTCCTGCACTGGCGATAGTCAGACAGCGGGATCATGGCACCTGCATCCCTGCCAGGAGATATTGGCTCGGCTCTTTCTTTCTGCTGCTGTTGTTAGTCCATGAAACATCAAGGGTGGAATGCAAGGCTGAGTTCATGCACCAGCCCCCTGAAAAAATTTCAGTGCCCCAGAGAAATCCTGTCCCCAGCTATTGGAACGATGTGCTGGAGATTTGACTAGGAAAGGGACTGTCTGAATTGTCAGAGTGGGGAATGAACAACAATCTTCAGCAATGTCGTTCACACAAACACACTCTCATCCTGCTCCAGCTGGAAGGGAAATGGGCAGGAATTCTCGCTGTTCACCCAAGGACACAAGTACACTAATGCACAGCCGTGAGTGTGCTGGGGAAGCTGGTCTGAGCAATTTGAAGTGACAATTCAGTGAGAACAGAATCATCATGTAATAGAACAGCTCTATATCAAGTAGTTGTGGCCAAGTCATTAAGGGAATGGGTTAGGCATCTATTGGGGTCACCCTGCACAAGTTCAAATCCTGCCAACTATGCAGGCACTGTACTGTTGTTATTATTACTCTAGTCTTAGTGCCTGAGCATCCAGAGTGCAAAGTGGAACCAGATCTACTTTCACTCTGTCTACACTTAAAAGGCTGCTGTGGCGCTGCTATAGCACTTTGGAGTAGACAGTGACTGGAGGTGTTTTCCCATCCCTGTAAGAGCTCCATGGGCAGAACAATTCTTCCTTTTATTTAGCACTATCTAACCAGGGCTTAGGTCACCTTAACTATATGGGTTGGGGGGGTCACACCCTGAGAGACGTCGCTCTGCCAGTTCAGTGCCCGGCGTACACCAGCCCTTAGATCCCTCTTGGTATTTCAGTGCAGGCACTGACCTGTGAGAGGAAAACATCAGCTCACAAACACACAGACTGAATTCCCCACATTTAATCTCGCTGCACTTTCCAGAAAGTCACAAAATTCAATTCATTCTTGCTAGGCCAGAGAAAAAATAAGGGGTCATTCAGTCCTTTGTAGAGAGCTTCAGTTTGTAGCAAAGTCCATCCAGAGGTAGGAAGCAGGACTGAAGACAAGATGGAGGCGAGGCATCAGCCTTTTATAGTCTCTTGCCATGTAGTCTTTGTCCCAAGGACACTCTATACAGCACCTGGCATAGAAAAACCTTAAAGTTCTGTCCATAGGCAGGTCCCTGCAGACCTTGCTGAGTCACAAGGCGTATCTGCCTTCTCTCAATGGGTCGATTGTACAGCTGATGGTCCTTAATGAGCCATCAAACACGCTAGACAGAACTGACACCAACTTGTCTGGGGTGTTCCCCGGAAGCAGAGCACAAGTTTGAAATATGGGCAGCATAGAGCCAATATTCATAACATCAACTACAAAAATGATACACATCTAGAGACAGCATCATTATAATCAGCCAATCAGAACCTCTCCATAGACCCCTTACACAACAACCTTTCTACCATATTGGCTGAAAATATAGAACAGTGGTCGCAACAATGATCTATACAGTTATAGATTATGTCAATAACGTCACAGGAAGTGACACGGCATCAGTGAGACTGATACTGTAATGCTGCCTCCAGTTTTGGTGTCCTCATTTGAAAAATATGCTGTGAAATTGGAGCTGGGGCAGCAAAGAGCCACCAAATGTTCTGAGGGCTGGAGAAAAATGCCTTCTAGTGAGCTATTGAATGAGCTCAACCTGTTTAGCTTATCAAAAGAAGATTGAAAGGTGACTTCATGGAAGTGTTGAAGTGCCTTAATGGAGAGAAAATATTGGGTATTAAAGGGCTCTTTAATCGAGCAGAGAAAGGCATAACAAGACCCAATGGCTGGAAGGTGAAAAGAGACAAATTCATATTACAACTAAGGCACAAATATTCAACGGAGAGGATGATTCACCACAGGAACAAGCTACCAAGGAAAGTGGTGGATTCTCCATCTCTTGATGTCAATCAATGAAGACTAGATGCCTTTCTGGAATGTGTTGCCCCCAAAAGTAGCTCTTGTGTCATACAGGAGGCCTGTGATATGCAGGGGGTCAGATTAGATGCTCTAATGGTCTCTTCTGGCCATAAAGTCGACTAATTTCTGAAAAACTTGAGTGTAGCATTGGGAGCAGCATCTGATGTTTTCCTGTCTAGCCGGCTTGCTTCCTAGAACGAATGCTCCTTGAGTGGGGTGATCCACAGGGAATAGCTCAAACCTCCAAAGTGCCTGGCCAGGGGCAGGACATTGGCCCAGCAAGGGAGAGGTGTGGCAGTGACATCACAAAGTCCTTTTGCAGGACCTCAGACTATTGGCCAAAGGCGGTGGGGAGGTGGTGACCTCACAGAGAGATCCTGACATCAGCCAGGCAGTACAGGGGCGAGGGGCCAGGGAAACCTCAGAGACCCCTGTGGCTTTGCTTCAGCAAGTCTCCTTCTCCAGGTCTCTCTTTGAGGACTGAGAGAGTGTTCGGCTTCACGGATGTGAGCGCCAGGAGGAACCTCTTTCGAGTTTTCTCCTTCCCTTTCAGTGATTTTACAAGAAAACAGCCGACCTTGTTTAGAAGGTAAGAGCATCCTCGAGGGAAGGGGTGTCATGGGGGTGTCACAGTTCGGATGCCGGTGCCCCCCCCCCAATGTATGGAAGTTCCCGCCACCCTGCTCTGTGTTCGCAGGGCGGGAGAGAGCAGCATCCATGGCAGTGATTTGCTCCTGGCTGCCGGAGCAGAGCACCAGGCTCAGCTGTGAGAACTTCCCGGAGCTATGAAAGGGGAGGGGCCATGGCTCTGTAGCAGGAATGCAGGGCAGGCGAGTTCACGGTGGGCATTGTGGGATACTGGAGGAGGCCAGTTATGGTGATATAATGAACAGCAGTGTCTACTCTGTCACTTTAAGTTTGCTGCAAAAAGCTCTAGACCTCTCATCAAAGTCATTTTATTTTGTCAGCAAAACAGGGCAGTTTTGTCGCCAGACGTGGTATTGCAGTGTGTACACCAGCCACAAGCTGCTGACTGAGGGAGCTTAGTGTGTTTTTCACACACCTGAGCAATATAATTCTGCTGAAACAACTTTGTAGTGCAGACCTGGCCAAAGATTGACTCACACACAGCTTGCAAGGAAAACCTCACCTGCTCCGCTGCTTTGCAGAATCCAAACACAAGCAAAGCTTGTCAGGTCCCGGTAGAGATGGCAGGGAGTCAGGTGTGGGCAGGGCCGGCTCTGGCTTTTTTGCCGCCCCAAGCAACAAAACAGCGGGGGGAAAAACGGCACAGCTGGAGCGGCAAAGTTGGAGGGGACAACACAAAAATGGGGGGGGGGGGCTGGAGCAACAAAGCAGGGGGGTGGGGGGAAAAACAACGGCACGGCCGGCAAAGCAGGGGAAAAACAAAACAAAAAACCCTCCATGGCGGCCAGAGCCAGTGGACTCCCTGTGCTGCACAGTGCGCACCCGGTCTAGCGGGGGGGAAGGGGAGGGAGTGGGGGGAGAGAGAAGGGGGGCGGCCAGCGCTTCAGCGGGGCACTCACCACGTGGCCCCGACCACCACACTGCCTGGTACCCTCACTCCTTCTCTAGACTAACCAGTCCTAATATACTGTAACATGGTTATATTCCACCTCCTTCACTGGTCACACCCAACAAAATTAATTATACAGCAGACAGAAACAATCACAGAACCAGACAGAGACCATGCAAATAAACATACAAAACAATACAGAAGGGCGGATTTCACAACTATACATCTATACATATATCTATCTCTTCTGGCCATAAAGTCGACTAATTTCTGAAAAACTTGAGTGTAGCATTGGGAGCAGCAACTGATGTTTTCCTGTCACAGCAGGAAAGAAACAATCACAGAACCAGACAGAGACCATGGAAATAAACATACAAAACAATACAGAAGGGAGGATTTCACAACTACAGATATGCCTTGTGACCTTGCTGAGTCACAATAGACAGGGTTTTCCAGCTGGGTCTATTGATAAGTGAGTTCTTGCCAGACAGGATGCTACCAAACTAAGTTTCCCTTTCTCTGGAGGTGATGGAATATCAGGACAGGATTGTATTCCTCACAGCCCAATAGCACCTTATTTCAATGTGACTAGTTGGGAATGTGTGAATGTGACCAGACACTTCCCACCTTATGGCTGCCTTTGCTGCTTAGCCGAAGAACCAGGCCTCAGACTGTCACAGTAAGAGAAGGCCATTACACAGACAGACAATGATTTTTTATTCTCTCTTTTATATCTTTATAACTAGCTAAGTGATAAAAATACACCTAAATTCTTAAAGTACAGGCCTCTGCAGACAGGCCTGAATCTCTGTATCCTAACAGTCCTCGAGGTCAGGCAGCCTCTGGGTAAGGGGGTGGGGACTCAGATCCTTCCACAGGCCAATTCCACCAGGGTCATGTATAAACCAGGGAAGTTTGCCACAATAGCCAGACCAGATGCCCCCTTTACACTTGTGCTCTGTTCTCATTGCTTCTCTGTCTCTCTTCCCCTCATCTCTGCTGCTCCCCCTCTGGGCTTTCTCAGCACCTGGCCCCTCAGCGCTTCCTGGCAGCAAGAGACTGCGCTATCTGCACCTGCAGCCTCTCTCCTGCTTGCTAAGGAAAGGAACCTTTCCAGGAAATGGCCACAGCTTCTGGGAATCCCTGTGTGGCTGTGAACAGAGTTTGGCTCCTGGCACACAAGGCAACTTAAAAGCTGAGCGCCCAGACAGGGGCTTGAACCCTGGACTCTCATGTTAGTGGCATCAGGCATCTATACTAGGCCTGAATGAGCCAAAGTTATTTTGTGCTTGTCCAAAGTCCCTCCATGTTAAACTTCAGTTGAACTCCTAGGTTAGAAGTGAGAATGGAATGTGTAAAAGCTTCTTATCAGTGTAACTGGCACCAGCAGATAGTAAAAAGAGGCCACTCGTCTCTGGTTTAGGAGGAGGAGGAGGGGGGGAGGAAAGGTAATAAATTCAGAAGTAAACTAACCTAACAGCCCTGAAAAGTTACTAAGAAAATGAATTGCTTGTTGTCAAGAATGATTTAACCTGTTTAATGTAATCCTTAGCTATACAATGTGTCTATTATATGGGAGGGGACTTATAGGATAGGAGGGGGGAGTAGATAGTGGGGGGTAATAGGGATACCTAGCTGGACTTGTGTATAAGAAGAGAGACACAGCTTATGTCTGGGTTGCTCGATTTGAGATGTGTGTGTGTCTCCGAGCATCCTGTTATTTGAGAACTCAAATAAACATTTAACTGCTTCTCCACCTTGGTGTGTCTATTGGAGCGAGATACACCGGGCAAGAACCACTGTTTGCTGCCTCAGGCCTTTTAGGTCGGCAACAGTCTTGGCGTCCCTGGGTGGGCTCGAGGCTAAAATCTAGCCTTGCCCGGACCCCTCCTGGAGGTCGACGGATTGCGGCGACGACCGACGCCCAGCGCGCACCGGTGATTTCATCGGGGGCCTCGGCGAAGACGCAGTGTGGTCGACCCCGGAGGGCACTACGGTGCAACGCGCTCAAATAGTGGAGAAGCAGCTGCGGGCGACAGTGGGGAACCGGTCCCGTGGATAAGGTAGGAACAGTCCAGTGCTGTTAACCTTTTGTTTGCCTGTTAAGACCTGGGGACGCCCAGTGTCTTCCCATAGGTATGGGGCAGGAACAGAGTACAGGCAGGGCACGGTGTACACCCTTAGAATGCATTCTGATTAATTGGAAAGTGTTTGAAAAAGATCCATTGACTAAAAGTAAATTGAAAAGATTCTGTACAGTAGACTGGCCTCAGTACCAGCTAGAGGGCCAGGAGAGGTGGCCACCGGAGGGATCACTTAATTACAACACGATCCTTCAATTAGCTTTGTTTTGTCAGCGAATGAATAAGTGGAATGAATTTATGTATGTACAGTTGTTTATGATGTTAAGAGATAAGTCAGATCTCTTGTTGAAGTGTAATTTGACTCCGACAGGTTCGGTAGTCACTAGTGTTAGTTCCCCGAACCCCTCCCTGGTTGTAATGGCAGAGTCGGTGTCCCCTTCGGCTCCTACACCCCCACCATATAAAGAACAGGTACTCTGTGCTCCGGGGATTTCCCCCTCAGTGGGACTTTATCCGTTGATTACTGAGACTGTGGTAGCCCGACATGGAGCGGAGGGGCGCCAGGCCACTACTATGCAGGTTTACACGCATGTGCCTTTTAATCCGGTGGACCTAGCAGCCTTTAAGGTACAGGCAGGGGAATTTTCAACGAACCCCAGCAAGTTTATTTCGGTTTTTGAGGGATGTTTTGCCAGTCACAAGCCTGACTGGGATGACTGTAATATCCTTATGAGGACCCTGTTGTCTGAAGTGGAGAGGAATCAGGTTATAGCCAAGGCAAGGGAGGAGGCACAGCAGAGGCATGATCGGGATCCGGTTAATGTCCCCATTCCTGCCGACATGGTCCCCACAGCAGATCCTAGGTGGAATCCTAATGATCCTAATGGTCAGACCCGCCTCACTGTGTACAAGGAGCTGCTTTTGCACGGACTCCGACGCTCAGCTGTTCGCCATAACAATTGGGCCAAGCCTTATGAGCTCATACAGGAGCCTAAGGAAAGTCCGGTCGCTTTTCTGCAGCGCATCCGGGATGCCATTCGGCAACACACTAATGCAGACCCTGATGCTGAGGCAACTGAGGCAATTATAAAAGGTATCTTTACCAGCCGTGCGGCCCCTGACATTAAAAGGAAATTGCAGAAAAAGGAGGATTTAATGGGAATGTCTATGGCTCAGATTTTGGAAACTGCAAATAGGGCTTATAGCCTTAGAGAGGGAGAGAAGGAAAAGAGGCAAGTGAAGATGATGGTTGCAGCAGTACAGGCTGGTGGCAGAAGAAAGTTTCAGGAAGGAGGTGGAAGGGGCCGGGGAATGAGAGGCCGTGGACGTGGGCGCCCTGGCCCACAGGAAAGGCGTTTGGGTCGCAATCAGTGTGCCATATGCCGAAAGGAGGGACACTGGAAAAATGAGTGCCCCGAGAGGGAAGATATTCCTATGATGGCAGCAGAGAATCAAGACTAGGGGTGTCAGGGGAGACGGACTATCCTGCCCCCGGAACCCCGAGTAAAAATGCGGGTGGGAAATTCAGAAATAGACTTTTTAATAGACTCTGGAGCAGCTCGAACCGCTGTAAATCAACCCCTTCAGCTGCCTGTGGCAGATTCCCTCACTGTGGTCGGTGCTACAGGGAGAGGAACCAAGTGTCCAGTGTATGCCCCAGCAGAATGTGCTTTGGGAGACAGAACTCTCTCCCACAAGCTGGTTTACCTCCCTGACTGTCCAACGCCTCTACTAGGACGGGATCTGCTTTGTCGCTTAGGTGCAACCCTGCATTTCACCCAAGATGAAATCACTCTCACCCTACCCCCAGAGAATGCCTGGATAATGACTCTTGCAGTTGAGCCCTCAGCCATGCAAGCCCCAGAGTGGAGCCAGTGGGAGGACCAGGTTTTTCCTCTAGTATGGGCATCGGGGGTCCCAGGAAAGGCAGCCCATCATACCCCCATTAAGGTTCAGCTCCTGCCAGGAAAAGGTCCAGTGCGGATCAAGCAGTACCCGATCAAAAGGGAAGCCAGAGAAGGGCTGCAGGAAACTATAGATCAGTTTTTGAAGTATGGGGTACTGCGAGAATGTCAGTCAGCCTGGAACACCCCCATCCTGCCTGTTCGAAAGCCCAATGGCACCTACCGGTTGGTCCAGGACCTGAGGGCGGTTAATGAACGGGTTAAGACTCTGCACCCCCTTGTTCCAAACCCGTATACACTCTTGGCATCTATAGGGGGGCAGTACACCCACTTTTCGGTCCTGGACTTAAAAGATGCTTTCTTCACAATTCCGGTTGATACTCAATCTCAGGAGATTTTCTCCTTTGAGTGGGAGGATGGGAAAAGAATTAAGAAACAGCTTTGCTGGACTGTGTTACCTCAGGGATTTAAAAACTCCCCTACCCTTTTCAGCCAGGCTCTGGCTAGAGATTTGGAAGAATGGGATAATGCGGACAAAATCCTCCTCCTGCAGTATGTAGATGATTTATTAATTGCAGCTGTGGGTCTGACTCCTTGCCTTAAGGCTACTGTGAGCCTCTTGAATTTTGTTGGACTCCGAGGATATCGGGTGGCTCGGAGCAAGGCTCAAATTGCCCTCTTAGAAGTACAGTACTTAGGGTTTCACATACGGCAGGGAGAGAGACAGCTCTCAAATGAAAGAAAGGAAGCAATCTGTCAAATCCCTGTCCCCAGCAATCGTAAACGGCTTAGGGCTTTTCTGGGCATGGCAGGCTTCTGCAGAATATGGATCCCAGAGTTCGGATTGTGGGTTAAACCTTTGTATGAATGTGTTAAGGGAGCAGACCACGACCCCTTTCACTGGTCCTCAGAAGCTGACAAGGCATTTAAAGTGTTAAAGAGAAAACTAATGGAAGCTCCAGCCCTCGGTCTGCCTGACCTTTCTAAGCCGTTTCAACTGTATGTGCATGAAAGAAAAGGAGTAGCCCTGGGAGTACTTACTCAATTATTAGGAACCTGGAGACGTCCTGTGGCATATTTCTCTAAACAACTGGATCAAGTTGCTAAGGGATGGCCAGCATGCTTGCGAGCGGTCGCAGCAACTGCCCTAGTGCTTGGTGAAGCGGAGAAACTGACTTTGGGGGGAACTGTGCAGGTGTATACCCCTCACATGGTCCAAGCCCTGCTGGACACTAAGGGTGGTCTCTGGCTTACCCAGGCTCGGGTAGCTCGGTACCAGGCTAAACTCCTAGAAAATCCTGAGGTTTCCCTGCAAACCTGCCCCTCCCTTAACCCAGCCACTATGTTGCCAGAAACAGAGGAGCAGGAACATGACTGTTTAGAAATCATAGATGCCCAATACTCCAGCCGTGCAGACTTAAAAGATCAGCCACTCCCAAATGCAGACCATGAGTGGTACACTGACGGCAGCAGCTTTGTCACAGACGGACAAAGGAGGGCGGGTTATGCTGTTGTAACTCTCCACGAAACTGTGGAAGCAGAGGGTTTGCCTGTCGGAACGTCAGCCCAGTTGGCTGAATTGATAGCCTTAACCCGTGCACTCGAATTGTCAAAAGGAAAAAGAGTTAACATTTTTACTGATTCCAGATATGCCTTTGGAGTGCTGCATGCTCATGCTGGTTTATGGAAGGAAAGGGGAATGCTGAAAGCTGAAGGTTCCCCAGTTAAACATGGGACACAGATCCTCCGGCTTCTGGAAGCGGTGCAGCTCCCCTTGGAGGTAGCAGTTGTACACTGCAAGGCTCATCAACGAGAGGATCAGAACGTAGCCAAGGGCAACGCTAGGGCCGACAGGGAAGCCAAGCGAGCTGCCACCCTGAAACCATTGGGAGCTGAGGAGGCCTATATGCATGCTCTCATCCCATCAGTGGGTGAGCTCCCAGCCCCTCAGTACTCTCGCGAAGAAAGGAACTTGGCTAATTCACTTGGGCTCCAGGAAAAGGAGGGATGGCTCCACTCCACAGAAGGGAAAATCCTCCTACCTAAAAGCCTAATACGGCCAGTACTACAGAAACTACATCAGACTACTCATGCTGGAAGGGAAGCTCTCACCCAGCTTATGAATAAGTATTTTCTAACCTCTGGACTTAGACCCCTGGCTTCCCAGGTACAGGCTGAGTGTTTAGTCTGTCAAAAGAATAACCCTCGGCCAGGAGTGTCAGTGCCGCCAGCCACTCTGGAACCTACCCCAGGACCAGGATTGGTGTGGCAAATAGATTTTACTGAATTCCCCCGAACCCAAGGCTTCAGATATCTCCTTGTCTTAGTGGATCGATTTAGCGGATGGCCTGAAGCCTTCCCATGCCGTAACAACACTGCCAGAACAGTGGCTCTCAAGTTTGTCAAGGAGATCATTCCTCGCTTTGGACTCCCCCAGTGGATGGAGTCTGATAATGGAACACACTTCACATCGCAAGTTATTCAGGGGATTTCAGATGTCTTACAGATCCCCTGGAAGCTCCACACTCCATGGAGACCACAGGCCAGTGGAGTAGTGGAACGCACTAATCAGACACTCAAGCGGCATCTCTCAAAGGTCTGCCAAGAGGCTTCTCTTCGGTGGCCTGATGCCTTACCCCTTGTTTTGCTCCGAGTTCGTGCTCTCCCAAAGGGCAGGTTAGGGCTTAGCCCCTTTGAGATTATGTTCAGAAGGGCATGGCCTATGAATGGTACACCGGTTCTGCTAGGGGAGTGGGAGGTAGGCTGCGGTTTCTTATCTCAGTACATGTGCTCTCTGTCTGCTGTTCTCTGTTCTCTCCACAGGTATACCAAAGATTTGCAGCCTCTCCCGCTGGATGCCCCTGTCCACTCCCTGCAGCCCGGTGACTCCGTTCTCGTTCGTACCTGGAAGGACGAGCCTCTTCAAGAGAAGTGGAAGGGACCCCACACCGTCCTGCTGATCACCCACACAGCAGCAAAGGTCGAGGGATACAAGAACTGGATCCACCACTCTCGTCTGAAAGCAGTACCAGCTCCTGAACGGTGGACTGTCCAGCCCGCGGAGAAGACTGCCAGCGACGATCTGGGACTTAAGCTGTTATTCAGGCGACAGTAAGGCCTACTGGGAATGCCCTGTGACCCCTTTGGACAGTTACAGCGCACTCCCCGTGAAAACTCTGAGCGTTGGCTGTGTTTGTTTTCACAGGGCCAGCCTAACTTGTGGGCCTGGTTTCTTTTGTTTTTAATCTGTTTGTTATTGGTAGTTGTTATTTTGTGGATATTTGGGGAATTGTAATTGTTAGCTTAGAGTTACTTGCCCAGTATGGATTTAGGCCTAAGGTTTGCCACAGTGTTATTCTTTGCTATGGGAACACTCCTCTTGTTAACCCCCGTTTCTCCCCAGGTACATGCGGGATGGAGGGGAATCCCTAACAAATTAGAAGCAAATACGTACGAGGGCCTGAAAATTTGTTTTGCCCAAGAGTTTAATCTCTCTAACTGTTGGATATGCTCCCAAATCCCGCACCATGCAGCTGGGTTGCCCTGGAGGGCAGTTCCCCAAAATTGGTCAGATCTTTGTTGGGGATGGTTTAGTAGGGGAAGAAACATTTCGGGTACCCTCTTGTCACAAAATTGTACTATTGAATCACAGTATGCATTGAGGGATGACCCCTGGGAACCACAGGCCAACTCAACACGTATTCCTACCCCTATTAGGTTGCGGTCAGTGGACCCTGGGTTGGTGTGTTATCGACAGTTTCAATCTGACAATCACACCTGGTCCGCTGGAAATAGCACCTGTCAGTATTATTTTTCCCTTGACAGGAATGATTCTCTCCCGGTCTATGTTAATGGCAAATCTAATTCTACCGCCCGAGTTGGAACTCTTAGTGGTGCCCGAGCAGAACAATGGAGAAGTGGGAATAATGGGTTGGTAGGAAATGGCCACTCCTTTTACATTTGCGGTACCTCTGCCTATAAGTGGCTACCGCATCGGTGGTATGGAAGTTGTTACGTAGGATATCTTGCCCCTCCCCTTCGAGTGCTCCCTAAGCTGCCCCCTGGCCGTCCCAGGCAGCGCAGGTCCTTGTATGCCACCCCAGAGCCTATTAAGGAGGGAGACAGACTTGGTATGATTCTCCTCCCATCTTATGGGGTGGGACGGCTGTCCCAAATTTACCGTAAGCTCTCTATGTTTCTCACCAAGTTTGCCAATGAGACCCTGGCCATAGAGAAAAGCCTTAACTCAGAGCTTTATCAGCTCCGGTTGCTGACCTTGCAGAACAGACAAGCCCTGGATTATGTTTTAGCTTCTCAGGGCGGGGTATGTGCCCTTATTGGGAACGAATGTTGTACTTATGTCCCAGAAAACTCACAGGACATTAATAAACACATCCTGTCAGCCGAACAGGCTTTCAAGCAGTGGAAGGCCCAGGAAGGGGAACCTACAATTTTTGATTCCCTTTGGAGTTGGTTGCCCGACCTAGGAGGATTGGGAAATGGCCTTGTGCGTCTCCTCCTCATAGGTGTGGTACTGTGCCTAGTCACCCTCCTTTTGATTACTTGTTTTAAACTGCTTCTTCATAAGCTTTGTGCTCCCCGTGCCCCGAAGGTCCCTATGTACCCTCTCATTGAGAGCCCCAGCTCCAAGGCACTCAATCGCATTTTGTCCACAGTATATGAGAACACTCAGCCAAAGGTTTGTTGAGTATTCTCAAAGGAGGGAATTGTTGGTGGCATCAGGCATCTATACTAGGCCTGAATGAGCCAAAGTTATTTTGTGCTTGTCCAAAGTCCCTCCATGTTAAACTTCAGTTGAACTCCTAGGTTAGAAGTGAGAATGGAATGTGTAAAAGCTTCTTATCAGTGTAACTGGCACCAGCAGATAGTAAAAAGAGGCCACTCGTCTCTGGTTTAGGAGGAGGAGGAGGGGGGGAGGAAAGGTAATAAATTCAGAAGTAAACTAACCTAACAGCCCTGAAAAGTTACTAAGAAAATGAATTGCTTGTTGTCAAGAATGATTTAACCTGTTTAATGTAATCCTTAGCTATACAATGTGTCTATTATATGGGAGGGGACTTATAGGATAGGAGGGGGGAGTAGATAGTGGGGGGTAATAGGGATACCTAGCTGGACTTGTGTATAAGAAGAGAGACACAGCTTATGTCTGGGTTGCTCGATTTGAGATGTGTGTGTGTCTCCGAGCATCCTGTTATTTGAGAACTCAAATAAACATTTAACTGCTTCTCCACCTTGGTGTGTCTATTGGAGCGAGATACACCGGGCAAGAACCACTGTTTGCTGCCTCAGGCCTTTTAGGTCGGCAACACTCAGATTAAGAGCCTGATACTCTACCACCTGAGCTACCTGGGCTTGTTAGGAAAGAACTTCACCATTCACCACAACAGTGATTATCCCAGTGTGCAGGCAAGAGTGAGCAGGCAGGCAAAAGAGAGGCAAAAAAAGTCCCAGGAACCCCTCCTCTTTTTCTGCACAGCCACTGCCTGTCAGAAGGATTCCTCCTCCTCCTCAGGGAGACTAAATCTCTGTGCCTAGACAGCCAGTCCATCCGCTGCACCTCAATCCCCAATGCCTGAGCCTCCCTGCCAAAGCCCTGCACCTGGCCCCATACAGTTAAGTCTCACGTGTCACTGGGAACGTAACTTCTTGTGCCCAGAGAGTCTCGGCCCCCTCAGCAGATGACCTGAGAAACACAGTGTCCGGCTTTTCCAAAGAAGTGTTTAGACCCCCTCATCATGTGGCCTAAAGGATAAGGCATCTCCCTGTGGATCGGATGATTCAGGAGTTGAGTCCCCTCGTGGTTGTGCTCACTTTGTGCTGCAAGTCCTGCTCCCTTCAGGGCTGGAACCTCTTCTTGGCCGCTCAGGCCAATGCTCCGGCTTCAGCTAGAGCCCCGGGAAGGAGTTGGGGGTTGGGTGTCACAAAGGCTGGGGCATGAGCCCCAGGTGCTTCCAGTCTCACCTTTGCCCTTCCTGACTTGCCAAAGAAAATGGGCGGCTCCACTTCCAAAGTCAGCACCATGAGTGGGAACGGTCAGAGGCCCCACCAGGGGGGCTGGCCCTGCTTTCCTACCCTCTTCTGATGTTGGCCACAGAGCATCAGCAGCCGCCCTGCATGCTGGCCTGTGGGTGGCCGTCAGTGGGGTTCAGCACAGCAGGGAGCAGGCTGGCCCTGTGGCTGTCTGCTGGCCACACATAGGCATGGTCCTCTCCTCCTCTTGCCCTGGCCTCTGTGGCTTTTAAACCTTCCCTTGGAGCTCTCAGCACCAGCCGCCTCTGCTCTAGGTGCCCAGAGGAGGAGAGGTGCTGGGCTTCCGCCTGCCCAGCCCTGACTATGAAGCCTGGCCCTGGCCCTGCTTCTTTCAAGCGCCAGGTGGGCAAGAGGGAAAGCACAGTGGCAAGTGCCAGACTTGTGGGCACCAGGTGAAGCCGTGAGAATCCCAACCCTCAGGTGTCAGTTCTAGAGCCCTGACCCATCCAGCAGGAGGGGAAAAAATGGCACTTGCACAGCTGGAGACAGGGAAGTGGAGCAGTGGGAGCTCCAGGGCTTTACCACAAGGTCCCACTGAGATTTGAACTCAGATTGCAGGATTCAGAGTCCTGAGTGCTGCCCATTACACCATGGGACCAGCTTGTGCTGCTTTCTCTGCACATCAGTGACCCTCACAGGGCTGGCTCATGTAAGGGACTGTTGGCCCCTTACTAAAACTTAGTGGGGATTTTGGTTGGCTAGTTCCCTGTCCCAGTAGAAGGGGGAAGGGCCAATGGGAAATCAGGACCCTGAGACTGACAGGCCCCTGGGCAATGGGGAGAGGCCAAAGCTCCAAGTTAGCTGCACTGACAGGCCAGGCAGTGTAATGAGGGAGTCACCAGGCCAGGGGGTCCCATCCTCCGTGGGAGCTGGAACTGCCTGGGTCAGAGTGGGGCAGAGCTAAGGAGAGAGCAGGAGCCCAAGAAGAGCCGGGGAGCAGAGCTGCGCAGGTGTAGTGCCAGAAACTGCTCCCTGTAGGACTTTGCTACCTGTAGCAGTTACTGAGACCTGAGGTTGTTCTTATTTGCTGACTTGTCCTAATTGGCTAAAACTTGACAGTGGTGGGGGATGGAAGCATAAAGTCTTCGTCCTCCAAACGACCCTGCCTGGTGTCCATCTGTATCTATTACCTCTTAACACAGGATTGTAAAAAATAGAGTGAGGTCATTTAAACATCATTTATTTTGCAGCTTCATTTACTGTGCTAACAATGTAGCATCCTGACACCGATACTTCTGCCCATGTGCCCTGTGGGTTGGATTCATTTTAGTGGGATGTGGGACATGTGCAGGATAATTTAAACTCTTAATTTCCTTATGGTTTCCCTGCAATATACTTCTCTGCTGGTGCGATTTCTGACCATTGCACATCTATTGTATTTATTACAATAGCACAAGTAAGTCACACAAGTGACATAGTCTAGGGGCTTGGCTACACTTGCAAGTTAGAGCCCATTAAAGCAGCCCCGGGCGCCCTAACTCCTGAGGTGTCCACACTGGCAAGGCACATGGAGCACCTGGGCTCTGTAGGTGGAGCGCTCCTGGTAATCCACCTCCATGAGAAGCATAAAGCTCGCTGAGTCCTGCTGAAACGCCCGGGCATCACTGTGAGTGCGGATCTCCCTCAGCCTCCCCCGCAATGCTGGTCAGTTGTACTGGCACTGTGATAGTCGGTGCTTCCCTTCAGGGCCGGCCCTAGAGGGGTGCAGGGCCCAGGACAAATCCTCCCTTTTCTGCCCTGTCTCCACTCCACCCCTTCCCCCAAGCTCCCACCCCTGTCCCCTCTATTCCCATCCTGCACCTTCCTGCCCCATTCCTCTCCCGCCCCCACCTCTTCCCGTCCCTGCTCCTCCCCCTCCCCGCCCAGCGCCTCCTGCACCCCACTGAACAGCTGATCACTGGCAAGTGGGAGGCGCTGAAGGGGAAGAGGAGGAGCTTGTCAGCAAGGCCTGTAGTGGGGCGGGGGAGGGAGGAGCTGGCTGCCAGTGGGCGCTGAACACCTATTTTTGCTCTGTTGGTTCTGCAGCCCCGTAGCTCCCATGGAGTCACTGACTTGGCTCCTTTCACACTCTAGAGAGAGGAGCAGAACCAGGGCTATGGCTGATCTATGGGGCACCAGGTGAGTGGCAGAGGCTTCAGGGGCTGAGAGTTTGCCCGACCCCTCAGGGACGCAGTGTGAGGGGGTGTCCCAGGGATCTCTATGAAAGGAGCAGAACAGGATTTACTTGGGGTGGGGAGAGAATTGAGAGTGTCTCAGGGGGTTGTACAGAGGTGTTGCCTGGGTGAGAGACTGGCTAAAACACAGACCTCGCTGTGAGCAGGATTCAAACCTGTGCAGGGGAACCTTATTGGATTTCAACTCCAACGCCTTAACCACTCGGCCATCACACCTGTGAGCACAAAACTGTCCCAATGCCAGAGAAACTGGTAAAGAATCACAATGCCCAGGTGTGAAGTCATCTGAACTACAGAATTCCCACCACAAACCTGGCTCCCAAAGCACAGGGGGGATTGGGGGTTTGTTCTCTTTGCTTAGCCATGTGAAGTCGCACAGAGAGCGCGTTTAAAAGTCTCCCGTCCCACAGAGCAGGAATGGGAAATGATTCTCAACTTGAAGCCTGACGTAGGGTGACCAGACGTCTTGATTTTATCGGGACTGTCCCAATATTTGCTCTCCCCCCGACACACACTCTAACCACTGGCCCCCACACCCCTCCCAGGGCTGGAGATAGAACCCAGGAATTCTGACCACCAACCCCCCTCCCCTGCTCTGACCACCAGACCCCACACTCCCCTTTTAGATTTTAGGCTCACTGCCTCTTCTATCCATGCACCCCACCTGTCCATCCCTTTGCTGCAGCTTTTTAGGGTGTCACCCCTGCTCTGCACTCCCCCAGTGCAGCCCAAGGCTTTTCCTCCCCCCAACCACACATCCTCTCCCCACACTGAGTGGATTAAGCACATCTTCAGTGGGGGTTTGGCAAGGCAGGGACAGGGGCAGCTCTAGGCATTTTGCCGCCCCAAGCATAGCAGGCAGGCTGCCTTCAGCGGCTTGCCGAGTCGCAGGACCAGCGGACCCTCTGCAGGCAAGTCGCCGAAGGCAACTCTGCCTGCTGCCCTTGCAGCGACCAGCAGAGTGCCCCCAGTGGCTTTCCGCCCCGGCCTGGAGCCGCCCCTGGGCAGGGAGCAGGCTGGCTGGGTGTCTTTGTGGCTGTCTGCTGGCCACACATAGGCATGGTTCTCCCCTCCTCTGGCCCTGCCCTCATTTGCTCTGTAGCTTTTAAGCCTTCCCTTGGAGCTGTCAGCACCAGCCACCTCTGCTCCAGGTGCCCAGAGGAGGAGAAGTGTGTTGGGCTCCAGCCTGGGACTCTGCCTCCCTCCCTGCCTTTCCCTGACTAGGAAACCTGGCCCTGGCCCTCCTTCCTTTAAATGCCATGTGGGCAAGAGGTAACGTGTCGCTGCAAGTGAAATGGCCAAACTTGTGGGCCTCATGTGAAGCAGCAAGAACGCCAACCACCTGGTCAAACCACAGGCATCAGGGTAACACATTCTAGATCCCCAACCCATTGTGGCCATCACAACCCAAGACCTGGCTCCAGTGGGTGAGTCACCCAGCTGGAGGGGGGAGATTGGTTCTTGCACAGCTGGAGACAGGAAAGTTGAGTACTGGGAGCTCCAGGGCTTCACCACAAGGTCCCACTGAGATTTGAACTCAGATTGCAGAATTCAGAGTCCTGAGTGCTGCCCCTTACACCATGGGACCAGCTCACATTTCCTTCTCTGCACATCAGTGACCCTCACGGGTCTGGCTTGTGTAAGGGACTGTTGGCCCCTTACCAAAACTTAGTGTGTGTGTGTGGGGGGGGGGGGTTGGTTGGCTAGTTCCCAGCACCAATAGAAGGGGGAAGGGCCAATGGGAAATCAGGACCCTGAGACTGACAGTCCCCAGGGGCAATGGGGAGAGGCCAAAGCTCCATGTTAGCCGGACTGACAGGCCAGGCAGTGTAATGAGGGAGTCACCAGGCCAGGGGGTCCCATCCTCCGTGGGAGCTGGAACTGCCCGGGCCAGAGTGGGGCAGAGCTAAAGAGAGAGCAGGAGCCCGAGAAGAGCCAGGGAGCAGAGCTGCACCAGCCAGGGAGAACCAGAGCAGATCTGTGCTGGGAGCCGAGCCGAGCCGCAGCAGCACGAGCCATAGAAGCTGCCCAGGGAGCAGATCTGTGCTGGGAGAAGAGCTGCAGCAAGGGGAGCCAGAGGAGCAGCCCAGGGAGCTGGAGGCAGAGCCGCAGCAGCACTGGGGCTGGAGGTGGGTGCAGGGAGCAGTGTGGGAGAGCGAGGGGGACCCTGGGCAGAAGGCCCAGTGCAAGGAGATGCCACCCGTCAAGAGACCTTGCAGGCCAGACTTTTGGGGGTGGGGGGATCATATCCCCTACATGGGGGCTGACACTGGGAGCAAGGGGCCTGTGACCTAGAGCATGTGGCCACCACCAGAGCAAGTGTCCAGCCCGTGGTGTCCCTGCAGCACAGCCAGGGCCTGGGGAGGAGGCCTGGGACATGTGAGGGAGAGACTGTGACCTGCCCTGACCCTCCAGAGACGCTGGTTGTGATCTCCCTGCGCCACAGAACAGGGTGACGTGTTTTCCTTTCCCATCTTTCCTTGTGTTTTACATTGATTGCTGGGTAGTAAATGGTGTTTGCTTGAAGCACATGCAGTGAGGAGTGGGTCAGGGAAGTGCCCAGAGTGGAGACACTGTAGCCCCCGTTCAAGTGATCATGACAAGGTCGGGGGTCATCAAACCCCCCAGGATTCCTGGGCCCAGCCTTGTTGGGGTTACGAGGTCTCTGCCACACAGGAGAGTAGAAAGAGCCTCCTTGGGGTCAGGCAGCCTCTGGGTAAGGAGGTGGGGACTCAGATCCTTTCTCTGGCCAATTGCACCAGGGTCGTGTATAAACCAGGGAAGTTCCCCACAATAGCCAGACCTGAACCCCCTGTACACTTGTGCTCTGTCCTCATTGCTTCTCTGTCTCTCTTCCCCCCATCTCTGCTGCTCCCCCTCTGGGCTTTCTCAGCACCTGGCCCCACAGCGCTTCCTGCCAGCCAGAGACACTGTGTTCTAGGCCTGCTCCTGTGGATGTGGCCTCTCTCCTGATTCCTGAGGAAAGGAACCTTCCCAGGAAATGGCCACGGCTTCTGGGAATCCGCATGTGGCTGGTGGACAGCACCAGGAATCATTTGGCTCCTGGCACACAAGGCAACTTAAAAGCTGAGCGCCCAGACAGGGGCTTGAACCCTGGACCCTCAGATTAAGAGCCTGATGCTCTACCAACTGAGCTACCTGGGCTTGTTGAGATCATCTTCACCGTTCAGCACAAGAGCGAGCAGGCCGGCAAATGAGAGGCAAAAAAAGTCCCCAGAACCGCTCTTCTTTTTCTGCACAGCCACTGCCTGTCAGCAGGATTCCTCCTCCTCCTCCCTCCTGTGCCTCAGTGCGACTAAATCTCCAAACCTAGATAGCCGGTCCGTCCGCTGCACCCCAATCCCCCATGCCTGAGCCTCCCTGCCAAAGCCCTGCACCTGGCTCCAGAGAATTGTCTCACATGTTGCTGGGAACTCGACTTCTTGTGCCCAGAGAGTCTCGGCCCCCCTCAGCAGATGACCTGAGAAGAACAACGTCCCCCTTTTCCAAAGAAGAGCTTGGAGGGGTTTTTATCATGTTACCAGGTGGCCTAATGGATAAGGTGTCTGAGTGTGGATCAGAAAACTGAGGGGTCAAGTCCCTTGGTGGTTGTGTTTCTGCAGTTGTGCTGAACATCCTGCTCCGTTCAAGGCTAGAAACTCTTCTTGGCCGCTCAGGCCAATGCTCTGACTTCAGGTAGAGCCCCGGGAAGAAGTTGGGGGGTGGGAGTCACAAAGGCTGGGGCATGAGCCCCAGGCGCTTCCAGCCTTTGCCCTTCCTGACTTGCCAAAGAAAGTGGGCGGCTTCCCGGGCTAGCGTGTGCGCCTGTCCCTGTGCTGGAGGGGGGTTGCTACATAGCGTCTTCTGAGCCTGGGTGTTTCTCTGCTTCTTGCCAGCTGGGGAAAAGCCTCTTGGGGTAAAATCTCCTGCCCCACTGCAAAAGTCAGCACCTTGAGTGGGACCAGTCAGAGGCCCCACCATGGGGGCTGGCCCTGCTTTCCTACCATCTTGGGACGTTGGCCACAGAGCATCAGCAGCAGCCCCGCATGCTGGTGACCTTCAGTGGGTGTTTGGCATGGCAGGGAGCAGCCTGGCTGGGTGTTTTTGTGCCTGTCTGAAAGCCACACCTAGGCATGGTCCTGCCCTCCTCCAGTCCTGACCTCAGTTGCTCTGTGGCTTTTAAGCTTCCCTTGGAGCTGTCAGCACCAGCCGCCTCTGCTCCAGGTGCCCAGAGGAGGAGAGGTGTTGCTGGGTCACTTTTACAGATGCCCCTTCCCTGGTACTGCCCTTGCTCAGCTGCGCAGAGGAGCTTCTATCCCCACTCCCTGCCTGTCACTGCCCAGCAGCCCTCTGGCACCATTCCTGCCTCACTCTCTTCCTGCCATGTTGGGAAAGACAGCTCCCATCTCTCCTTGTTAAAGGTCAGGTGGGCCAACTAGGGGCAGAAGTCCATTCTATGTTTTCCTACTGCAGAGCCCAAGCTCAGGGACTCACCTTGGGTGCAGGCACTGCTGTGCTCCCAGAAAACAAGCCACCACTGCACAAAGAGAGATGAAAGGACCCACCAAAGCCTGGGATTGAACCAGGGCCCTTTAGATCTTCAGTCTAACGCTCTCCCAACTGAGCTATTTCGGCAGTTGCTTAATAGTTTTTTGGCCTGTTGCTTCTCTGTCTGGGATGTGTTTGTCAGCAGTTGCACACAAAAAGGACAGGAAAACGAACGGCTGCTCCACAGCCCCACCGGAGGAACCCGACGCCCTTAGCTGTGGGGAGTAAGAAGTGGCTGTTGGCTGACAGGGCCTGTCCCCGAGGATCTGGAACAGCAGCTGCCGCCTCCCCCTCGGCTCCAGGCTGTGGGAAATGCTCATTGCCTGGCTGCATGGGCGGCTGCTGCTCCGTGCTCTGGAGAGGGTCTGTATTGCTCTGTCAACCCCCCGTCTTCACTGAGCCAGTCTGGTAAGGTCCCAAGTGCCCCCTCCGGCCTGGCAGCTGAGAGTCTGTGCAGACATCAGCCCCCCTGCCAGCCCCACAGGCAGCAGCAGCACCAGCCCCCCAGCACCACAGGGGCACTCAATGCACTTCCCGTGGGGAAATGGCTCCTTGGCGTCCAGCTGCTAGAGTGAGAGCCAGGGGAGAGCAGTGTCTGGCTCACCGTGGGGGAGAGAAGAGACCTGGTGAGTGCGGATCTCCCTCAGCCTCCCCCGCAATGCTGGTCAGTTGAATTGTCATTGTGATAGTTGGTGCTTCCCTTCACAGCCGGCCCTAGAGGGGTCTGTGACAAATCCCCCATTTCCTCCCCAGGCCCTGCCCCCACTCCAACCCTCCCCCCCATCCCCCCCCCCGAACCCATCTCTTCCCACCCGGCACCTGCCTGCCCCATACCTCTCCCTCCCCCACCTCTTACGGTCCCTTCTCCTCCCCCTCCCCGCCCAGTGCCTCCCTCACCCCACTGAACAGCTGATCACTGGCAGGTGGGAGGGGCTGAAGGGGAAGAGGAGGAGCTTGTCGGCAAGACCTGTAGTGGGTGGGGGGGAGCTGGCTGCCAGTGGGTGCTGAGCACCTATTTTTGCTCTGTTGGTTCTGCAGCCCCGTAGCTCCCATGAAGTCGCTGACTTGGCTCCTTTCACACTCTAGAGAGAGGAGCAGAACCAGGGCTATGGCTGATCTATGGGGCACGAGGTGAGTGGCAAAGGCTTCAGGTGCTGAGAGCTTGCCTGACCCCTCAGGGACACAGGGTGAGAGGGTGTCCCAGGCATCTCTATGAAAGGAGCAGAACAGGATTTCCTTGGGGTGGGGAGAGAATTGAGAGTGTCTCAGGGGGTTGGACAGAAGTATTGCCCGGGTGAGGGACTGGCTAAAACACAGGCCTCGCTGTGAGCAGGATTTGAACCTACACAGGGGAACCCTATTGGATTTCAACTCCAACGCCTTAACCACTCGGCCATCACACATGTGAGCACAAAACTGTCCCAATGCCAGAGAAATTGGTAAAGAATCACAATGCCCAGGCGTGAAGTCATCTGAACTATAGAATTCCCACCGCAAACCTGGCTCCCAAAGCACAGGGGGGATTGGGGGTTTGTTCTCTTTGCTTAGCCATGTGCAGTCGCACAGAGAGCGCGTTTAACAGTCTCCCCTCCCACAGAGCGGGAAGGGGAAATGATTCTTAACTTGAAGCCTGATGTAGGGTGACCAGACGTCCTGATTTTATCGGGACTGTCCCAATATTTGCTCTCCCCCCGACACACACTCTAACCACTGGCCCCCACTCCCCTCCCAGGGCTGGAGATAGAACCCAGGAATTCTGACCACCAACCCCCCTCCTCTGCTCTGACCACTAGACCCCACACTCCCCTTTTAGATTTTAGGCTCGCTGCCTCTTTAATCCATGCACCCCACCTGTCTATCCCTTTGCCGCCCCTGGGCAGGGAGCAGGCTGGCCGGGTGTCTTTGTGGCCGTCTGCTGGCCATGGTCCTCTCCTCCTCTTGCCCTCAGTTGCTCTGTAGCTTTTAAGCCTTCCCTTGCAGCTGTCAGCACCAGCCGCCTCTGCTCTAGGTACGCTGAGCAGGAAAGGTGTGTTGGGCTCCAGCCTGTGACTCTTCCTCCATCCTGCCTAGCCCTGACTATCAAGACTGGCCCTGGCACTCAGGGCCGGCTCCAGACCCCAGTGCACCAAACGCGCACTTGGGGCGGCCTTTTGCCGGCAGGCGGCTCCGGCGGACCTTCCGCAGTCATGCCTGCGGGAGGTCCACCGGAGCCGCGGGACAGGTGGACCTGCCGCAGTCATGCCTGCTGGAGGTCCACCGGAGCCGCGGGACAGGTGGACCTGCCGCAGGCATGACTGCGGATGCTCCACCGGAGCCGCGGAACCAGCGGAACCTCCGCAGGCACGTCCTGCTTGGGGCAGCAGGATTGCTAAAGCCGCCCCTGCTGGCCCTCCTTCCTTCAAGTGCCATGTGGACAAGAGGTAATGTGGCTGCAAGCAAAATGGCCAAACTTGTGGGCATCAGGTGAAGCTGTGAGAATCCCAAGCATCTGGTCAAACCACAAGACTGCAGGCATCAGCAACCAGGGTAACAAGTTTTAGAGTCTCAACCCATTGTAGCCATCACAACCTGGCCCTCGTGGGCGAGTCACCCAGCAGGAGGGGAAAGATTTGCTCTTGTACAGCTGGAGACAGGGAAGTTGAGCCCTGTGAACTCCAGGGCTTTAGCACAATCCAAAACAAGGTCCCACTGAGATTTGAACTCAGATGGCAGGATTCAGAGTCCTGAAGGATGCCCGTTACACCATGGGACCAGCTCATGCTGTTGTGTCTGTGCATCACTGACCCTCACGGGGCCGGCTCAAGTAAGGGACTGTTGGCCCCTTACTAAAACTTAGTGGGGTTTTTGGTTGGCTAGTTCCAAGCACCAATAGAAGGGGGAAGGGCCAATGGGAAATCAGGACCCTGAGACTGACAGTCCCCAGGGGCAATGGGGAGAGGCCAAAGCTCCAAGTTAGCTGCACTCACAGGCCAGGCAGTGTAATGAGGGAGTTACCAGGCCAGGGGGTCCCATCCTCCCTGGGAGCTGGAACTGCCTGGGGCAGAGCTAAGGAGAGACAGGAGCCCGAGAAGAGCCGGGGAGCAGAGCTGCACAGGTGTAGTGCCAGAAACTGCTCCCTGTAGGACTTTGCTACCTGTAGCAGTTACTGATACCTGAGGTGGTTCTTATTTGCTGACTTGTCCTAATTGGCTAAAACTTGACAGTGGTGGGGGATGGAAGCATAAAGGCTTCGTCCTCCAAACGACCCTGCCTGGTGTCCATCTATATCTATTACCTCTTAACACCGGATTGTAAAAAATAGAGTGAGGTCATTTAAACATCATTTATTTTGCAGCTTCATTTACTATGCTAACAATGTAGCATCCTGACACTGATACTTTTGCCCATGTGACCTGTGGGTTGGATTCATTTTAGTGGGATGTGGGACATGTGGAGGATAATTTAAACTCTTAATTTCCTTAGAGTTTCCCTGCAATATACTTTTCTGCTGGTGCAATTTCTGACCATTGCACGTCTATTGTATTTATTACAATAGCACAAGTAAGTCACACAAGTGACATAGTCTAGGGGCTTGGCTACACTTGCAAGTTAGAGCCCATTAAAGCAGCCCCGGGTGCCCGAACTCCTGAGGTGTCCACACTCACAAGGCACATGGAGCACCTGGGCTCTGCAGCTGGAGCGCTCCTGGTAATCCACCTCCATGAGAAGTATAAAGCTCGCTGAGCCCTGCTGAAATACCCGGGCATCAGTGTGGACGACATGTTGCATCACTGCACTATGTTTGGCATCAGGAAATGTCCCATAATCCCCTGAAGTCAAGTGCCCACTCTGGTCATTGTTTTGAAATCGGTTGCAGGCATGTGGATATCCCCTTTCAAAGCTCCGTTTCTGACAGCCGGCTGCTTATCTGCTCTGGGACAAAGCAACCATTAGTGTGGAATGCTGCTGTTGTGAGTGTGTGTGAGAGAGGGGGGGTCTGCTGCTGTCCGAACACACAAGACAGCATGCTGAGACACTGTCAGCCCCCCAAACACACTGCCGCTCCCCCCATGTACACACAACACACTCCCTGTCACACTCCATCCCCATCCCCCATTTGAAAAGCACGTTGCAGCCACTTGCACACTGGGATAGTTACCCCAGTGCACTGCTCTCTGTGGCATTGCCAGAGCTGCTAATGTGGCCACTCCAGTGCGCTTGCAGCTGTCAGTGTGAACACATGGCAGCGGTTTCCCTGCTGTGGTTTCACTCCCAGTGCTCTACATCTGCAAGTGTAGCCAAGCCCTAAATTTGCCAGACCAACCAAACTCAGTAACTGCCCTCCACCACCATGTGCAGTAAGGAGGGGCATGGTGAAGCACACACCACACTTGCTGGCTCAGCCTTGGGCATGGTGGGGTGGCCATCTCCCCGTTGATGAGACCTGGTCCCACCATCTCTGTGGAGCTCCAGGCTGCCCTGCTGCCATCCCTGTCTGTGTTGTCTTCTCTAGCAGTTGACTGGAAGGTGAGCACTGGCCGCATGCCATGTAGCTGTGTTGTCTCGAAGGGCGAAAGCAGGAGGAATGGTGCCTTCATAGCCCACCCAATATTCCATAACATAGTTAAGGAAAATATTTCTCAATAAACTCAGTAAAAGATCAGAAGCAGCCAGTGTCCACATCAGTCTACGAGCATTGGTATTTTCTTGAAATTTGTCAGACCAACCTAACTAACACCTAACACACATTTGAAGTTCTTCTTTTCACACTGTTGCTCATTCTCAGGTTCTGCTTTGTCTCCAGACAGATCCAGTCTCTTTCAGAACTGCCTTGCTCTTTCTGTCTCTTTCGCTCATGGATGTTTTGGAGTAAACACTCCCCTTCCCTCTATTCTCAGACAAACACTAGTATTAACTGTTTGCTGCTGATGGGTTTAGAAAGCATTTGTTAAGTGGAAGATTGCTCCCAAGATCCAGTACTTTGGGTTCAAACGTCTCCCAGCTTCCTTGGGGAAAATAACACCAAGGCTTCTTTGCAATCTACAAGAAGAAAGGCGTTTTTCACCCCAGATGGGACTTGAACCCACAATCTCTGGCTTAGGAAGCCAATGCCTGATCCATTAGGCCACTGGGGCCCTGAAAAGCAACAAAAACAGGGATGGAAATTCCCTCTCAGGATTGCACATTCCTCACATTCATTCAGAAGCCAAATACCCCCATTTAATGGCCTTACAGAAACGTCTGCATCCCGAGGCAGCTGGGCAGGTGGCTGACAGAGCTGAGCACCACGTTTCTGCCAGCCATCTTTAGAGAAGAACCCCACCCTAGAGTCACCCCTCCCTCCTTCAGCACCTCCACGGCTGTGGCTCTGAGTGGCAGTAGGATGATTAGGGGGTGAATCCGGGGCTGGAACGGGGGTGAGGTCGGCCTGTGAGGAGGAACCAGGTGGGGCAGACCCAGGGGGAGGCTGTGGGCTGCTGGTCGGTTGTTGGGATCCGAGCTCTAGATCAAAGCTGCACAGGGACCTGACACCCAGGGTTATAGGGCTGACATAGTGACCCTCTTACTGGCCTCGGTGACCCCCAAACCCTTGTTACTAAGGGCATTGAGGAGTCTCTGTCCCTTAATAACTTCTGGGAGCTCCCAGCAGGCTGCGGGCGTCAGCCGCCTCCTGCCTCACAGGTTAGACTCTTGGCGCTGTGCCAGCCGCCCCCTCGCTTGCAGGCCCAGTGTGAGAAGCAGGAGGCCCGGTGCTGGCAGAAGAGGGTTTTGATTAATCGAGCTCTGTGTGATGGGCACAGGACGCTTCCACTCAGTAGCATAGCTGGGGGGGAGCAAGGGGAGCAGCTAAGGGAGTCGGGTGCCTCCGGTGGGGGTGTGGAGCAGCCGTTCGTTTTCCTGTTCACACTCCTCTGCGGTGTGAAAATCGGGGAGGGGAGGCAGAAGCCCCACTTCCCTCCAGAAATGACGCCCAGTGGGGGAAGCCAAGACAACAGGGTGGGGCGGCAGGCGGTGGCCAGACTCTCACTGCCAGGGTCTAGTCTAGTTCAGGGTCCAGCTCAACTTCCTCCCCATGCCACTTGCCTCCAGTCCCCTTCCACCACCAGGTCAACCCAGGCACTAGGGCAGGAACGGGGTGAGGCAGCAAGTCAAGCTGAGCAAGGCAGGCAAAAGCGAGTCTTGTCTTCATGGGCACCTCCCAATGATGTCCTTTTTGTGTGCAACTGCTGCAAAAACATCCCAGGCAGAGAAGCAACAGGCCAAAACACTGGCATACAGTTGCCAAAGTAGCTCAGTTGGGAGAGCGTTAGACTGAACATCTAAAGGTCCCTGGTTCAATCCCAGGCTTTGGCAGGTGCTTTCATCCTCTTTGTGCAGGGGCAGCTTGTTTTCTAGAAGCCCAGTGGTGCCTGCACCCAAGATGAGCAGGGTTTCCCTGGGGTAAAGCAATTTTGGGGGCCCCTTCCATTAAAAAAAAAGTGGCAATACTGTATTCTCACGGGGCCCCTGCAGGGCCTGAGGCAAATTGCCCCACTTGCCTCCCCTCTGGGTGGCCCTGAAGGTGAGTCTCTGATCTTGGGCTCTGCTGTAGAAAAACATAGAATGGGCTTCTGCCCCTATTTGGCCCACCTGACCTTTAAGGATGAGAGCTGTCTTTCCCAACATGGCAGGAAGAGAGCAAGACAGGGTGACCCTCAGGAATGGTGCCAGAGGGCTGCTGGGCAATGACAGGCAGGAATAGGGGATGAAAACTCCTCTGTGCAGCTGAGCAAGGGCAGTACCAGGGAAGGGGCATCTGTAAAAGTGGCCGTGTGGAAGGTGGAAGGGATTTGGGGGCCCAGGAGGAGGTGCTTGATGTTCAGTGCCTTGGAGCAGCTGGACTTAGCCATGGTGAGTGTTCAGGAAATGCCCATTAATAACTCTAGGGTAGCTCAATAGGCAGAGGGTGATTGGAGGAAGGGCCTCCTGGCCAGGGAAGAATGATGGGGCTGGAGTCACATTCGTGGTGCGAGTACAGAAGGTGGTGGAGCTCCAACCAGGGAGGGCATTACTGGTGGGCTTTGTGCTCTGTGGCACTGGTTACTGCTATATTAGTGTGTATGGTCCCCAGTTAAGGCATGAGAGGGAAGATCAAAGGCTCCCTTCCTCTGGACTGCATGATGTTCGTTGTTGTTGTTGGGGGGGGGTTAATTGTGTCAGCCAGCCTGAGCACCGCTGGTCCTGTTTTCCCAACCGTCAGAGGAAACATTTTCACAATGAGCACTACCTGGCGCAGGTCGGCTTAGAGGAGCTCACTCCAGCCACAGAGGGGGTTCACCTTTCTGCGGGGACAGACCAGGACTCGCATTGACCGGATTTATGCTTAGCTTCTGTGTCTTTAGCACGTTGCTTCTCAGATTCTTTCTTGGCCTGACTTGTTACACTTTGACACTTAACAGGCCAGAGTTTGTGCACCTTCCTATTATCCTCACTAGGATCTGATTTCCAAATTTTGAGGAATGACTTTTTGCCTCTAACAGCCTCCAGTACTCGGCCGTTTACCTAGAGTGGCGTTCTGCTGGTCGTCCTATTGTCATTTCTGATTTAGGGCAAACGTTTCATCTGAGCCTCTAATTGCGGCGTTTTTAAACGGTCTGCATGCTGCTTGCAGGCACCTAACACTTGTGACAGCAGCTCCTTTTAATTCCCATCCAACCATCTGTACTTATGCCGATAGGTCGACTTTAGGTCTTTAACTTTGAGCGGTAGCTGAGAAGATGGTAAATCGGGCAGAAACCCATTCGACAAACCTCTTCATTTCCTTGTTATTTCCTGACTTCTTCATTCATCCCCTTTTCCTTATTTCCTGGCTGAGGCGGCGGCCTGCCAGGGAGCTCCCCGGCACCTCTGGCTGCCTGGGCTGAAGGCAAGAGGCAGGCCTGGGGGTGGTGAGGGCCTCTTGTCCCGTAATGAGGCCGCAGTGCTTCCTGGTCCCCTTTTCCCACCCACACCGGCAGGCGGCTGCTGCGGGAGAACACGAGGGAGGCTCTCGGGATGCTAGGCAGCGCTGTGTGGCTGTCAGGGGAAAGAGCCTTCTTCTCTAAAGATGGCTGGCAGAAAGGTGGTGCTCAGCTCTGTAAGCGACCTCCCCAGTAGCCTCGCTGCCAGGGGATGCAGACATTTCTGTAAGGTGCAGAAAGAGGTTATTTGGCTTCCAAGTTAATATGAGAAATATGCATTTAGGAGATTGAATTTCCATTTTTCCACAGGGCCCCAGTGGCCTAATGGACAAGGCAATGGCTTTCTAAGTCAGAGATTGTGGGTTCAAGTCCCATCTCGGGTGAAAAACTGCCTCTATATTGCAAGGAAACCTTAGCCTTATTTTCACTAAGAAAGCTGGGAGATGTTTGAACGCAAAATATTGGATCTTGGGAAAAATGCCCCAGAAATGGGCATCTTGACAAATGCTTTCTAAACCCCTCAGTAGCAAACAATTAATGCTAGTGTTTGTCTGAGACTAGAGAGAAGAGGAGTGTTTACTCCCACACCTCAGTGAGTGAAACAGACGGAAAGAGCAAGGCTGTTCTGAAAGAGAATGGATCTGTCTGGAGACAAAGCAGCCCCTGAGAATGAGCAACAGTGTGAAAAGAAGAGGTTGAAATGTGTGTTAGATGTTAGTTAGTGTTAGAGGGTTTATCCCTTCACCCTCCCATTACCGGGTCCTTCTTGCGTACACACAGAGCAGCAATACGCAAAGTCCCAAGGTGCAAACAATTAGATGTTTATTGGGTTGAACTTCCAGCAAGCAACGATTCCAGTTTCCTTCCTCAGTGTCCCCATCCCAGCCCTGACGCCACAGAGCCTTGCCTGTGTCCCTGTTCCCATTCTCCCCCTTAGCAAAACATAGGACATATGGTGACACATTTCCTGATAGGGCCAGGCATCAAGGTGGAAGGTGTTGATATTCCATTTGTCCCACTGCCCCTTGCGTAGTGCAGTGCCCTGCACCTTCTCTCGTACAGGTGGGCCACACCTGTTCCAATTAGCGTTCCAGACTTCCCACTATAGTGGGCCCGGGAAGGTTGCGTCCAGGTTGTCTAGTACAGGGGGGGGGGGGCTTACTCCATTACTTCTCGGTTATTTCCACAGGCAACGTCACACAAGTATACTTAGCAATACACCAGCTGCTGTAACAATCCACAGCAACACCGAGAGACCTGAGCACTGCAGCATGGTCCAACATCCCGGCCACCACCGAAACACCTCCTCTCCTCCTTCGACGGGGTCAAGCTCTTAACATGCCCAGTTGCAATACGCTGCCGCTGCAGGTTTTCGTGCTTTTGTCCATATCATAAGTCCATTGAATGTCCACAGAGAAATGGGTTATTGTCCAAACCAACTTAACCTCATGGTGTGGAATCAGACTGTATGCTCTGGTTCGATTATTCACAGCAGTAAGATTCACAGGTCTATCTGTGCGCCAAAGCCCAGAGAGCAGTGTGTAGTGTGGAATTTGGTTAGGGGCTGGGGTAATTGTGCCCCCAGTAATATGTACATTTCCAGCAAAACACCTCATACACAGTACACCCAATTGTCCACCCCTTGCCACGGGCCATTGGGTGTGCTCCTCCACGGCCATCAGGGAGGGGCACATTCAAACATCTTCTCTGGATTTACACCATTTTACACACCCCTCCATTGATTCCCAGCGAGCAAATCCCCTTCTCATTATTCCCATAGGGCTTGTGGGGCCCACCTTAGCTGCCGATTCACTTCCAGATACCACGGTAGCTATTACACAGGTGCTGGCCTCCTTGTCGAGCATTTTGAATGTCCACACACATCTTCCCCCAGGTCAGCCTTTTGAAGCCATCCCCACCCATGTCATGAGGTTTTCTGTTCATTGAAACACAACAATGCTAACAACAAGACAAATACCACAGACAAACAATACAAAACATAGATTCATGGTATTATGGTTTAGTCTTTTGCTGGCACCAGCTTGCTCGTAGAATGTCTGAAAAACAAAAGAAACAATTTCCACACACACCCCCCCGTGGGGACAGATTAGTGCTTAATAATAATAATACCACTTCCTTTTACAAATTTCCTTGCTAATTGCAGGAAAAACAGAAGAATTCCCTCCAGGCTGTCCTTATTTTGTTCTATAGTCAGATAGTGAATTACTCCCCTCACTGGTCATTTATGAAATTCATGAAGTGGTGTGCCTCAGTTTCCCCTCTTGTACAACAGACCAAGTTTGCAATAGTTTCTCTGCTGCACCAAGCATTAAGTTTATCCTCAGGTAACAGCTGAGAGACAGCTTTAGATTTAGCTTTAGCACTGTACACACACACACACACACACTCCTTAGGGTTAACTGTCCCCCTTATTTTCAGGCTTGACTTGTTTTTTCACCCCCTTTCCTGGAGGGCCACAATCTGAGTCTTCCAGTAGCTTGTTTGCTGACCAGATGTATTTATTATTTGCAGCTCCTTTGTGCTGCCACTGATGGGCAGTTCTCTCCTTCCCCCATCAGCTAGGTCATTTGCATTCACCCCGGCTTTCGGGCTTGGCTTTTGGATCCAAAGCCATCAGCAGCTCAGAGACTGTCTTAAAAGGGACACAATCAACTTCCACCTGAGTTCTGATTACTTTCCACTTTCATCTTCTGCTTCAAAACACACAGATCTGAAAAAGAAACCACAGCCTATTGTGGCTCCCTTTGGAGCCCTAATAGGGTTTGAGCTAAGTACCATGTTTTGTTTGCATTTCTTTTACCCCTTCTCCAATATACACTGCACACGTCCTGGGAAAAAGCACATTCCTTCCATAGTTTAACCTTCATGACATTATATTACAAACCATAAGTCTCAGTTTAGGTTTTTAAAACCTTACACAATTACACAAAACATTTTGTTTTGTCTAACAGCCCTTGCACTGCAATAATTTTTTTTACACAACTGTACCCCGATTACACGTCCATCTTGTACAACCAGAGCCAGCCAGGGGCAGGCAAGTTAAGTGCCAATAGAAACCCCGGACATTCCTTTAGTGATTTTGCTTACATTACCCAGGAGTCAAATCATTTTGATGAGATCATCTCTCCGCCTGCTGCCTGCAGCCATCCCCTATAGACCATTTCTGTGGGCAAAGGGCCCATTTCCCCTCAGAATGGCTGTAAAGGCTTCTCGGGACAAAACATAGTAGTGGTAGCAGCCACTTTACCTGACCCTCTTGTATAATTTAATTACTAAGCTTCCATCCAACAGGAGTGCACAGAGCTGCACATACAGTTACCTTTATATAACTGGGTTTTATTATTAAACCAAAAACTGCCCTTCTTGTAACACCACAACTGTTGCCTTTTCCTATTTCCACAACTCACAAATGTTTACTTTCCTCCAAACTCTGTATTATTAATTTTTGCAAAACCCTGGGCGACTGCACTGCAGTGCTGGGGTGACTCTGCAGGTGGAGAAGCTGCTGTGGAGCAATGTAGAGCAGGTGCAGGAAGGAGCCGGGGTCACTGTTCACATTCTGAACTGCACAATTTTCCAAATTTGGGAATGTCCGAGAACAATTCTAAGGGGAAGGTGAATGCAGAGCAGTGACACTGGAGGTGCCCAGACCTCCAACGGGGGCGGTGTGGAAATTAATAATGGGAAGGTCATTTGCGAAATTAGTCGTCACTGACAAGATTTGTCTCTTCTTATTTCATGTTATGGTGTTATTTAGCGGAATCAGGACATATTTTTACTATGTTAATTAAATACTTAATTTTATTTAACTGAGCCAAAAACTTAGTGTCACTTATTTTTTCTCTGTCCTAGCAAGAACTAAATGAATGTTGTGACTTTCTGGAAAGTGCAGCGAGATGAAATGTGGGGAATTCAGTCTCTGTGTTTGTGAGCTGATGTTTTCCTCTCACAGGTCAGTGCCTGCATTGAAATACCCAGAGGGATCTAAGGGCTGGTGTACGCCGGGCACAGGGGTGTTCGCAGAAGGGGCGGGGCCTCAGGTGGAAGGGGCGGGGCAGGGCGTTAGTCTCCCCCAGCTGGCGGTTCTCGCCCTGCCCATGGTGTTGCAATGACAGAGGCTGCCCAGGCTGCACTTGTAGTGAGGTTCCCCCACTACGTGGCCGGGCAGAGGCTGCAGGAGACAGGCAGGTGGCAGCAGGGGAAGTGGCGACACAGGAGCTCTCAGCAGCAGGGTGAAGGACAATGCCGTGGAGCAGCAGCGACGCAGAGTGAACAGGGCAAACCGAGAGCCAGTTGAAGGAGTGGCAGCAGCAGAAGCTGAGGTTTCGCTTGATGCCTTCCCTTCCCTCCCCCACCCCTGGGGCTTTGCTGCCCAAGGGGAGTGGGGGTTGGGGGAAGGAGAGCGGAGGGGTCTGGTAAAGGAACATTGGATTGGCCTGTCACACTGCAAGGTGAGAAACTGAGTCACAGCACTGCCCAGTGTACTTTGGGGTGGGGGGGTTGCTGATGAGCGTAGATTTGAATGTGGTTGTGGGGTTTTCCCAAACTCAGGCTTGATTCTCTTTCTCTTTTAATAGAAGTTCTCATTGGCTCTCTGCCCAAGCAGAGCTGGGGAGTGGGGGCCTGTTGGCTTTTCCACAGGCAGCAGGGTGACACCTGCCTGGCGAGTGAGGGTCGGTTTGGGTGACCCCCACTCAGGGCAGGCTAAGGGCAGGTCTCTGCCCTTTACTCAGCCCAGGAGGAGTTTTTTGCACTAACATCCCAAGTGTGCAAGTCCGTCCCCACAGAGCAGCCCCATAGGGTGACCTTAAAGCAACTGAGGAAAACGGGACGGGGTGGGGGGCAATAGGCTCCTATATAAGAAAAAGTCCAGCCAAACCGGCCTGTCCCTTTAAACATGGGACATCTGGTCACCCTGGAGCAGCCCCACACTCCTGCTCCCCGGTTGGTGCGTTTGTAACCCGGGGGCTGAAGCCGACCCGAGAAAGGGAAGGGAGCGAGCTCGGAGCTCTCCGGCGCCACCTGCTGGGAGCAGAGGGCAATGACTGAGCGATGTCCTGGCTAATTTAAATATCACCTGGTTCTCTGCCGGGTGGCTCCACGGCAGAGCTGGGGAGAGGCCTGAGTGTGGCAGCACCTTATTTGCATATATTAAAAGCAGCAGTTTGGGGCCATTGGGTTAAAATAGGAGTAAGTTTTGGGGTTGGTCCCCACATGTTTCGTGCAGGCTGTGGGGAGCCGGGCTGAGCAGAGCCTGCCCCGACGGGGTGTGTGGTCACCCTGAGCTGGGAGCGTGTGGCCAGACATGGGGAAGGGGGGAGGGAGGGAGAAGGTTGGTTGTGGAAAATAGCAGAAAGTGTTTCCCTCTTTTTTGGGTGTCTGGTCGGGGTTCTTGTTACCTAATGCAGAGCAGTGGTGGGGGAGGGGAATTGAGACTCTGCTTTGGGGGTTGCTGGGGGGGGCGTGACACGAGCCACCCGCCGCTGGCTGCTGCTGTGGGGCATAGGACAGGTGGGGGGGCGGGGCTGTCTGGATCCTTGAGATGAGGGGCGGTTCCCGGTTGGCTGGTGCCGGCCTGCCTAGTGTTTTCTGACAGCTGATCTCCCATTGGCCCTCGTGCGGGGCGGGTCTCTGAAAGCTGGTCTCCCATTGGGCCCTCCCCACCTGACGTTTCTGACAGGCTCATCTCCCATTGGTGACGTTGTCTGACAGCGATGCGGGGCGGAGCCGCCAGGGCCTTGTGCGCTCAGAGCTCAGCGCCGCCCGCGAGAAGCGGCGCGAGGCCGCGCGGGGCGGGTCCCGCTGCCGGGCGGAGGGACCGAGACCGCAGCCGCGGCGCCGCCTCCCGCCTGGCGCGAAGCCGCAGCGCCGGGGGGGGGGGGTCACAGGGCGCGAGGCGCTTCCGCGCGCGGCTGTTTCCTGCCGGTCGCGGGGTGACGGGTCCTGCCCGGGGCGGCCGCGGGGTCCCGATGGCAGCGGGGGGCTCTGGCATCCGCCCGCCCGCGGCGGCTGGGAGCTGCGGGGCCCCCTGCACTGGCCGGGGGCTGCGGCTCCTCCTCACCCCCCCCCCCGCCCGGTGACTGGGAGCTCCGGGCTCTGCCTGCGGTGTCTGAGCGCCGGGGGCTCCTCTCCTGCCCGGGGCGGCCGGGAGCTCCCGGGGCTGCGGCTTCTCCTCACCCCGGTGACTGGGAGCTCGGGCTCTGCCTGCGGTGTCTGAGCGCCGGGGCTCCTCCTGCCGGGGCGGCCGGGAGCGCCCGGGGCTGCGGCTTCTCCTCACCCCCCCGGTGACTGGGAGCTCCGGGCTCTGCCTGCGGTGTCTGAGCGCCGGGGGCTCCTCTCCTGCCCGGGGCGGCCGGGAGCTCCCGGGCTGCGGCTCCTCCTCACCCCGGTGACTGGGAGCTCGGGCTCTGCCTGCGGTGTCTGAGCGCCGGGGCTCCTCTCCTGCCCGGCGGCCGGGAGCTCCCGGGGCTGCGGCTTCTCCTCACCCCGGTGACGGGAGCTCCGGGCTCTGCCTGCGGTGTCTGGCGCGGGGCTCCTCTCCTGCCCGGGCGGCCGGGAGCTCCGGGGCTGCGGCTCCTCCTCACCCCTCCCGGTGACTGGGAGCTCCGGGCTCTGCCTGCGGTGTCTGAGCGGGGCTCCTCTCCTGCCCGGGCGGCCGGGAGCTCCCGGGGCTGCGGCTTCTCTCACCCCGGTGACTGGGAGCTCCGGGCTCTGCCTGCGGTGTCTGAGCGCCGGGGCTCCTCTCTGCCCGGGCGGCCGGGAGCTCCCGGGCTGCGGCTCCTCCTCACCCCGTGACTGGGAGCTCCGGGCTCGGCCTGCGGTGTCTGAGCGCCGGGGGCTCCTCTCCTGCCCGGGGCGGCCGGGAGCTCCCGGGGCTGCGGCTTCTCCTCACCCCGGTGACTGGGAGCTCCGGGCGCGGCCTGCGGTGTCTGAGCGCCGGGGGCTCCTCTCCTGCCTGGGGCGGCCGGGAGCTCCCGGGGCTGCGGCGCTGCAGGGTCTGTGAGCAATGACGTGGGGCTGCAGGGTCCTCACCCATCAATGCCTGTTGGGAAATCCTGGGTCCCTCCGCAGCGGCCGGGAGCTCTGGGGTCACTCGTAGGAGCTGCAGGGTCCATACGCAGTGGGGTGGGGCTGTGGGGGCTCCCCGGCCACCCATGGCTGCTGGGAGCCCCAGGGTCTGCCTGTGGGAGCTGTGGGGAGATGAGGGGTTTGGGGTGGAGGAGGGCTCCAGCCTGCAGGATGGGGCCGAGGATTCAGAGTGCAGGAGGGGGCTGTGGGTTGAGGCAGGGGGTCGGGGTCCAGGACGGGGTGATGGCTCTGGGGTGGGGGCAGGGATGATGGGTTCCAGGTGTGGGAGGAAGCTCTGGGCTGGGGCAGGAGTTTGAAGTGCAGGGGGGTGAGGGCTCTGGGGTGCAAGAGGGGGCTCTGGGCTGGGGGGGTTCAGGGCTGGGGCAGGGGGTTGGGGTGCAGACTTACCTCGGCGGCTCCTGGTCAGCGGTGCAGCAGGGGGGACCTACTGGCCACTTCCAGGGCGCAGCGCGGTGCCCTAGGACACGTAGGGACCAGCCTGCCTGAGCCCCGCAGCTCCGCTGACCGGACTTTATAACCCAGTCATCCCACTGGGAGCTCCAGGGTCCCCCTGTCACATGTGGTGGCTGGGAGCTCTGGGATCCACCCACAACAGCTGGGAGCTCTGGGGGCCTCCCGCTGCTCACAGTAGCTGGGAGCTGTGGGGTCCATCCGTGGTGGCATGGGCTTGTGGGAGCCCCTTCCGACACTGGTGGCTGATAGCTGTGAGGCCCCCACCGGCCGACAGCTCCAGTCTTGCTGCCCCAGGGCTGAGGTGGAAAATGTCACTGAGATCTCTGAAAGTCACAAATTCTGTGACCCCCCTTTATATAATCTTAGCCTTAATAGTTGTTGACTGTCTCTCTCAATCTAGTGGTCTGCTCTAGCGCAGTTGGGACAGGGAAGAAAGAAACTCACTCCCCAGCACAGGTTTGGGCAAAAATGGCTCTTGGGCTATTTGCTGAGCATGCAGAGGACTTGTCCAGGCTGCTGGAGCAGCTCAGCCAGATGAGGAGCTGGAAGAAGGAGACCGGAGCAGCCTGGAGATCCCACTTTTTCTCCACAGCCACTGCCTGTCAGCAGGATTCCTCCTTCTCCTCAGTGAGACCAAATCTAAGCACCTAGATAGCTGGTCTGTCCGCTGCACCCCAATCCCTCATGCCTGAGCCTCCCTGCCAAAGTCCTGCACCTGGCTCCAGAGAATTGTCTCACATCTCACTGGGAACTCGACTTCTTGTGCCCAGAGAGTCTCGGCCCCACTCAGTAGAGGACGTGAGAAACACAGTGTCTGCCTTTTCCAGATAACTGTTTGGAAATGTTTTGTTCATGTGGCCTAACGGATAAGACGTCTGACTTCAGATCAGGCGATTGAGGGTTCGAGTCCCTTTGTGGTTGTGCAATTTTACCTTTGTGCTGAAAGTCCTGCTCCCTTCAGGGCTGAAACCTCTTCTTGGCCGCTCAGGCCAATGCTCTGGCTTCAGCTAGAACCCCAGGAAGCAGTTGGGGGTTGGGTGTCACAAAGTCTGGGGCATGAGCCCCAGGTGCTTCCAGTCTCGCCTTTGCCCTTCCTGACTTGCCAAAGAAAATGGGCGGCTGCCCGGGCTAGCGTGTGGAGCAGTTTCCCTCTTCCAAGTGTGCGCCTGTCCCTGTGCTGGAGGGTACTTGCTACATAGCGCCTTGGGAGCCGGGGTGTTTCTCTGCTTCTCACCAGCTGGGGAAAAGCCTCTTGGGGTAAAATCTCCTGCCCCACTGCCAAAGTGAGCACCTGGAGTGGGAATGGTAAGAGGCCCCACCAGGGGCGCTGGCCCTGCTTTCCTACCATCTTCTGATGTTGGACAAAACGCATCAGCAGCCACCCCACATGCTGGTCTGTGGGTGGTTTTCAGTGGGGGTTCGGCATGCCAGGGAGCAGCCTGGCTGGGTGTCTCTGTGGCTGTCTGCTGGCCACGCATAGGCATCGTTCTCCCCTCCTCTTGCCCTGCCCTTGGTTGCTCTGTGGCTTTTAAGCCTTTCCTTGGAGCTCTCAGCACCAGCTGCCTCTGTCCTAGGTGCCCAGAGGAGGAGAGGTGTGTTGGGCTCCAGCCTGGGACTCTGCCTCCCTCCTGCCTTTCCCTGACTATGAAACCTGGCCCTGACACTCCTTTCTTCAAGCGCCATGTGGGCAAGAGGAAAAGTGTGGTAGAAAGCACAAGGGCCAAACTTGTGGGCATCAGAAATCCCAAACACCCAGTCAAACCATAGCCACTTCTAGACCCCATTCCAACCAAAGACCTGGCTCCAGTGGGTATGAGTCACTCAGCACAAGGTAAACAACTCATTCTTAGACAGCTGGAGATAGGAAAGCACTTGGATCTCCAGGGATTTACCACAAGGTTCCACTGAGATTTGAACTCAGATTTTAGCCTGCCAACCCTTACACCATGGGACCAGCTTGTGCTAGTTTCTCTGAACATTGGTGACCCTATCATAGAATACCAGGGTTAGAAGGGACCTCAGGAGGTATCTAGTCCAACCCCCTGCTGAAAGTAGGGCCAATCCACAGACAGATTTTTATCCCAGATCCCTAAATGGCCCCTCAAGGACTGAGCTTACAAACCTGGGTTTAGCCGGCCAATACACAAACCACTGAGCTCTCCCTCCCTCACAGGGCCAGCTTGTGTAAGGGACTGTTGGCCCTTTACTAAAACTGAGTGGTTTTTTTTTTGATTGGCTACTTCCCAGTCCCAATAGAAGAGAGAAGGGTCATTGGGAAATCAGGACCCTGAGACTGACAGGCCCCTGGGGCAATGGTCACCAACTGGTAGGGAACAAGTGAGAATTTGTTAATGAGTAAAATTCCTGGTGAAAATTGGCAAAGCTGTGGAGATTTTGAAAAGTTCCAGTGAATTTACACATGAAGATACAAACAGAGAGACAAATAGAGAGAAAGAGAACATCACAGACTGCACAGGCCCACACAGACATAAACAAAAACCAAACCCACACAGCACACACAGCCATATACACATAAGGGAAAGCCACACAAAACATAGAACAAATCCACACCAAAAAATACAGCAAAAGCCCACAAGAGGAAAGCACAAAAACCACATACCAAAAGAATACTTAGCAAAAAACAATCTGCATGCAAAAGTCATACTCACACACACACAAAACTATGCCAGGCATCCACAAAAATCACACAGGACCCACATGCACATCAACACGACAGACAAAAAAACCCCAGAAAGCCAGGCAGGGTTTGAGTCTCACAGCGAAGAGGGTGAGCACACAGGTGGTTTGGGGAGTCGGGGGCAGTGCTCTGGGCTCTGCCTGACCCCTCCTGACACAGGCGGCTGGTGGAGAGCAGAGCCTGGTAGATCTGTGGAATCTGCCCTGCTCTCTGTAAAGCAAGGGGACCTCGGTGTCTTCTGAGCTGCAGTTGTATTTTCTGCAGGGCAAAATGATTGGAAGAAGCCATTTGCTTAAAGGAAACTAGCGCTGTAGGTGAGGTTTGAAGTCACAACCTCAGCATGACTCCACTCACCACTGCTCTGTAAGTACTGGGCACTAACCCATTGCATTACTGGACTCTGTGTTCAGGAGCTTGTCTCCATGTTTCATGGATGGATTAGGGGTTGAGGGGGGTTGCATTAGCTAAAACAAATCCTTATTAAAGGCTGCAGGATGGCAGCAGCAGAGGTGGGGAGCCTCCTTCCGTGTGATAGAGCTGGTTCCCCCTTCCATTGCTGAGGGGAAGGTTGGTGCTTTGAGCCCACCCGGTGCTGGAATGTCCCATGGGTGAGATTAACGGGACTCTTGGGAAGGGAGGGGAAGTCTTTTCTATCCCTGCCTAGCTCCATTGGTCTCTTGTGGCCCTTTCGGCTCTCTGCTCCCCTGTTGGGGAGATGCAGAGACAAGCCCCCATCGGGGTGAGTCACCCAGAGGCTGTGTCCCATGGCATGTGGGGGGGAGAGGGAGAGGGGTGGGATGGGGCTCAAGGGGAGAAGGTTCTGTGTGACAGTGTGTGGGGAGGGATAGAAATGATGGAAAACACAGGGGCAGTGACAGTGAAGCCCCGTGTCTGAGTGTTATGACCCTGTGTGGTGCCGCCATTCACCTTCCCCTCCTATGGTCTCAGCTTTCATTGAATCCAGCATTTTTTCACCCGTCCTCACCACAGAGGTGTCCCACGTGCCTCAGCTACCGAGTGTCCCTCTTAGAGACGCCGAGGACTGGAACTGATTTCAGCTGCTGGACAGCTCTGCTAGGTCTTTATTCATTTGCACAGGAAAATGCTGAGTGTTTAAATTCATTTCTCAATGAACTCCTGAACATACAGGAGATGGGTCTGGAAATCGATTTTCATTCGAAAAGTTTTTAAAGGGAATCACTTGGATTGGAACTAGGAATCTATTACCCTGCAGGGAAACATTCACCCACTGAGCTATACTCTCAACAAAGAGTGTCATGTATAGCCCAGAGCAGGAACAGTTTTTAACCTGGGGGTGAGTAAACTTTCTCTCTGTACAAACACCACAGCTTACAAACTCCCCACCCCCGCTCTGTGTCACCAGAGCACAACAACAACTCTCCTTGGAGCACACACAGCTCCCCAGCTCCCTGCCCGTCAGTCTCTCCAGCATTGCTCCAATCCCTTAAAGCAGGGTCTCAACCTCAATTTACCTTAGGGCCAGGGCCAGTCCTCCAGTCCTCCCAGTGGGCCAATAATGTCACTCATACTGCCCAGAACTCACCCCCCAAAACTCCACCCCTCACCTGCCTAAGGCTCTGGGAGGGAGTTTTGGTGGGGCGGGGGAGGAGGTCTAGGGTGCAGGCCCTGGGTTGGGGCTGGGAATTGGAGTGCAGGAGGGGTGCAGGCTCTGGGGTGAGTTTGGGTGCAGAAGGGGTGAGAGGCTGGTCTCTGGGAGGGAGTTTGGGTGGGGCAGGGGTTCAGGGCTGCAGGCTCTGGGATGGAGTTTGGGTGCAAGGTGCAGGCTCTGGGCTGGGGCAGGAGGTAGCGGGAACAGGAAGAGGGGTGGGGTTGCAGGCTCTGGGCGGGAGACTGGGGGCAGGCAGGAGGGGGCGTGTGGGAAGGGGGAGGGGGTGCAGGGTCTGGGAGGGAGTTTGGGGGCTGGGGGCATGGAGGGAGAGGGTGCAGGCTGTGGGAGAGAGTTGGTGGGCTGGGGAGGTGTGGGAAGGGGGTGAAGGCTCTGGAAAGGAGTTTGGGACTGGGAAGAGGTATGTGGGGAGGGGGTGAGGGTGCAGGCTCTGGGAGGGGGTCAGGGATGCAGCGCTTACCTGCGGCTCCAAGGTGGGGTGGGCTGGGGGCCTCCGTGTGCTGCTGCCCCCAGGCATCACCCCCGCAGTGTCCCATTGGCTGCAGGGGCTCGGGGTGGGGGCAGCGCGCGGAGGCACAGCCCCACCCTGCCCTGACATGCGGAGGGGCCGGCAGCCACTGGAGCGAGCAGGCAGATGCTGCTCAGCTCCGCTGCACTGACGGGGCCCCTGGGGGGTGGCGCCGGGGATGGCAGGTGGGGACAAGGGAGTGACCTGGTCCCAAAACTGCTGGAGCCCCACAGGCGAGACCTGGGGACCAGGACTGCCAGCCAGACAAACACCTTTAAGAGGAGGCGTCCCTCTGCCTGTCAAAAACTGATCTTCCTCCTTCAGTTCAGTGACAGCCTGAATTGTTCCATATCCCGGCAGAGCCGGAGGACTGAAAGCAGCAACATCAAACCCCTGTGTAGCTCGCAGGAATGGACATAAACACTCCCTGGTGTCTGAGGAGATGTTCAGCTTTGCCCTTGGTCAACTACAAGGCCAAAGGGAAAGGAGGTGGCACCAGGTATAAAGAGTGAAACACGACACATCATAGTTATGCCCACGGTGGCTGCAAAATCTTTGTATGTACTTCTTCTTATCAGCAGTGTATTGTTTTCTCTGGAGTCTAGACCTTGACTATACCTTGGCCAAGAAATTTGTACTTTGCTAAAATAATCGACTGCCCCTGGTGAAGACAATGGACTTGACACCCACTGGGGTGTCCCTACACAGGTACAAGTACTAACAACAGTGGCTGCCTTTTAGCCATAGATTTTAATCAGGGCAATAAATTGAAACAACCCCCTGTTAAATCATTTCTCAGCCCGAGTCCTTCACCCACATTCCCTAGAGCATTGGGCCACCATGTGGACGTTTCATTTCTGACCTCAGTTTCACACAGAGAAACAATTTCCTTTGCACAGATCCATAAACAGCAAAACCTCCCTGTGTCTCTGGTCTGAGCCAGGGCATTCGATTCCAGTGACCCCTTCTCTCCTGCAATGGCGATGGTCAGACAGAGGGGACGTGGCACCTGCATCCCTGCCAGGGAGATATTGGCTCGGCTCTTTCTTTCTGCTGCTGTTGTTAGTTCATGAAACATCAAGGGTGGAATGAAAGGCTGAGTTCATGCACCAGCCCCCTGAAAAATTTCAGTGCCCCAGAGAAATCCTGCCCCCTGCTATTGGAACGATGTGCTGGAGATTTGACTAGGAAAGGGACTGTCTGAATTGTCAGAGTGGGGAATGAACAACAATCTACAGCAATGTCATTAACACAAACTCACTCCCATCATGCTCCAGCCGGAAGGGAAATGGGCAGGAATTCTCGCTGTTCAGCCCAGGACACACTTACACTGATGCGCAGCCGTGAGTGTGCTGGGGAAGCTGGTCTGGGCAAACAATTTAAAGTGACAATTCAGTGAGAACAAAATCATCATGTAGTAAAACAGCTGCATGTCAAGTAGTTGTGGCCGAGTGGTTAAGGTGATGGACTAGAAATCCATTGGGGTCTCCCTGCGCAGGTTCGAATCCTGCCAACTACGCAAGCGCTCCGTTGTTGTTGTTATTATTGTAGTCTTAGTGCCTGAGCATCCACAGTGCGAACTGGAGATAAATCTAGTTTCACTCTGTCTACACTTAAAATGCTGCTGTGGCACTGCTATAGCACTTTGGAGTAGACAATGACTGGAGGGGTTTTCCCATCCCTGTAATAGCTGCATGGACAGAACATTTCTTCCTTTTCTTAAGCACTATCTAACCAGGGCTTAGGTCACCTTAACTCTATGGGTGTGGGGGGAGGAGGGATTCACACCCTGAGAGATGTCGCTCTGCCAGTTCAGTGCCCAGCGTACACCAGCCCTTAGATCCCTCTGGGTATTTCAATGCAGGCACTGACCTGTGAGAGGAAAACATCAGCTCACAAACACAGAGACTGAATTCCCCACATTTAATCTTGCTGCACTTTCCAGAAAGTCACAAAATTCAATTCATTCTTGCTAGGAGAGAGAAAACATAAGTGACATTAAGTGTTTAATTAATATAGTAAAAATCTGTCCTGATTCCTCTAACTAACACCACAGCATGAAATAGGAACAGAGACAAATCTTGTCAGTGACGACTAATTTCACAAATGATCTTCCCATTATTAATTTCCACGCTGCCCCCATTGGAGGTCTGGGCATCTCCAGTGTCATTGCTCTGCATTCACCTTCCCCTAGAATTGTTCTCGGACATTCACCTTCCTCTGCAGCGTGGGGCTCGGGTCACTTGCTGGAGGATTCCCTGCACCTTGAGGTCTTTAAGCCACGATTTGAGGACTTCAATACCTCAGACATAGGTTAGAGGTTTGTTACAGGAGTGGGTGAGAGAGATTCTGTGGCCTGCCTTGTGCAGGAGGTCAGACTAGATGATCATAATGGTCCCTTCTGACCTTAAGTCTATGAATCTATGAATCTAGTCCCAAATTTGGAAAACTGTGCAGTTCAGAATGAGAATAGTGACCCCCGTCTCCTTCCTGCACCTGCTCTACATTGCTCCACAGCAGCTTCTCCCCCTGCAGAGTCACCCCAGCACAGCAGTGCAGCCGCCCAGGGTTCAGCAGAGGTCCCTGGCAAGGACCGTGCGTGCAGCTAACAGCCCGGTGTGCCTGGCCGTGAGGCAGCCGTAGAAAAGCAACACCCCCTCCCAGAAGTACAGAGACTGAATTACCCAACCTTAACATCATGACCCCCTGTAGAAAGCCACACGTCAGTTGTATTTTCACAGGGAGATGCAAAAATCAAGTGACACCAATTTTTAAGTTGAGTAAATAAAGTTGAGGAGATAGTTATTAACCTCACAAAAATATACTAAAGATCCCTCTACATAACACCTGAAGGTGAAATATGAACAGAGACAAACCTTGTCAGCAAAGGCCCATTTTCCAAACAATCCTCGAAATGTTACTAATTCCCACCCCTCCTCCACAGGAGCTCTGTGCAGTGTCACTGTTCTGCAGGCAGCTTCCCATTAAATGCTGTTGTGGGACATTCCCAGGCCTGGAAATGTACCAAGGACAGAATTTGAAGAGCAAACCTGGCTCCCCGCACCAGGCAGGATTTGAGTGTTTTGTCCCTGTCACTTAGTCTTTGTCAATAGTACAGACGCCAGGGGCAGGACTCCAGGCTCTGCTTGAGGGATCATGGCATAGGGGCTGGGGAGAAAGGATGGTAGATTCTGACCTGGAGAGGAGGTAATAAGTGAAAGGGGCATTTTTTATTATCCCCCTCCTGAGGGTTCCCAGGGCTGGAATTTTACATTCCACAGGGCAAATGAGGGGGTGACTCCACTTGGTTAATGAAAACCAGTGCTCCAGGTGAGGCTTGAACTAACAACCTCAGCATAGCTCCTCTCAGCACTGCCCTATAAGTACTGTGCGCTAACCAATTGTGCCACTGGAGCACCTGTTAATTAAGATTCTCTGAGACTCCTAGGTTGATACAGGCGAGGGGTGACCCCAAAACATTCTCAGTGGGGTTGAGAGCAGGTAGCGACAAGTGTTGTACTCGGTGGGGTGGATTCTTCTTAAGGGTTCTAGGCCCCATTTGACCCTTTTGTTCTTCCCTGTGTAATAACAGAGCTAGTTAAGACTCAATGGAGAGTCTTGCTGCAGACCAACAGATCTGAAATCACTGAGAACCAGCTCTAAGCATTAGTCCTGCTTTGGGACAGTGTCTCTCCTGCAAGAAACTGCCCAGTCTGCGCTAGCAGTGAGGCTCCCTCACTAACAGCTGAAATCAGGGAGAGCTGTGTGAAGTGCAGGGCCCCAGGGGGGAACAACACCCCAGGTGCCCAGAGGAGGAGAGGTGTGTTGGGCTCCCGCCTGGGACTCTTCCTCCCTCCTGCCTAGCCCTGACTATGAAGCCTGGCCCTGGCCCTCCTTCCTCTAAATGCCAGGTGGGCAAGAGGAAGAGTGTGGCAGCTGCAGGGACCAAAGTTGTGGACATCAGGGGAAGCAGCGAGAAACAACCATCCGGTCAACCCGCAGGAATCTCTAGCCAGACTGTTAAGTTCTAGGACCCCAACCTATAGCCGCCAGCCCATTGAACCAGCCAGAGCAAAGACCTATCTCCAGTGGGGATCAGTCACCCAGCAGGAGGAAGAAATCTCACTCTCTACCTGAGAGAAGGTAGCCAAACACGTTGAGCTCCAGTGCTTTGTAGCAAAGCAATGTATCGCCACGAGGTCCCACTGAGATTTGAACTCAGATTCCAGGATTCAAAGTCCTGAGTGCTGCCCATTACACCATGGGACCTGCTGCTATTTCATTTTCTAGACCCCTGTGACTCTTGGCTGGTTTGCACTCTGCACTTATTGCTTCCCACCATCAGCTTCCTCTCGCCGGACTCTCTCTCCTCCTCCAGTGACTGTGGGTCCTGCACTACCGGATCCGTGGGTCCTCCCCTGAGTCCCTGCATCCCCCTGCTTTGTCTCCGTTCCCTGCAGGCTGCAAAAATGTCAGGGGAGTCTGCTCCTCCCTTCACTCGATGCTCCCGCTCATATCAGCCAACTGCAGCCTCATCTCCTGGAACTCAGCCAGCTGTCGCTTGATCTGGTCGTACAGTCACAGGCTGACTGGCTCCCCTGCCTGGATGCTCTTGTGGAAATCCCACAAGGTGACACTGCAGGACTTTGCACTGTTGGTTTCTTTAATGTTGTGGTGTTTCCCTGACCGCCGGAACAAAGCCACCAACTCCTCCCTCACCGACTCCCACCAATCCCCCTGGTAACCACAGAATCCTCTGATGCTTTCCCGTTCTGCCAACACCTCCAGGCCTCACCCCCCTGCTCCTTTATCTTGCAAGCTCTGGATGTTCAGCTTCCAATATCCTCTGCCGTGGGTCAGGGAATTGCCCACATTGAGCACACAGTGAGAGCTGCGTGATCCGCACAGTCCATTGGCACCACCCTGCACTGCGCTGTCGACGTGCTCTCCTTCACGGAAATCCGGTCAGTGCGACTCCTGGCCTGTCCCCGCAGAAAGGTGTATCCCCTCTGCGGCTGGTGTGAGCTCGGGTCAGAGGAATAGGAGGTTACTGCCCACCCTCCACTGGTTCACTGTGCAGAAACACGTTCTCTAAGCCGACCTCGCTATAGACCTGCACCAGGTAGTGCTCATCGTAGAAGAGTTTCCTCTGACGGTCGGGAAAACAGGACCAGCAGTCCTCAGGCCGGTGCAACAATTGAAATCCCCCCCGACACCATACACCGTGCGGTCTAGAAGAAGGGAGCCAGTTCCTTCATAGAACTTCCCTTTCATGCCTTAACTGGGGACCATACACACTAATATAGCAGTAACCAGTGCCATGGAGCACAAAGCCCCCCAGTAATGCCATCCCTGGTTGGAGCTCCAGCCCCTTCTGTACTCGCACCATGAATGTGAAGAACAAGACTCCAACCCCATCATTCTTCCCTGGCCTGGAGGACCAGAGAGATGGGCCCTTCCTCCAATCACCCTCTGCCCATCAAGCTACCCTAGAGTTGTTAATGTGCATTTCCTGAACACCCACCATGTCCAAGCCCAGCTGCTCCAAGGCACTGAACATCAAGTGCCTCCTCCTGGGCCCCCAACTCCCTTCCACAGGGCCACTTTCACAGATGCCCCTTCCCTGGTACTGCCCTCCCTCAGCTGCACAGAAGAGTTTTCATCCTCTATACCTGCCTGTCACTGCCCAGCACCCCCTCTAGCACTCTCTTCCTGCCATATTGGGTCCACCAATAACTCACTTAGGAGAGACAGCTCCTGTCCCTCATTGTTAAATGTCAGGCCAGCCCATTAGGGGCAGAAGCCCACAGTATCTTTTCCTACTGCAGAGCCCAAGCTCAGGGACTCACCTTGGGTGCAGGCACCACTGGGCTTCTAGAAAACAAGCCACCACTGTGCAAAGAGGGATGAAAGGGCCTGCCAAAGCCTGGGATTGAACCAGGGATCTTTAGAACTTCAGTCTAACGCTCTCCCAACTGAGCTACTTTGGCAGCTGTGTGGTAATATTTTGGCTTGTTGCTTCTCTGCCTGGGAGGTTTTTGCAGCAGTTGCACACAAAAAGGACGTCATTGTGAGCGGCCCATGAACACAAGACCTGCTTTTGCCTGCCTTGCTCAGCTTGACTTGCTGCCTCACCCTGTTCCTGCCCTAGTGCCCGGGTTGACCTGGTGGTGGAAGGGGACTGGGGGCCAGTGACATGGGGAGGAAGTTGAGCTGGACCCTGAGCTAGGCTAGACCCTGGCAGTGAGAGTCTGGCCACCACTTGCCGCTCCACCCTGTTGTCCTGGCTTCCCCCACTGGGCGCCATTGAGGGAGGGAAGTGGGGCTTCTGCCTCCCCTCCCCGATTTTCACACCGCAGAGGAGTGCGAACAGGAAAACAAACGGCTGCTCCACACCCCCACCGGAGGCACCCGACGCCCTTAGCTGCTTCCCCTGCTCCCCCCCAGCCATGCTACTGAGTGGAAGCGTCCTGTGCCCAGCACACAGAGGTTGATTAATCAAAACCCTCTTCTGCCAGCACCAGGCCTCCTGCTTCTTACACTGGGCCTGCAAGCGAGGGGGCGGCTGGCACAGCGCCAAGAGTCTAACCTGTGAGGCAGGAGGCGGCTGACGCCCGCAGCCTGCTGGGAGCTCCCAGAAGTTATTAAGGGACAGAGACTCCTCAATGCCCTTAGTAACAAGGGTTTGGGGGTCACCGAGGCCAGTAAGGGGGTCACTATGTCAGCCCTGTAACCCTGGGTGTCAGGTCCCTGTGCAGCTTTGATCTAGAGCTCGGATCCCAACAACCGACCAGCAGCCCACATCCTCCCCCTGGGTCTGCCCCACCTGGTTCCTCCTTACAGGCCGACCTTACCCCCCTTTCAGCCCCGGATTCGCCCCCTTATCATCCTACTGCCACTCAGAGCCACAGCCGTGGAGATGCTGAAGGAGGGAGGGCCCCAATGGCCTAATGGATAAGGCATTGGCTTCCTAAGCCAGAGATTGTGAGTTCAAGTCCCATCTGGGGTGGAAAAACTCCTTCCTTCTTGTATATTGCAACAAAGCCTTGGTGTTATTTTCCCCAAGGAAGCTGGGAGACATTTGAACCGAGAGTACTGGAACTTTGGAGCAATCCCCCAGAAACAGCATCTTCCACTTGACAAATGCTTTCTAGACCCATCAGTAGCAAACACTTAATACTAGTGTTTGTCTGAGAATAGAAGGAAGGGGAGTGTTTACTCCGACACCTCAGTGAGTGAAACAGACAGAAAGAACAAGGCTGTCCTGAAAGAGAATGGATCTGTCTGGAGACAAAGCAGAACCTGAGAATGAGCAACAGTGTGAAAAGAAGAACTTCAAATGTGTGTTAGGTGTTAGTTAGGTTGGTCTGACAAATTTCAAGAAAATACCAATGCTCGTAGACTGATGCGGACAGTGGCTGCTTCTGATCTTTTACTGAGAATTCATTGAGAAATATTTTCCTTAACTATGTTATGGAATATTGGGTGGGCTCTGAAGGCACCATTCCTCCTGCTTTTGCCCTTTGAGACAACACAGCTACATGGCACGCGGCCAATGCTCACCTTCCAGTCAACTGCTAGAGAAGACAACACAGATAGAGATGGCAGCAGGGCAGACTGGAGCTCCGCAGAGATGGTGGGACCAGGTCTCATCAATGGGGAGGTGGCCACCCCAGCATGCACAAGGCTGAGCCAGTAAGTGCGGCGTGTGCTCCACGGTGCCCCTACTCCCTGCATGTGGTGGTGGAGGGCAGTTACTGAGTTCGGTCGGTTTGGGAAATTTACGGCTTGGCTACACTTGCAGAGGTAGAGCGCTGGGAGTTAAACCACAGCAGGGAAACCGCTGCCGTGTGTTCACACTGACAGCTGCAAGCGCACTGGAGTGGCCACATTAGCAGCTCTGGCAATGCCACAGAGAGCAGTGCACTGTGGTAACTATCCCAGTGTGCAAGTGGCTGCAACGTGCTTTTCAAATGGGGGACGGGGGTGGAGTGTGACAGGGAGTGTGTTGTGTGTACGTGGGGGGAGTGACAGTGTGTTTGGGAGGCTGAGAGTGTGTCAGCATGCTGTCTTGTGTGTTCGGACAGCAGCAGACCCCCACCTCCCCTCACACACACTCACAACAGCAGCAGCATTCCACACTAATGGTTGCTTTGTCCCAGAGCAGATAAGCAGCCGGCTGTCAGAAACGGAGCTTTGAAAGGGGATATCCGCATGCCTGCAGCCGATTTCAAAACAATGACCAGAGTGGGCACTTGACTTCAGGGGATTATGGGACATTTCCTGAGGCCAAACACAGTGCAGTGATGCAACACGTGCACACTGATGCCCGGGTATTTCAGCAGGGCTCAGCGAGCTTTATGCTTCTCATGGAGGTGGATTACCAGGAGCGCTCCACCTACAGAGCCCAGGTGCTCCATGTGCCTTGCCAGTGTGGACACCTCAGGAGTTAGGGCACCCGGGGCTGCTTTAATGGGCTCTAACTTGCAAGTGTAGCCAAGCCCCTAGACTATGTCACTTGTGTGACTTACTTGTGCTATTGTAATAAATACAATAGACGTGCAATGGTCAGAAATTGCACCAGCAGAGAAGTATATTGCAGGGAAACCATAAGGAAATTAAGAGTTTCAATTATCCTCCACATGTCCCGCATCCCACTAAAATGAATCCAACCCACAGGGCACGTGGGCAGAAGTATCAGTGTCAGGATGCTACATTGTTAGCACAGTAAATGAAGCTGCAAAATAAATGTTTAAATGACCTCACTCTGTTGTTTACAATCCGGTATTAAGAGGTAATAGATACAGATGGACACCAGGCAGGGTCGTTTGAAGGACGAAGCCTTTATGCTTCCATCCCCCACCACTGTCAAGTTTTAGCAAATTAGCACAACCTCAACTCTCATTAACTGCTGCAGGTAGCAAAGTCCTACAGGGAGCAGTTTCTGGCACTACACCTGTGCAGCTCTGCTCCCCGGCTCTTCTCAGGCTCCTGCTCTCTCTTTAGCTCCGCCACACTCTGGCCCAGGCAAGTCCAGCTCCCACGGAGGATGGGACCCCCTGGCCTGGTGACTCCCTCATTACACTGCCTGGCCTGTCAGTGTGGCTAACTTGGAGCTTTGGCCTCTCCCCATTGCCCCTGGGGACAGTCAGTCTCAGAGGCCTGATTTCCCATTGGCCCTTCCCCCTTCTATTGGTGCTGGGAACTAGCCAACCAAACCTCCCACTAAGTTTTAGTAAGGGGCCAACAGTCCCTTACATGAGCCGGCCCTGTGAGGGTCACCACTGTGCAGAGAAAGCAGCACAAGCTGGTCCCATGGTGTAACGGGCAGCACTCAGGACTCTGAATCTTGTAATCTGAGTTCAAATCTCAGTGGGACCTTGTGTTGGCTTGTGGTAAAGCCCTTGAGCTCACAGTGCTCAACTCCCCTGTCTCCAGCTGTGCAAGAGCCAATCTTTCTCCTTCTGCTGGGTGACTTGCCCACAGGAGCCAGGTCTTGGGTTGTGAATGGCCAAAATTGGTTGGGGCTCTAGAACTGGTTCCCGATGCCTGTGGTTGGGATTCTTGCTGCCTCACATGAGGACCACAAGTTTGGCCATTTTGCTTGCAGCCACATGTTACCTCTTGCCCACCTGGCACTTGAAGGAAGGAGGGCCAGGGCCAGACTTCATAGTCAGGGAAAGGCAGGAGGGAGGCAGAGTCCCAGGCTGGAGCCCAGCACCTCTCCTCCTCTGGGCACCTAGAGCAGAGGGGGCTGGTGCTGACAGCTCCAAGGGAAGGCTTAAAAGCTACAGAGCAACCGAGGTCAGGGCCAGAGGAGGGCAGGACCATGCCTATGCATGGACAGCAGACGGCCACAAAGACACCCGGCCAGCCTGTGCCCTGCTATGCCAAACCCCCACTGAAGACGTGCTTAATCCACTTGCTGATCAGGAGGAAAACCTGTCAAAATCTGTGTGTGAGGAGAACTCACTTGGCTCGGAAGGGAGTGAGGAAAAAGAGCAAGTGAACAAAATAACTTGTGACAGAGCAAGCGAAAAGAACGTGAAAGGCAGAGAAAGAAATAAAGGGAGAGAAAAAACATTAGAAAAAGAAGGAAAGAAAGGAAGAGCGTGAAAGGCAGAGGGGAAAAAAGAAAGCAAGAACATACAAGCTAGAGAAGGAAAGGAATGAAAAAGAACGAATGAGCCACAAGCGCTAGTTGAAGCTGGAATGGGACAGTCAGAGAAAGGACAGACTGACCCATTAAGTAAGGTTGCACCCCAGATTCTCCATGTTGGGGGAACAGGCCTCCCATTTCAGTCCTGGCCCTGCTTGGGGGGACCATCCATAGGTGCCTATTGGTACCCCCATACTCTGAGCAGGGGACAAGCCCCCCCATACCCTCCCCTCGGGACACGGGCTCTCCCCAATCCTGACCCCCTTCCCGCACGCTCCTGGGAATGGGGGGAAGGTGGGGAGAAGGCGTGTGCTGAGCAGCACCATGGGTGTCTCTCTCTGGGGCGAAGGAAGAGGATATTTTTTGTACCAGAAGGAAAGAGCAGGGGGCGGGGGCATTTGTGGAGCCGGGGCGCACACCAGAGAGAAGAACTGAACACAGCCCAGCGTGAGCCCAGTGCCAGTTGGAGCCGAGACGCCCGTACCTGGAGGACCATCTCCAGAACCTACCTTGATGGTGCCGTCCATCACCGCTCCCACATGGAGCTTCCCACCTAGACCTGCCTGGACGAGGTGAGGTGGTGCATTGGCAAAGGGGGCTGTTTGAGCGGGGCTCTGTGTGTGTGTGTGTGTGTGTATAATTTTAGGAAGTGAAGTCACAAACTGCTGGGGCTGGTTTCCTGTTGGTGTGAGCTTTTTCTTTTTTCCTCTCATCTTCTTGTTTTAGGGCTAGGGCTGGGTGGCTTCCTGCGCTGCCGTTGTCGAGGGCAGCGGCACAAGGGGCTCAGGGTGCAGAATCGGGGAGGGGGAAGGGTGCACGGGAGGTCACAGGGATAAGAATCACATTTAGCCCTTGCACGGTAATGGTGGTGCACTCACGCACTGCCACACCTTTTAGTATCATGACTGTTTATCTGTACAACAGCAGCACCTACAGAGACCGGCGCAGAATCAAGGCCCCCGTTGGGCCAGGCGCTGCCCAGACACAGCGAGAGACAGGCCATGCCCCAGAGAGTTTACAGGCTCCATAGCCAAAGAGTGGGAGGAGAAACAGAGGCCCAGTGTCACACAGCAGCACTGAGAATAAAACCCAGGACTCCTGGCTCCTCCTGCTCTAACCACTAGACCCCACTCTGCTCCCAGAGTTGGGGACAGAACCCAGGAGCCCTGGCTCCCCAAAAGGGCGGGAGTGGGGTCTAGTGGTTAGAGGAAAAGATGATAGATGTCAGGACTCCTGGGTTCCAGTCCCAGCGCTGGGGTTAGAGTGGAGTCTCATATGTTACCACAGGTGGGGCTGGGAGCCAGGACTCCTGGGTTCTTCCCATCCCCCCCAAACCATCTTGCACAGCAGGAGGGAGCTGGGCAGGAAGTGGTGATGGGGTGAAAACTACCAAGAAATGCAAACCCTTGAAGGAGCCTGTGCCAGACGATCCAGCACGAGGGGGAGAGGATATGTGGTTGGGGGGAGGAAAAGCCTTGGGCTGCACTGGGGGAGTGCACAGCAGGGGTCCACCCCAAAAACCTGCAGCAAAGGGATGGACAGGTGGGGTGGGTGGATAGAAGAGGCTGCGAGCCTAAAATCTAAAAGGGGAGTGTGGGGTCTAGTGGTCAGAGCGGGGCGGGGGGTTGGTGGTCAGAATTCCTGGGTTCTATCTCCAGCCCTGGGAGCCAGTGGTCAGAGTGTGAGTCGCGGGGGGAGCCAGGATTCCTGGATTCTCTACCTGGTTCTGACGCTCTCTTGTGCAATCCCTCGGCAGTTACCCAACTCGCCAGCGTGTGGGAGCGAGGGGCTGGGGACGGGTTGTGACACGGCCCAGAGTCCCATACTGCCCCTTTGTTACCCAACCCGGGGCAGGGTGGGGGATGGCCTGGGAGACCCGCTAAGAAAGGCGCTTCCGGTGGTTTTGTGTGTGGTCACACTGCCCCCTGCTGGATAGACCCCCTCTAGGTCAGAACCAGTCTCAGCCCGGGTCAGACCCTGGAAGCCCAGCCCCCTCTGTCGCCACGGCAATGTCTATTGGTCTCCTGGAAAGGTCCATTCTCATGGGTAGCTGTCCAGTGGCAGTGAGTTCCACAGGCCTCGGCACAGGCTGTGTGGGGCAGGAGGTCCTTGTGTTGGGAGCATTGGGAGTGAACTGTGTGCATTTGTGTCTCTGAGCACAATTGTGAATATTCTGGTGTGTGTGTGATTGTGAGTGTGGCTGGGGGTGTGATTGTTTCTCTCTTTGGGGGTTGGGATAGCATGCCCCTCTGGGTGTGTTGTGTGTGAGTGTTCTTGGGATTGTGTGAGTCCCTTTGTGCATCAATGTGTGTGTGTGTGTGTCACTTGTTGCAGGATACAAAAGCCTGCAAAGCCAACACACACACACACACTCACACAGAGCAGGGCTCAGCCCCACCAGCAGGGGCAGCAGGGACACACACGTCTCTCCTGGGCCAGCTTGGACAATTTCCCATCACGACCCGGCACAGTGCTGGTGCCCACACGGGGTGGGCAGTGACCGGGCAGGGGGCAGATGTGCTGGATTCAGAAGGAAGCACTTTGGGAAAATCAGTCAAGGCCCTTAGCAGAGCTGGGACCCGGACCCAGTGACCCCTGCCCCACCCTGGGAGGAGTGGGGTCAGTGGTCAGAGCAGGGATGGGGTTGGGCACCCAGACCCTGGGTTCTATCCCTGGCTCTGGGAGTGGAGGGGTCTAGAGCAGGGGAGGAGCCAGGACTCCTGGGTTCCATAGGGGAGACTTTTTCCTGGCCTTCCCTCCCTAGAGATCCCAGCCCAGCCCCGTAGTGGAGAGTGTGTGGGAGCGGGGGAAGTTGCTCTCCCACTTCAGAAACATGATTCAACCCCCGCCCCCATTGGCTGTGACATCATGGAACCTTCCCCTCCCCCCACCAGAAAGTAGAAGCCCCGCCCCCCCAGAAAAGGGGGGGGCCCTAATCGCACCCACATCACACCCACTCATAGTTGCAAAGAAACCTCACAGCCACCCTGCCCCCTGCTAGGACCGGATCTGCTGCTCCCACTGCTTTCCTTATCACCAGGAGTTGCTCCCGGCCAGGCACCACACCCCAGTCACACGCCTTTGGTCACTATGTAGCTCAGTAGCAATCACTGCCCCGAAGTGACTCCGGTGCAGGCACCCACAGCACGAACTCCCCACACCGGATTCTGTCCACACGCAGAGAATTCTCTCCGCCGGGCTCCTTCGGTTCCTCTCGCTGTTCCCCGTCCTGCCGCCAGACACTGCTCATCTGCATAGCCCCGCCCATGCACACGTGACCCCTTCTGTCGTTTTGGTCTCCAGTGAATGAGTTGCCTGCGGGGAGTGGGCACGTCACCGGACGTCACAGCCTCAGCGCACGTCACAGCCGCCGGGCGGGGATTGTCTGTGAGCCCCGCGCTGGGGGCGGGGCTTCAGGGAGAGACCCAGCCCCATAGACAGACTGGGGCAGGGAGATATTGGGGAGGATGAGGGGATGGGGCGGGAAAGGGAGAGACCCAGCCCCATAGACCTGTAGGGGCAGAGGATCTTGGAGTCAGGAGGGGAGAAGGGAGATTGGCAGAGACCCAGCCTGGGGTGGAGGGAGACATGTGGGGGGGGGGGGTTGTGAAATGTTGGTCCAGGGAAACTGAGTCACTCCCAGGACATGCTGTGCAGGGGGGAGCACAGGGGCAGGGAGAGAGCCCCAGCCCCACAGAGCCCCAGAGGGATATTGGGGGCAGGGGAGGGGATGGAGGGAGGAGAGACCCAGCCTCATACACCCCTAGAGGCAGCAGGATATGGGGGGTAGCAGAGGGGATGGCAGAGGAGACACCCATCTCCATAGACCCCCAGAGGCAGGAAATGAGGGGAGAAGGAGGGAGGGAGGGATCCAGCCATATAGACCTGTAGGAACCAGGAGATATTGGGGGCAGGAGGGGAGAAGGGGGGTTGGCAGAGACCCAGCCCAGGGGGCAGGGGAAATGGGCTGGTTTGGAAGGAGCTGGGGAGGAGAAGAGACACAGGGCAGGACACACCTTGGGACAGGGAAACTGACTCACTCCGAATACATGCGGAGCAGAGCAGGGCAGGGCGGAGGCAGATCATGCTGGTCCCAGGGTAATTTCGGGGGGCTCTGATTCCCCACTCAGCCGGGGGCTCCCCTCTGGGCTGAGGAGCCCTGGGGTGGGGCGGGTGCAGGGGCTGTGTGTGTGTGTCAGGCTGGGGGAGCTGCCTGGGCAGAGGGGGAACCAGGCGCGGCTGCGTTGGGGTGACAAGCTGCAGGGGGGGGGCTCTGCTGGTCACCACTAGGGCAGCAGGCAACTCAACCCCTCCCCCACTCTACCCCCCTAGTCCCACTCCCCTCCCAGAACTGGGGGAGAACCCAGGAGTCCTGGCTCCCAGCCCTGCCCCTCCCCCATATGGTTCCATCCAACAGCCCCCCCCCCCCCGCCCCCGAGTGGGGAGAGACGAGGCCAAGGGAAGCAGGCGGGGGTGGGCGCTGCCGGGGCGAGACCCCCGGACACGCGAGTTCGCGTCAGGAGCCGGAGGGGGGCGGGGCCGGGGCTCTCTGGGGGGGCGGGGCGGGGCTGAGGAGTTGTGGGGGGGGAGGTGTCAGGTTGACCCAGGGACCCGCCCTCACCTGGGCTGGAGAGGACGGAGGCGCCCCGGGGCAGGCTGGGAGTTGTAGTGCCTGGCTCGTCTCAGAGCGGAAGTGACGGACAGTTGCTCAGACAACGCCCCCCTCCCGGTGCACTCTGGGAAGCGTAGTTCTCTCTCTCTCTCACACGCGGCCTCTATTGGAGGAGGGGCCGTAGCTCATCACTTCGCCGCGCCCCTCCCCGCTCCCTGATTGGCGGAGAGAGCGCGGGACAGAGACAGTGGGACCCGCCGGGGCGCTGCTGGGGGTCCCGGAGCGGGGGATGGGGACGCGGCTCGGGGGCAGCCGGCGGGGGCGGGGCCGGGGCGCTGGGGCGGGGCGGTGAGTGGCGGCTCCGCACGGGGGGGCCGGGGGCTCAGACCCCCAGTTCCAGGCGCCATCAGCCCCACCCCCTCCTCTCCCTCTGTAGGGCCCCGTCAGGCCCCCCTGTGTCTCCCCGTCTGTTGTGAACCTCTCGCCAGCCCCTCCCCCATCTGTGGGGATCCCTCAGCCCCCGGCGTCCCATCCCCCATCCTGTCCGCTCTGCCCGGCCTTTCCCTTTGCCCCCCTCCTCCCCCAGCCCCTAATTGCCTCTAGCCCATTTCTCCATGGCTGGGCCCCACTTCCCCATCCCCCCACTACCCCAGCCCATCCCCAGGGTGTGAGGTTCCTCATCTCCAATCTCTGCTACCCCCCAACCTGCCGGGTTCCCCTTTTCAGCCACTGGGGGGTCCTCCAGCCCGCCTCCACCCATCCACTCTGGGCTCTCTAAATCCCACATTCCCACAATGCCCCTTGGTAACCCCACCCTCCTCTGTCCCTAATCCCCCTAGTCCCTTCCCGTGGGTCCCCCTGGACACCCCAACCCACAGTCCGGCCCCCACATACACCCCAGTCACTCATCACACGCTGAGCTAGTCCTTCAGGGGCCCCCACAGCCCCCCAAACTCCTCCATCCATGAGCCCCGTGGGCCTGTGGCCGGGAAGTGGGGGAAGCTCCCACTTTGGCTGGGCTGGGTGGGGGTGTTAATCTTTTCCTGGCTTGTGTGTGCTGAGCTCACAAAGGCCTTTTGCTCCCTCGGGGTGGGGGGTGGTTTTGGCCGAAGGTGACGTGGTTTGGTAGCCCTGTGGATGCTGCATGGTGTCTGGAATGGGGCGTGTGTGTTCCCATCATGCCCCTTCCCCTCTGCCTGCAGAGCTGAGCACAGACAGGCCTGAGGAGCAGAGCAGGAGCTCTGGGAAGGAGAAGAGCAATATGAAGATGGAGTCTAAGACGAGGCCAGGTGACTTCTGTGGAGGGAGACATGCTGGACAGCACCAAGGATTGGGGAGACAACCAGGTGTGAGCCCCGGGCTCAGATTTCTGATTGTAGCTGTGATGGCAGACTGGGAGGAGGGTTGAAGCCGGAGCCCTGGGGTGCGGGAGTAGCGAGAAGAGGAGCCTCGCCACCATTGCTTTTTCATTTGTGTTGTGTTTCATACCAAGGGAAAAGAAGTCGCGGGGACGGAGTCCAGCTCTGAGGTGAGATGGAAAGTGAGCAAGAGCAGTGACAGGGTGAATCCTGTTGATGCCAGGCAAGACCTGCCCAGCTGGGATGAGAGTAGCTGTCTCTGTCGGTGAGAGAAGTATCTGGTTTGGGGAGGGCTCTGGTCACAGCCCCCCTGGTTCCAGGCAGGGATGTCCCGTTACCTGGGTGTGGGTTTCTGGACTAGCTGTGGCTTCAAGGGAGATGATGTTGCCATTTGTGGGGGCTGATCATCTCTCTGGCCAGGAGTGGTGTGTGCTCCCTAGCAGAAAGTTGGATCCATGAGGGTGACTCCCTGTTCTGAGTTTCTTTCTTTCTCCAAGGTTTCTCTCTCTGTGTTGGCCAACTCACACTCAAACTCTCTCTCTCCTTTCATGGACACCTGTCATGTTCAGTTGCCTGCATCCTCTTCCTCTGCTCCTCCTCCCCCAGTCTCCTATGGGCTCAGCTGGGTCTATCTGCCCACGGGCAAGGTCTCTGCCATACTGGGAAGGATTTGTCCTGCCTGCCAGGATAAGGGGGTTGCTCCTCCCACCCCCTATCTTCGGGGAGACCTCATTGCTGTCACCGGGTCACAGCGTGAGTGGCCGGTCATGTCTTTGGGGCTGTGGGGTCTGAGACTGAGAGGAGTGGGCTCGCAGTCATGGCTTTGGGCACAGGATTAGAGATGCCCAGAACCCCCCTTATCACCCGCTAGCTCCATTACTGCATCACCCAAAAGCCTCGCTCAGGGTCCACTATGCCTCCTTGTGCTGGGCACTGCAGGGACAATCAGAGGGACAGCAGGATGCATGAGGAAATAGATGAGTGTGTGAGGCAGATGGGTGAAGGGGGGTGTGTGGCATACATGGGGGATGGATGGGAGGTTGAGGGTTGGACGGACAGCGGGACAGATGGAGAGCTGCAGGGACGGATGGTGACATCACAGGCTGGACTTGTGATGGGTTCAGCTCATGGCCACTGGCCCTGTCATCTCCTGCCCCCATCTGCCCGTCTGACTCTGCCCCTGTCTCTCACAGGCAGCACTCAGCAGAGTCTGGCCCTGTCGTTACACTGGTGCCTACATCCAGTGCACACCTGTGTGTTATGTGCTCCTGGAGAGCTCAGGCAGGGACAAGCGTGCGGCTCACGGCTGCTGAACCAGCTACTCCAAAACTGCCACAGATCTCCCCCTCCTTGGGCAGCAAGACCCTGGCCGGGGGGTTCCCTGTCCCTCCTCGCTGCCAACGCAGCCTGCTCAGCACAGAGACCGAGGTCACCTGCCTCCGCCCAGCCTCTAGCTGGAGCTGCTCCAGCCCCGAATTGCTGGTATCCAGCCTGGCCGGAGTTGGTGCGATGTCCTAGCGGAGTCCGTTCTTTCTCCCCGGTAGATGACGATTTTCCCCACTGCAGTTAGTGGCTCTTTCTCTGCTTCCCCATAGCCCCTCCCCAGTGATAGTGACCCCTGCTGGCCAGGCACGGGAGTGTCCTGTAGGTGCCTTCTTGTAGGAGCAGTGACTCCTGGTGGCGAGGGGCAGCAATGCCTGGCATGTATCCCCCCTAGCATTGCTGCAGCGACCCCTGGTGGCCACTGAGGGCAGTTGCCTGTGTGACCCCACCACTGCCATTGCGCCTGTGAGCGCTGGTGGGTAGGTGAGGCAGGGCCCTGTATGTATATCAGCCATTGGGGCAGTGCCCTCTGCGTATCCCACTCTCATCTCGGTGACTCGTGTTGCCCAGGTGGGGCAGCCCCCTGTGTGTATTTACTCCCCCCCCAACCCCTGCATTGGGCCAGTGAGCACTGGTAGCCAGAGGAGTCAGTGCCTGAGGTGTGTTCTTCACCTCCCCCAAGGTGGCAGGGTGCCTGGGTGGCCGTGTCAGGCAGTGCCCTGGGTATCTTCCAACCCCTTTGTGGCAGTGAGCCCTGCTCCTGGTGTGTGTCACTCCCCCACTACGGATGTGCACTGGTGGTCAAGTATGGCAGTGCCCTGTGTTTAGCCCCCTCCCTCCCCCCCACCCCAGGGTGACCAGATAGAAAGTGTGAAGAATCGGGACGGGGTGGAGGGTAATAGGCACCTACATAAGAAAAAGCCCCGAATATCGGGACTGTCCCTATAAAATCGGGACATCTGGTCACCCTTTCCCTTCTACCCCTGTGCCAGGCATGGCAGGCACTGATCCCTGGCATCCCCGTGGGGCAATACCCTCTGTATATCCCCCTATTGGGGCAGTGACCCCTGCTGGTCAGGTGGGGCAGTGCCCTCTGTGTTTGTCCCCCCCTATTTAGGTAGTGACCCCTGGTGGCTAAGTGAGGCAGTGGCCTTTGATTTCCTCTTTTCTCCCCAGCCCCCTCTCTCTCTGGGGTAGGGCACCCAGTTGGGGCACTACCCAATGTGTATCTCTACTAATTGGAGCAGTGACCTCCCTGTGGTGCCCTGGTGTGGCAGTGCCCTATTGGTATTTCCCTCCCTCTCTCCCCACACCATTGTGGTAGTGGCCATTTCAGGCAGTGGCCTGTTTATCATCCCCCCACACCACGACCACCACCATTGCAGCAGTGCCCCCTGGTGGCCATGTGCAGCAGTGCCCTGCATGTATCCCCCCCAACCATTGCTGCAGTGACCCCAGGGGCCCAGTTTGAGTAGTAGCCTGTGTGTACCTCACCTCTTGGGGCAGTAACTTGTGGGGCCAGCTAAGAGAGTGCACAGTCTGTGACGTCTGGGGGCCACGGACGGCAGTGGCCTGTATGTACCATCTCCTCTGGAGCAGTGACCACTGGTGTCTTGGTGCTAAGATGCAGCCACCTCTGGGTTACATGGTGGGGCTGTTTACAGGACAATGGAGACAGGCCCCCCCCGTTCCAGGAAGTAGGGGACTGTCTGGTGTTCAGGGCAGAGCGTTCCACCTTCTATTGAACTGTGATGCTCTGAGCACCTTTCCCCTGCATGAAGACGACCCTGTGTGGCTCCAAAGCTGGTCCAGTAACAGGTATCACCTCACCTGCCTTGTCTCCTGGTATTCTGGCCAGTGTCCAACTTCCCCTTCACTGTTGGTCCTCAAACCTCCTCCAAGCAACCCCGCCCCCAGTCCCTTAAGATGCCAAACCTCCCCTGGAGCCCAACCCTGGCGGGGGGCACCCCACCTGAAAACCCTACGGCACCATGGGAGTGGTAGTGTCCACTGCCTCCATCTCCCACCAGCCAGGACGGGCCCCACAGCACCATGGGAGTGGTAGTGTCTCCTGCTTCCATTTCCTGACAGCCGCTGCCAGGCAGGGCCCAGACTTCCCATTTCTGGTGCGAGTCCGGAAGCAGATGCTGCCATGAGGCGATGCTGGGAAGGGTGATGCTGATGTCAGAAGAAAGCAGGAGGAGTAGGTGGGGTCTGTGCTACTGTCCCCCTAATCCCTGCTCCCCCCCTCTGGCACCCAACCCTGAACCTCCTCTGGTGCCCCCAGGCTCTGCACCCCTAACCCTGTGCCCCCTCCAGTTCCCCTAACCCCTACACCCCTAACCCCTGCCTCCTCCCGCACCCGTAATCCCTGCACTGTCCCCCCTTTCCCCCTAATCCCTGCACCCCCTCCTGTGCCCACTTGGGGAAACTGACCTGGATGCACAGAGTAGCTGGCATTGCTGCTCGCTCCCCCCGCCGCCCCTGAACACTGCTCCTCCACACATTGTTAGGGGACTGTGAGAGTTGGAGCAAGGAGCAACATCGGGGCTCCCTGCATCCAGGTCACCTTCTCCCTCTGGGCTGCTGCTCTCTGTCCTCCCCTTATGCAGCCCAGGTGGGGAAGGTGACCTGGATGCAGGGAGTCCTGATGTCCCTCCTTGCTCCCCTCTCACAGCAATTCCCTGGTGTCACCCACCCCTAAGGCTTGCCCTGGCTATGGGCTTCAGAGGGAGTGACCAGACCGGGCGGCCATGGAGAGCTCCAGCCCCTGTTCTCCCCTCCCAGCTTCTAGCAATCAGAGGCCAGGGACATGCTTCCATGCTGATGACAGGTACTGCTCAATAACGATCCAAAGTACATTCATATTCCTCATCTGAGTCAGCCACCAACCGAAGATTGATTTTCCTGTCTAGTGGTTCAGGTTCTGTAGTGTCTGCATCAGCGTGTTGCTCTTTGAGGACTTCTGACAACATGTTTCACACCTCGTCCCTCTTGGATTTTGGAAGGCTCTTCAGATTCTTAAACCTTGGCTCGAGCGCTGTAGCTGTCTCTAGAAATCTCCCGTTATACCTTCTTTGCGTTTTTTGTTAAATTTGCAGTGAAAGTGTTCTTAAAGTGAACATGTGCTGGGTCATCACCCAAGACTGCCATAAAACGAAATATATGGTAGAATGCGGATAGAACCATGGAGCAGGAGACATACAGTTCTTCATCAAGGTCTTCAGTCACAAATTAATGCATTTTTTTAACGAGCGTTTTCAGCATGGAAGCATGTCCTCTGGAATGGTGGTTGAAGTATGAAGGCATATGGATGTTAGCATATCTGGCACGTTAATACCTTGCAATGCTGGCTGCAAAAGTGCCATGAGAGAGCCTGTTCTCACTTTTAGGTGACGTATATGTGACACGGGCAGCATTATCTCCAGTAAATGTAAACAAACTTGTTTGTCTTAGCGATTGGCTGAACAAGAAGTAGGACTGACTGGACTCTAAAGTTTTACATTGTTTTCTTTTTGAATGCACTTATGCAACAACAACGAAAATCTACATATGCAAGTTGTACTTTAATGATAAAGAGATTGCACTACAGCACTTTATAGTTTACAGTGTAAATATTTGTAATAAAACTATATATAGTGAGCACTGTACACTTCGTATTCTGTGTTGTAATTGAAATCAATATATTTGAAAATGTAGAAAAACAAAAAAAATTAAATTAGTATTCTATTGTTTAACGGTGCGATTAAAACAGATTAATCATGATTTTTTAGAGTTAATTGTGTAAGTTAACTGCGATTAATTGACAGCCCTAGATTTGAATGTTTCTGTCCCATGCAGGACGAGCTGGAATATCCGTGTGCAGGGAAAGAGCCTGGGGGGAATTGTGCTGGGAAATTATTTCCTGTTCTGACATGTCCCCAGTTGCCCTTTTTGCCCTAACAGGCTGCAGCGCAACATCCATGTTTTGCTCCAGCTCATTCCGTCCTCCCAGGGGCAGGGGAAGGGAAATGGCTGCGGTGGAGCCAGTTGAGGGAGGGATTATCAGGGAGTTGCTGGCGGGTTCCCTTGGCGGGGAGAAAGGGCCGTAAATACATAGAGGGTGGGAACTTCCAGGAAGGTTGGTCTGGGTGGGAGAGGGCAAGAAATCCCCAGGGTGGGGGACAGGGTGTGACAAACCTGCTGGGATTTGTTTACTGTGAGGCTCCAGCATTTCTCAAATGTGGCCACCAGGGGCTTTAATTGTGGCCACAGTGTCCTGGGCTGTAATTGAGGGAGAGTCGGGGGCAGCAAAGCAGCGGCTCTTCCCCCGGGCTGCCTGCAGGGGCTGGTCCCTACCCCCTTCCGGAGTCATAAACACTGCAGGAGCAGGCAACCAGTGGGAGTTCCCCTCCTCCCCACCTGCGGTGGGGCTCAGGCTTCTGCTCTGGGATGGTGGGCGACAGGCTCAGTCAAGATACATGGAACGTAGGCTGGGTGGGGAGAAGTCCGTGTAACTCATCCAGTTATTGATATACATGTGACCTCGAATATTACCAATCTGTGTGTCCCCCCCCGACACACACACAACCCCCCCCCCAACCAACCATCTCCCAAACAGACCCTCAGTCCGGAAAACATTCATCTCTCGTGTTGTTGAAAAGACTCACAGCAAATAGAAGAATTTCAGTTTTTAAAACAATCCTCTAGCAAGACAAAGAAACTCACAGCTGTAGACTCAGAAAACACTCCCAAGAAATTTTAACAATATGTTGTTATGAAGAAAGTGCTAAAGATACCTGATTTTTCAACTACTTTAAAAAAAATCTTCTCAAATCAGCATCTTTAGAGTGAAACTTTTTCTGCTTTTCTAACCAGACAATTCTCCCCAGAAGGAGAAGCACTGGTCCTGGAGACACTGCAATACCAGGTCAATGCATGGGGTAGACAGAGCAAGCTCCTATTCCAGCCCCCTGTTTCAAAAATCAGTTTAATATACAGTCCTCAAATAAAGGACCTATCAGATATTAAACTGATAAGAACAGATTTAAATTTTATTAGAGAATATTTAAAATAAACGATACAAAGTGTTTGAAGCGTCAGTTATTGTGTCATTGGGGGTAACATACAGGTTGTAGGGGGATGTTAGCATTTTGGTATTGGATGGCATATACATATACACGGTCTGTCATGTCCCCAATGCGGGGTATATGGTGGGAGAGTTCAAGGTACAGCCAGCAAGCAGTGAGGGCACATCACTCATACAAACAGGTTATGGATAGTCGTGGGCGTGAGTAAATGAGCGGACTGGGTAATGGTGATAGGGTGCCCCTCACAGGGCAGAGTTCAGTTAGGTTGGTTCAGGGCTCAGGGGATAAAGTCCAACAGAGGAAGTTTACAGGTCTCTTCCCCCTTGCGGGTGCGTGGAGTCACGCCGGCTCACTCTTGGTATTGACGGTGGCCGGTGACGTGCTCTGTGTAAATGTCTCTGGACCACCGAATAGCGTCCGAGACCATTAGGCATCTCATGAGCCGCGCGTAGCGACGGCCCACCCCACAGGTCCGCAGCACGCGCTCATTAAGGGGGTCCCAGGCGCCCAAGGCCCCAACAATCAGAGCGTCGGTGTAGACCTCGTAGCCCTTTGCTCGCAGGGTGTCAGCCAGGGGAGCGTACTTTTCGAGTTTGCGGGCTCGGGCTTGGCGGAAGGCCGTGGTCCTATTCTCGAACAGGATCGCTACCATTGATCTTAGCTCAAAGAGCCGAGAAGCGATGCTCGGGCTTTGCGGCACGCGCACACCCCCTGCCCCCACCGCTTTCTACCTCGCCGGGGCGAGCACTCAGCCACGCAACGAACACCGTAGCGAGGTCACTCTAAGTGAGGCTCACTTCCCTAAAATGACTCCAGTGGAAGAATTCAAAGCAAGAACCCTTGACACACAATTCTGTTAAAAAAAAAAAAGAAAGAAAAAAAGAGACAGTTCCCTGTACGCTCCTCCTTTCCACAAAAACCCACCCACTGACCTGCTGCCCCCGAGCCGCTCGCGCACCGCCCCCCCCCCCGACACTTTTTTTTTCTTTAATTATTTTCCTTGAGTCACGCTAGGAATGTGACTCAAAGGGCCACAACCTTCCTCCTCTTCTGCTCCTATGAAGTAGCCCTCGTCTGGGCAAAACATTTACAGAGACTGTTTCCTAGGTTAAGAGGGTGGCATTTTCCCAATGGGAAAAGGGATGGAAATTTTCTCTTCTGTGGGGAGACGAGGGAAAGAACGAGCCAAACCATGCCATTAATTCTGGAAGGTATACTAAAGAGAGCAGTTTAAGAACCTACACAGAATAGACTAAGAAAGCAGCTGTTTAACTGACCTACAAACAACGACAAAGTAAAATCTGCAAGAGCAGCCTTTCAACTCAGAGGCTTAATCATAAGATGTAACTAATAACTGATGAAAGAGTCACAGATGACTCGAAACCATACTCTTAGTACAAACCAAATGGTAACACAGACAACACGACTTTTCTTCGCTGCTCTTCAACCACGATATTCTCCCCATAGGAGGCCCACCGTTCCTGGAGGTTCAGTGCCGCAATAACGGGGCGCTGTGTGCAGTGGATGGAGGAAGCTGCTATTCCGTCTCCCTATTCCAAAAAATCAGTGTAATAGCTAGTCCTGAGATAGAGGAAGTATCAGTTATTAAAGTGATAAGAACAGATTTAAAACTGTGATTCCAGCGAATGTTAAAATGATCTAAACTACAGGTTAATAAAAGTATTTCTAGTCCTCTGCACAGAATGCTTAAATTATCCCCAAATCGCAAGTTTGGGTTTAAAAAGTCATAAAAGGCACATCATCCAGTATCTGACACTTGGTGAAATCTCAGTCTAGAACGTACAACCATTTTGGGGGTTGTGCCCTGCTTCTCAACAGTCTGCCCTGAGGTTGCCACTCACAGTCACGAGCTACTCCAGACGGCTCAAACCCCTCCCTCTCATGGATCAGTAACTGGTTAGCAGATAGGAAAGAAAGGGTAGGAATCAAGAGTCAGTTTTTACAACTGAAAGGGGTAAATAGCAGGCTTCCAAAGTATGAGACGAGACTACAGACATTAGGGCTTGTCAGCTTAGACAAGAGATGACTAAGATCCCTATAGGATACAGCACCGGTTCTCAACCAGGCGTCTGCCAAAGGAAACCTGGGCTCGACCCACCTCCGCGGGCCACCAAGCCTGCCTGCCTGGTTTGCAGCAGGGAGGGCACAACAAAAATTGCAGCATCACTGCCGAACACAGAGAGAGCTGTCCCCCTGCCATCATCGGTAAGGGTTGCCTCCCAGCCACAAACAGGCAGCAGCTAGCCAAGGAAACACACACCACCGCTCTGTTCAAGGCGCAAAGTCCGACCCCATTCTGCTTTCTTCCCGACGTGAGATAACAATCTCACAAAACTGGGGCGGAAACGCATAACGGTTACTCTCCAGGAAAAGCTGTGCTTGTGCTTTTGCTTTTCGGGAGCGGGGAAGCAGAGGGAGACAAAAGATTTATACCATCTGAAGAGAAACCAGAACAACCTGCAGAGGCACTACCAGGGGAAAGGCGCCTTCCGCTCAACTCGGAGTAACTACACCGACAGCCCCACTAAACCTCTCCCTTTTAGAGGAAATTTAATTGAACCGATTTAAATGCCAAATTGGCTCATGGGAACCGGGGACATTGGGAGCAAAACCAGCCCCTTGAGCAGCGACTGGCTTCGCTGCACGCAATGCACCGTGGGTATGGAAATGAGAGTTCCCCGCCGGCCTCCAGCGCTCAAAGGAGTCTTTTCTCAGGGCTGCGTTCCCCAGCTGGGCGGAGATTGGGATGCGGGGGAGGGGGAAAGCTGCTCTCCTGAGACAGTCCCGCTGACGCCCAGGCGCATGGCGGAGGGAGCCGGGCGGGAAGCCAGAGGGCAATCGGGCCCCCGCTGGGTTAGCAGGCTTAAAACCCAGGAGCCGACGCACACACCTTGCAAAGGAGCAGGAGGCGGGATCGTGAGCAAGTGTCAACGTAGGGGGGAGGGGTAGCTCGGGGGCTTGAGCATTAGCCTGCTAAACCCTGGGTTGCAAGCTCAACCCCGGAGGGGGGCCCTTTAGTGGGGGATCGGTCCTGCAGTGAGCAGCAGGTTGAACCTCCTGGCAGCCTCTGATTTTACTAAGATGATGGGTTTTTTTTTCATTTGTTTGTTTGTTTGTTTTTAAAAGTGTAGGCCACAGAGTTTAGGCGTAGAAGTTTCTGGTGGTCAGGGAATAACCTACAGATTGTTGAGGGGGTGCAAAATTCAGTTTAAGATCAGGTGGCATAAGGAATACATCATCTGCCATAGCCCTGATTGGGAGTAAAAGGTTAACGGGTCAACGTACAGACACTGAGATAGGAGGGTAGGTTGTTCATATGACGGCTATGTTCAGGTGTGGAGTATAACGAGTGGATATGATGATGGGGCTGGGTTGACCCTCATTTGGTGAGATTTAACGTTCAGTGAGTTTACGGTTCGAGTTCATACGGTCCAACGGAAAACGTCTCTCGGTCATTGAGATTGTATCTGCCAGCCGGGGTGCAACCCGGCATTGTACCTGCTGCTTGGTCTGCCTCTGCTACAAAGTAGCTTACCTGAGATCCTTGGGGTTCGGTGAGCTGCAGCTAACCTGACCTGATGCACGGGAGCAGCTTTAAACAGCGCCGTCTCTGCCTGTGCGTGCAAACAAAACAACCAACCAACCAACCATCTCCCCAACAGCCCGGAAAGCCTTCATCCCTCATACTAACGGTTGAAAAGACTCGCCGCAGAAAAAAAGGATCCCAGCTCCTTAAACAATCCTCTAGCAAGACAAAGAACCTCACATATCTATCGACAGCCTCACAAAACATTAGACCCCAAGAAAACATAACAATATTTTATTGTAAAGAAGACAAGGGTTTCCAATCTGTTTTCAACAACTCGAACAAATCTGCTCTAAAGGGGCATCATTACAGTAAAATTCTTTCTGCTTTTCTAACCAGAAGATTCTCCCCAGAAGGAGAGGCACCACCGGTCCTGGAGGCACTGCAATACCAGGTCAATGCATGGGGTGGACAGAGCAAGCTCCTATTGCAGCCCCCTGTTTCAAAAATCAGTTTAATATACAGTCCTCAAATAAAGGACATATCAGATATTCAACTGATAAGAACAGATTTAAATTTTATTAGAGAATATTTGAAAATGAACGATACAAAGTGTTTGAAGCGTCAGTTATCGTGTCATTGGTGGTAACATACAGGTTGTGGGGGGATATTAGCGTTTTGGTATTGGACAGCATAGATTTAAATGTTTATTAGAAAATGTTTAAGAATAGATGATACAGAGAGTTTGTAACATCAGTTATTGGTCATCAGGGGTGACATACAGAGTATAGGGGGATGCTAGTACTTTGGTATTGGACAGCACATAACTTATACAGTGTGCAATGTCCCCAATGTGGGGTATACTGTGGGCGAGTTCAAGATACAGTCAGCAAGCAGTGAGGGTACATCACGCATACAAGAGTTAAAGACAGTCACAGGTATAAATAAGCAAGCCAGGTAATGGGGATAGAATGACCCACACATGGCAAAGTTAAGGTCTGTCGCACTCGACCTGAGCTCAAATAAAGGACCTACGAGATACAACTTAGATAATGTTTCTTCAAGGTTCCCAAGACACAGACCAGGTTTTCATCTCGAGGCCAAAAGACCAATAATATCAAGACAATTGATCACGGCCTTGGATAGGCCAAGAGACTACTCACCCCATCTGAGCTCAAAGAGCCGAAACTGATAAGCATAGACACTATGCTTTTGATCTTAGCTCCAAGGAGCCGAGAAGCACAGAGCTTTACAGAGCATAAAGAATTTTGATCTGTTTTTTTTAAACCAGTATGTTCTCCCTGGGGGAGGTGCACCGTGCCCAGAAGTATTGCAATACCAGGCTGATGCGTAGAGCGGATGGAGCAAGCTCCTATTCCAACTCCCTGTTCCAAAAATCAATTTAATATACAGTCCTCAAATAAAGGACATATCAGATATTAAACTGATAAGAACAGATTTAAATTTTATTAGAGAATATTTAAAATAAACGATACAAAGTGTTTGATGTGTCAGTTATTGTGTCATTGGGGGTTACATACAGATTGTGGGGGGATGTTGACGTTTTGGTGTTAGGCAGCACATACATATACATAGTCTGTCATGTCCCCAATGCGGGGTATATGGTGGTTCAGTTCAAGGTACAGTAAGTAAACGGTGAGGGTACATCACTCATACAAACAGGTTACAGATAGTCATGGGCACAAATTCTGTACACGAATTCTGTAAGGGGCCCACACTTTCCTTGACTTTCTTCTTGTTGCTAACCTCCCTGAAGAAACCCTTCTTGTTGTTACTCTTAACATCTCTTGCTAGCTGCAATTCCAAGCGTGAGTTGCCCTTCCTGATTTCACTCCTGCGTGCCTGAGCAATATTTTTATACTCCTCCCTGGTCATTTGTCCAATCTTCCACTTCTTCAAACGGCGCTGCCTGCCAGTGCACTCAGCCTCACTTGGCAGGTAACAAAAGGGATCGAGTGGCCGTCCAGTTTCTGGAGAGTGGCTGACAACACCCGACCTTCTGCCCTGAGGAGAAACTGACGTGAGACAAGGCAGGGGAGGTCACTCTTGTATTGGACCAACTTCCGGTGGGGAGAGAGCGAGAGAGAAGCGAAATGCAAGCTGCACTCTTTCCCCAGCAGCAGGTGGGCCACGTCGTCTCTCTGATGGCCTGGCTTCCCGGGACGGGACCCGCTACAACTTAGATAATTTTTTACCTCAAGGTTCCCAAGACACAGACAAGGTTTTCATCTCGAGGCCAAAAGACCAAAAACATCAAGACACTTGATCAAGGCCAAGCACTTGGATAGGCCAAGATTTAAAAGTTTATTAGAAAATATTTGAAAATGAACGATACAGAGAGTTGAAATGTCAGATATTGGTCATCGGGGGTGACATACAGAGTATAGGGCAATTTTAGTTTTAAATGTTTATTAGAAAATGTTTAAGAATAGATAATACAGAGAGTTTGTAACATCAATTACTGGTCATCAGGGGTGACATACAGAGTATAGGGGGATGCTAGTACTTTGGTATTGGACAGCACATAACTTATACAGTGTGCAATGTCCCCAATGTGGGGTATACTGTGGGTGAGTTCAAGATACAGTCAGCAAGCAGTGAGGGTACATCACGCATACAACAGTTAAAGACAGTCGTAGGTATAAATAAGCAAGCCAGGTAATGGGGCTAGAATGACCCTCACATGGCAAAGTTAAGGTCTGTCGCACTCGATCTGAGCACTACACCCCATCTGAGCTCAAAGAGCTGAGCACACAAGAGCAGCGGCCCGGGCGGGCAGGGGGAGGGGCCCGAGCGGAGGGGCGGAGCCGCCTGAGCAGGTATGCAGATCTGTGTGCGAGCAGAGCATCGTGGGAGCGGACGCAGGCTGCCAGGCAGGGCCCGACTTTGGCACCGGGAGCTCGGCGTGGGGAAGGGATGGTCTCCGGGGGCCAGGTCGGGGCAGCTGTCGGCAGTGGGGGCCGGTGTGGGCGAGGCCGGCGGTGGGGGCGCGGCGGTCCGCCCGTGTGTTATAAGTGCGGGGCGAGCGAGGGCGGGTGGTGGCCGGGTAGCAGGAACTCATACTTACCTGGCAGGGGAGATACCATGATCATGAAGGTGGTTTTCCCAGGGTGAGGCTCATCCATTGCACTGCGGGTGTGCTGACCCCTGCGATTTCCCCAAATGCGGGAAACTCAACTGCATAATTTGTGGTAGTGGGGGACTGCGTTCGCGCTCTCCCCTGGTGATTGGTTTGAACAACAGACAACCGATAGTGGGCTGTTTAGGCTTAGTGCACTGCAAAGCAGATTCCCAAGAAAACAGCTGTTATTCTGGGTCTTTGGGAGTGCTCTTTTCCACAGGCCCTGTACTTCTAGGTATCTTTGTCACATGTTCCTCCTTGTAAGCAAAGCTCAGCTCTGAAACTTTACTTGGGTCTCTCTGTGTTCTTGGCTTTCCCTAGTCTTTTGCAGCTGATCTGCTCTCTAGTCTGCTTTTGGGGGGCTTGGACCGGTGCCTTCCTTGGCTCTAAGGGGAGCTGCCTGCCTGCCTGCCTGCTCTGCTTCTTTCCCTGCTTGTAGCTTCTTGCCTGGCCCTTCTTCTCGGGCTTTTCCTCTTTTGACGGGAGGACGGCCTGTCCAAAACGCCTGTCCCACCCGGTCTCCTCGTCCAACAGGCAGCCTCGCCCCCTGCCCTGGGGCCGCTTTGGCTTTCGCTGTCTGTTCCTGTCTCTTGGTGGCCACCCTGTCTGTGCTACGGAGACTAGGCTGTCACAACCCTATGCTGGAGGAGGGCTTTCTGTCGCTTGAGGCCCACCCACCGCCTCCCCGAATGCCCTTTAGCTACGCTGCGGGTTAGGGCGGCGTGGCCGTGTCGCCCAGGAGCGGGTTTTCCCTTTTGCACACCTCTGACGGACGGAGCTGTTTTGACTTAACTGTTCAGCACGCACCGACCCTCGGGCCTGGGCTGCACGGGGAACGTAAATCGGGCGCGCTACATCAGTCCGCGCCTTGGTCGGAAGAATTCTTCCGTCGACCTAGCTCCCGCCTTCAGGGAGGTGGATGGCCGGCACCAACGAGGAAAACCCTCTCCAGGACCCTTCTCCGGGAACAGTGCCCTTCCGTTTGGGGAGATTATGCTGCTTTAAAAAAGAGAAATTGTTTAACTGCCTTTCTCTGAGGCAAGGTTGACTTTGTATTGCTTCCCTCGTGGCTCCTTATAGCAGTTGTGTTCTGAAATCTTTAGGGTTTGACTTCATTTATGATGAAATCTTGCTGTAACTTTATTCTAATTTTCAATGAGTAACTAGACCTGAGCTGTTTGGTGTGTTAGTGGAGGATTGTTTAAAAACCTGGGATTCCACTTTCGGCAGCCTTTCCATTCCATTTCCTCTGAAAGCCACCGAAAGCCTCCACTTCCCACATAACTCTCTCAAACCTGCAGTCATCAGGCATACAGAAGATGCTCACAGTTTCACTCCATACGAGTCCAGTTCCTCGCTGTTTCCTGTCTAACCACTGCACACATATGGTATCCCCTCCCTACCCGGAGCTGCTTCCTGGCTTTTGCGCTCAGGACAGGAAAACGAGAATGGAGAGGTAAGCTGTGCAGGGAACTCTTCCTCAGCTCGCACTCCACCCCCCAAGGGCCTTTCGAGGTCTTCTACGGACTTCAGGTTTCATTTGATTTCCAAGGTTTATGGGCTCATTAATTAGCCATCTCTCCTAATGCAGGGATCCTACGGGTCAGACCAAAGATCGATGGCCCAAAAGAGCTAAGAAACAGAAATAAAGCTCAGTGCTAGGCGTTACATTCAGATGAGCATCCAGAATCTGAGTGTGCCCTGGCATGTTCAACGCTGCCGAAAAGAAGGAGCTCGTCAGGTCCCTCTGCTAGCACCCAAATCTGGTGGCTAGTCGGTCTGCTGGGAAATAAGGAAAAGGAAATGAATAAAGGAGTCAGGCAATAACAAGGAAATGAAAAGGTTTGTCGAACGGGTTCTGACTGATTTACCGTCTTCCCAGCTACCCGTCAAAGTTAAAGACCTAGCCCAGTATCCTGTCTGCTGACAGCGGCCAATGCCAGGTGCCCCAGAGGGAATGAACAGAACAGGGAATCATCAAGTGCTCCATCCCCTATCGCCCATGCCCAGCTCCTGGCAAACCGGGATACCTAGCTAGGGATACCATTGGCGAAGCGCCATAGATGGACCTATCCTCCATGAATTTATCTAGTGCTTTTTTGAACCCTGTTACAGTCTTGGCCTTCGCTACATCGTCTGGCAAAGAGTTCCACAGGTTGACTGTTTGGTGCGTGAAGAAAGACTTCCTTTTGTTTGTTATAAAGCTGCTGCCTATTAATTTCATTTGGTGACCCCTAGTTCATGTGTTATGAGAAGGAGTAAATAACTCTTCCTTATTTACTTGCTCCACGCCGGTCATGGTTTTATAGACCTCCCTCGTATCCCCCTTTAGTCGTCTCTTTTCCAAGATGAAAAGTCCCAATCTTATGAATCTCTTCTTAGACGGAAGCTGGTCCATATCCCCTCATCATCTTTGTTGTCTGTTTCTGACTCTTTCCCATTCCCATATATCTTTTTTGAGGTTGGGGCGACCGCATCAGCACGCAGTATTCAAGATGTGGGCGTACCATGGATTGATATTGAGGCGATATGATAGTTTCTGTCTTATTACCTGTCCCTTTCTTAATGATTCCCAAAGCTCCGCTGCACATTCAGTGGATTTTTTTCAGAGAACTATCCACAATGACTCCCAGATCTCTTTCTCGAGTGGTAACAGCTAATTTAGACCCCATCGTTTTATAGGGATAGTTGGGATTATGTTTGCCAATGTGCATTACTTTGCACTTATGAGCACCGATGTTCATCTTCCATTCGGTTGTCCCGTCACCCAGTTTTGTGAGATCTCTTTGTGGCTCTTGGCAGTCTGCCTGGGACTTAACTCTCTTGAGCAATTTTGTATCATCTGCAAATTTTGCCACCTCACTGTTTAGCCCTTTCCCCAGGTCATTTATGAATAAGTTGAACAGTACTGCTCCCAGTACAGACACCTGGGGATAAGAGAGGGCAGATCCTCTTCTGACACTGGCAGACCAGGTGCCAGCTCATGCCAAGGCCCCTAGGCCTTACTGAAAAGTGACAAACGCATGGCTGGAAACTAGTCTTGCTCACCTGTTTGTTAGTGTTGTTAAAACAGGCATTAGCTTTATAAAAACGTGTTTAGAGTCTATGACAAGCTCGTGAGTTGCTGCATGCATTATTCTCACCTTTAATAGCCGTAGCCCATGTTGTAAGGTGATATATAAGCGTTGGCACTAAAGCTGTAAAAAAACCCTTGCCGCCGCCACGCCACCAGTCAGGAGAGAAGCATTACCAAGTGTGAAATGGTAGTTTACCAGAAGAGGCGTCATCTCCTTTCCAACAAGAGAAGGCCCTGACTGAGACATCAGGCAAGCCACTGTGGATCATCCGTGGACAAAAGACTTGGCTGATTGCTCCTCCTCACACACCTCCGAGGAGGCAGAGCCCTGCACAAACACTTGCCCCCATCAGCTTGAGCTCTGGGGGAATGGAATAAAAATCCCTGTCAGGAAGAAACTGTTGTTCCCCCCTCCCCACGATGCTGCTTGGACTTCAGGGAGCCGGCACATCTTCTAAGCAGCAGCAAGGGATCCTGGCTGTTTGGCTAGGGTTAGCCCTAAAGGACATACAGCGCTTGCGTGTTACAGCAGCTTCTACTACCCCTGGGTAGCAAGATAGAGTCAGGGTGCCCAAGGGGTCTGTCTGTGACTCCATGTTAAGGCTGTTCTAGTGCCTGAGGAGTTCACACTTGATACTTGGTGGGTGAAATTAAAGTGAGGAGCCCCGCTGCCTGCCAGCCCCAGGCGCCGGGGGCTGCTGCTCTCTGGGGCTCTGGCCACACTAGAAAGGTAAGTTTCTAGCTTGCCTGGTTCAGAAAACCAGAAGGGAAAGAAAGAGAACCCACATTACATTTTTTAAAAAAAGAATCCTCCTGATTTGTAAGCCACTGTCATGATTTGGGGGATTTTCCAATAGTGAGGATGGCAACAATGAGAAGCTAAGGGTTATTATTGAGCATTTAGATTACAGTAGGCTTGGGGGAAAAAAAATCAGGATTGGGGCCCCTGTGTGCCGGGCGCAGCACAACACCTAGTGCCTTGTCTTGATCTTACGAACCAAGATACATAGAACGTAGGCCGGGTGGGGAGAAGTCTGTGTAACTCATGGAGTTGTGGATATACACGTGACCTCAAATATTACCCACCGCCCCACCCCAAACCACCCCCCAAAAAACAAACAAAAACAAACCAAAAAAACCCCATCTCCCCAACAGACCCAGAATCTGGAAAGCATTTGTCCCTCATACTGTTGAAAAGACTCACAGCAGAAAGAAGGAGTCCAGCTTCTTAAATAACTCTCTAGCAAGACAAAGAAGAACCTCTCACATCTATAGACTCACAAAACACTTCCAAGAAACTGTAAAGAAAGAAAAACACCCAGATTTTGCTGCTACTTCAAAAAACATTTGCTTTAAAGAAAGTGTCACAGTTCAACTTTTTTTCTTCTTTTCTAACCAGAAGGTTCTCCCCTAAAGGAGATACACCGTTCCTGGAAGCACTGCAATACTAGGTCGATGCATGGGGCAGACAAAGCAAGCTTCTGTTCTAACCCCCCCTGCGTCAAAAATTAAGCTAATATACAGTCCTCACATCAAGGACATAACAGAGATTAAACTGATAAGAACAGATTTAAAGTTTATTAGAGAATATTTGAAAATGTATTAGAGAATATTTAAAAATAAACAATACATAGTGTTTGAAGCATCAGTTATTGTGTCATTGGGGGTAACATACAGGTTGTAGGGGGATATTAGCGTTTGGGTATTGGACAGCATATACATATACACAGTCTGTCATGTCCCCAATGCGGGCTATACCATGGATGAGTTCAAGGTACAGGCAGCAAACAGTGAGGGTACATCATTCATACAAACCTATTTCCAACATACTGCAAAATCCACATGCAGACTCGTACACGAAACCTTGCAAGAAAATCTTCCTGAGGGGGTCTGAAGCACCTGCTGCTGGAGGGAAGGAGGGAGCTGTGGGTTGGGATTGAGGAGCAGCTTGAGGAGGGGGGGTCTGTGGGTTGGGATTGAGGGGCACTGGGAGGTGCCTGTGGAGGGATTCACCACCTCCTCCCACTTGTGGGTCTTTTGGGCTGTACTGAACCCAGTCAGCCGCACTGCTACACCTCTGCAGAGAATTGTATCGGTCATCAAGGGCCCCAGCAAGGTACGCGTACCAACAGGACACTAGTTTTGCATTTGTTACATCCAGACACGGGTATTTTAAGTGTGGGCACCGGTGACCCTAAAAATAGTTTTTCCCCTGTTATGTTGTATTGTTGCCTGTTTAATATAATTGTTGTGTTGAATATATTTTTATGTGTTGTGTTATTTCTTGGAAGTCTCCAACTATCTGGCAAATAAGTGGGGATTCCTCTGTAGTTAGAATTTTCCGCCCAAGCTGCCCTGGTGACTCTGCCAGGAAGGAGCGAGGGGGGTGGAGGCACCGCCAACTAATTTCATAACCAAAAAAGATTCACCCTACTGAGTGGGTGGCGGGATCCAAAAGAACCCAGACCTGTCCATCAGAACATGTAAGCGGATTGCCAGTAAAGGAAGTAATCAGGTGGAGAGGGGAGGGCAAAACCAGAGCTTGAGGGATTCAGCCCTGAGTGGTGGGGCTCAGACGTTTGGCTTCAGCCCCAGGCACCAACAAGTCTAATGCCAGCCCTGGCAACCCCATTAAATCAGAGTCACATCCCACTTTGGGGTCCTAACCCATAGCTTGAGAACCACTGCTCTATGCTGAGGGGAGAGAGTTTTCCTGTGGGTGTAGTTAAGCCACTTTGCAAGAGGTGGCAGCTATGTCAGTGGGAGAAGCTATATCGGTGGGTGTGCAAGCTGTGGTGTTTACCACATTTAAGACGTTTAATCAAACCCCATTTTTAAAACCACCTGTGGTCTGGGAATGGCAAAGGACCTCAATGAAGCAGGGTTTGTCCTTCAAAGTCCTGGAAATCACGATTCCCTACTCAGGTCATTGTGGGGGTATAGCTCAGTGGTAGAGTGCTTGACTGCAGCTTAAGTGATCCTCAAGTGGTCAGATTAGATGCTCTAATCATCTCTTCTGGCCATAAAGTTGACTAATTTCTGAAAAACTGAGTGTAGCATTGGGAGCAGCGTCTGATGTTTTCCTGTCTAGCCGGCTTGCTTCCTAGAACGAACGCTCCTTGAGTGGGGTGATCCACAGGGAGTAGTTCAAACCTCCAAAGTGCCTGGCCAGGGGCAGGACATTAGCACAGCAAGGGAGGGGTGTGGCAGTGACATCAAAAAGGCTTTTGCAGGACCTAAGACTATTGGTCAAAGGTGGTGGGGAGGTGGTGACCTCACAGAGAGATGCTGACATCAGCCAGGCAGGACAGGGGCGAGGGGCCAGGGAAACCTCAGAGACCCCTGTGGCTTTGCTTCAGCAAGTCTCCATCTCGAGGTCTCTCTTTGAGGACTGAGAGAGTATTTGGATTCACAGATGTGAGCACCAGGAGGAACCTCTTTCGAGTTTTCTCCTTCCCTTTTAGTGATTTTACTAGAAAACAGAGGTCCCTGTTTAGAAGGTAAGAGCCTCCTCGAGGTTTGAAACCTGTTCGGTCTGATCCATCAGGTGACAGTTGAATTCTAGGCATGGAAAACACGAGCTTAAGGAGGCAGAATTTTATTTCACACTTGGGATTTTGTCCCATAGAATCAGTGGGGACATTAGGGTTTGTCCTTTTTGTTTCACCTTTTCCTCCATCCATCCCTCCCTCCTTTCATAGAATCATAGAATCATAGAATCTCAGGGTTGGAAGGGACCTCAGGAGGTCATCTAGTCCAACCCCCTGCTCAAAGCCGGACCAAACCCAACTAAATCATCCCAGCCAGGGCTTTGACAAGCCTGACCTTAAAAACCTCTAAGGAAGGAGATTCCACCACCTCCCTAGGTAACCCATTCCAGTTCTTCACCACCCTACTAGTGAAAAAGTTTTTCCTAATGTCCAGGCTAAACCTCCCCCTCTGCAACTTGAGACCATTACTCCTTGTTCTGTCATCTTCTACCACTGAGAACAGTCTAGATCCGTCCTCTTTGGAACCCCCTTTCAGGTAGTTGAAAGCAGCTATCAAATCCCCCCTCATTCTTCTCTTCTGCAGACTAAACAATCCCAGTTCCCTCAGCCTCTCCTCGTAAGTCATGTGCTCCAGCCCCCTAATCATTTTTGTTGCCCTCCGCTGGACTCTCTCCAATTTCTCCACATCCTTCTTGTAGTGTGGGGCCCAAAATTGGACACAGTACTCCAAATGAGGCCTCACCAGTGCTGAGTAGAGGGGAATGATCACATCCCTCGATCCCCTGGCAATGCCCCTACTTATACAACCCAAAATGCCATTAGCCTTCTTGGCAACAAGGGCACACTGTTGACTCATATTCAGCTTTTCGTCCACCGTAACCCCTAGGTCCTTTTCTGCAGAACTGCTGCCCAGCCATTCGGTCCTTTTCTCTTCATCTCTTGCTTCTTTTGTCCTTTCTCCTGTTCCCCTCCCAACACTAGGAGCGGTGTGTGTGTGTGTGTGTGTTTCAGGGGAGTGCTCGGCAGCTCCCACTGTGGGAGGTCCACCCAAAAATGTGGGGCTGAAATAGTGCTCGGGCAGTGATCCCCATCAGTGACCTGGGCCATCCTTTGGGCTCTCTGGTGAGAACCCTCAGCCTCCCGTCCTCAGTCTCTACCCTGATTGGCTGAGCAGGGGGTTATTGACAGGGAGGAGACTCAGGTCCTTGTTCTCTTTTAAGACCAAGGAAAAAAGTCAGAACCAGTCATATGTTTGACAAATTTTGCTGCTTCTCTGCATTAATGGTCTCTGAGCAGTTTATGATTCTCTCTAACATTGCAGTTCTCCTCAAATACTTGCTGAATAATTACTGTCACTGTTGTTGGTCTGGAGCTCATCTGAGAGCACTTTATTCAGGCCATTCAATGTGTGAAATTCAAGATCTGATGGTTAGTTTGAAAATCAGGGCTCTTCGGTCCTATTCCCAACTCTGCCACTGGCTGGGTGTGCAACCTAAGACAAGTTAATTCTCCTTTCTCAGCCTTAGTTTCTCCCTCTTTCAAGTAGGGATAATAATGATCCGCTCCTACCTAGCTCACGGTGGGTGGAGGATGGGGATCCATTGGAGAGTGTCACTAGGAGTATCAGAGGGGTAGCCGTGTTAGTCTGGATCTGTAAAAGCAGCAAAGAGTCCTGTGGCACCTTATAGACTAACAGATGTATTGGAGCATGAGCTACTGCACATGGCTAAGCAAAGAGAACAAACCCCAAATCCCCCCCTGTGCTTTGGGAGCCAGGTTTGTGGTGGGAATTCTGTAGTTCAGATGACTTCACACCTGGGCATTGTGATTCTTTACCAGTTTCTCTGGCATTGGGGCAGCTTTGTGCTCACAGCTGTGATGGCTGAGGGGTTAAAGAGTTGGAATTAAAGCCCAATAGGGTTCTTCTGCGCAGGTTCAAATCCTGCTCACAGTGAGGCCTGTATTGTAGCCAGTCTCTCACCCGGGCAATACCTCTGTACGACCCCCTGAGACACTCTCAATTCTCAACCCAAGTTAATCCTGTTCTGCTCCTTTCATAGAGATCACTGGGTCCCTGAGGGGTCTGGCAAACTCTCAACACCTGAAGCCTCTGCCACTCACCTGGTGCCCCATAGATCAGCCATAGCCCTGGTTCTGCTCCTCTCTGTAGAGTGTGAAAGGAGCCGAGTCAGCGACTCCATGGGAGCTACGGGGCTGCAGAACCAACAGAGAAAAAATAGATGCTCAGCACCCACTGGCAGCCAACTTCCCCCCCCCCCCACTACAGGCCTTGCTGACAAGCTCCTCCTCTTCCCCTTCAGCACCTCCCACTTGCCAGTGATCAGCTGTTCAGTGGGGTGCAGGAGGTGCTGGGCAGGGAGGGAGAGGAATGGGGCAGGAAGTTGAAGGCTAGGAAGAGATGGGACAGGGGTGGGGGCTCGGGGAAAGGGGTGGAGTGGGGGCAGGGCCTGGTGCAGAAAGGGGGGGGATTTGTCCTGGGCCCTGCACCCATCTAGGGCCAGCCCTGACAGGAAGCACTGACTGTCACAGTGACAATAAAACTGAGCAGCCTTGCGGGGGAGGCTGAGGGAGATCCGCACTCACCAGGTCTCTTCTCTCCCCCAAGCTGAGCCAGACACTGCTCTCTCCTGGCTCTCACTTTAGCAGCTGGACGCCAAGGAGCCATTTCCCCTCAGGAAGTGCATTGAGTGCCCCTGTGGTGCTGGGGGGCTGGCGCTGCTGCTGCCTGTGGGGCTGGCAGGTGGGCTGATGTCTGCACAGACTCTCAGCTGCCAGGCCGGAGGGGACACTTGGGACCTTACCAGACTGGCTCAGTGAAGACGGGGGGTTGACAGAGCAATACAGACGCTCTCCAGAGCACGGAGCAGCAGCCGCCCATGCAGCCAGGCAATGAGCCTTTCCCACAGCCTGGAGCCGAGGGGGAGGCGGCAGCTGCTGTTCCAGCTTCTCGGGGACAGGCCCTGTCAGCCAACAGCCACTTCTTAGTTCTTACTCCCCACAGCTAAGGGCGCCGGGTTCCTCCGGTGGGGGTGTGGAGCAGCCGTTCGTTTTCCTGTTCGCACTCCTCTGCGGTGTGAAAATCGGGGAGGGGAGGCAGAAGCCCCACGTCCCTCCCGAAACGACGCCCAGTGGGGGAAGCCAGGACAACAGGGTGGGGTGGCAAGTGGTGACCAGACTCTCACTGCCAGGGTCTTGTCTAGCTCAGGGTCCAGCTCAACTTCCTCCCCGCGCCACTGGCCCCCAGTCCCCTTCCACCACCAGGTCAGCCCGGGCACTAGGGCAGGAACGGGGTGAGGCAGCAAGTCAGGCTGAGCAAGGCAGGTGAAAGCGAGTCTTGTCTTCATGGGCCTCTCCCAATGACGTCCTTTTTGTGTGCAACGGCTGCAAAAACCTCCCGGCCAGTGAAGCAACAGGCCAAAATACTAGCACACAATTGCTAAAGTAGCTCAGTTGGGAGAGCGTTAGACTGAAAATCTAAAGGTTCCTGGTTTAATCCCAGGCTTTAGCAGGCCCTTTAATTCCCTCTTTGTACAGTGGTGGCTTGTCTTCTGGGAGCACAGGGGTGCCTGCACCCAAGGTGAGTTCTTGGGCTCTGCAATAGGGGGAAAAAAGAACGGTGGGCTTCTGCCCCTAGTTAGCTGGCCTGACCCTTAACAATGAGGGACAGGAGCTGTCTCTCCTACATTAATTATTGGTGGACCCACTTTGGCAGCAAGAGAGTCAGGCAGGGTGGCCCTGAGGAATGGTGCCAGAGGAGGTGCTGGGCATTGACAGGCAGGAAAAGGGGATGAAAACTCCTCTGTGCAGCTGAGCAAGGGCAGTACCCTGGAAGGGGCATCTGTGAAAGTGGCCAGGTGGAAGGGATTTGGGGGCCCAGGAGGAGATGCTTGATGTTCATTGGCTAGGAGCAGCTGGGCTTGGCCATGGTGGGTGTTCAGGAAATGCACATTAACAACTCTAGGGTAGCTCGATGGGCAGAGGGTGATTGGTGGAAGGGCCCATCTCTCTGGTCCTCCAGGCCAGTGAAGAATGATGGGGTTGGAGTCGTGTTCTTCACATTCATGGTGCGAGTACAGAAGGGGCTGGAGCTCCCACCAGGGATGGCATTACTGGGGGGCTTTGTGCTCTGCAGCACTGGTTATGGCTATATTAGTGTGTATGGTCCCCAGTTAAGGTGTAAAATGAAAGTTCTATGAAGGAACTGGCTCCCTTCCTCTGGACTGCACGGTGTTTGGTGTCGGGGGGGGAGGGATTTAAATTGTTGCACCGGCCTGAGGACTGCTGGTCCTGCTTTTCCAACCCTCAGAGGAAACTCTTCTTTGATGAGCAGTACCTGGCGCAGGTCTGTAGTGAGGTTGGCTTAGAGGACGTGTTTCTCCACAGTGGAACCAGTGGAGGGCGGGCGGTAGCCTCCTATTCCTCTGACCTGAGCTCACACCAGCCGCAGAGGGGATACACCTTTCTGCAGGGACAGGCCAGGAGTCGCACTGACCGGATTTCCGTGAAGGAGAGCACGTCGACAGCCCAGTGCAGGGTGGTGCCAATGGACAGTTCGGCTCACGCAGCTCTCACCGTGTGCTCAATGTGGGCAATTCCCTGACCCACGGCAGAGGATATTGGAAGCTGAACATCCAGAGCTTGCAAGATAAAGGAGCAGAGGGGCGAGGCCTGGAGGTGTTGGCAGAACGGGAAAGCATCAGAGGGTTCTATGGCAACCAGGGGGATTGGTGGGAGTCGGTGAGGGAGGAGTTGGCGGCTTTGTTCCGGCGGCTGGGGAAACACCACAACATTAAAGAACCCAACAGTGCCAAGTCCTGCAGTGTCGCCTGTGGGATTTCCACAAGAGCATCCGGGCAGGGGAGCCAGTCAGCGTGTGACTGTACGATCGGATCAAGCGACAGCTGCCCGAGTTACAGGAGATGAGGCTGCAGTTGGCTGATATGAGCGGGAGCACCGAGTGAAGGGAGGGGCGGCCTCCCCTGACATTTTTGCAGCCTGCAGGGAATGGAGACAAAGCAGGGGGATGCAGGGACTCAGGGCAGGACCCACGGATCTGGTAGTGCAGGACCACAGTCACTGGAGGAGGAGAGAGAGATCCGCGAGAGGAAGCTGATGGTGGGAAGCAATAAGTGCAGAGTGCAAACCAGCCAGCTGAGAGTCACAGGGGTCTAGAAAATGAAATAGCAGCAGGTCCCATGGTGTAATGGGCAGCACTCAGGACTCTGAATCCTGGAATCTGAGTTTAAATCTCAATGGGACCTACTGGAGATAGGTTAGTTTGCTGCAAAGCCCTGGAGCTCAATGTGCTTGGCTACCTTCTCTCAGGGTGAACTAGAGTGAGTTTTTTCCCTCACACTGGGTGACTGATGCCCACTGGAGATAGGTCTCTGGCCTGGCTGGTTCAATGGGCTGGCAGCTATAGGTTGGGGTCCTAGAACTTAACACTGTGGCTAGAGATTCCTGTGGATTGATCATATGGTTGTTTCTCGCTACTTCACCTGATGCCCACAACTTTGGACCCTCCAGCTGCCACACTCTTCCTCTTGTCCACATGGCATTTAAAGGAAGGATTTCCAGGGCCAGGCTTCACAGTCAGGGCTAGGCAGGAGGGAGGAAGAGTCCCAGGCTGGAGCCCAGCACCTCTCCTCCTCTGGGCACCTGCAGCAGAGGTGGCTGGTGCTGACAGCTCCAAGGGAAGGCTTAAAAGCCACAGAGTAACCAAGGGTAGGGCAAGAGGAGGGGAGAACCATGCCTATGCGTGGCCAGCAGACAGCCACAGAGACACCCAGCCAGGCTGCTCCCTGCCATGCCGAACCCCCACTGAAGGCCACTCACAGACCAACATTCGTTCTGCGGCCGGCCAGCATCACAAGGTGGTTGGAAAGCAGGTGGGGCCTCTGACCCTTCCCACTCAGGGGGCTCCTTTTGGCAGTGGGGCAGGAGATATTTCCCCCAAGAGGCTTTTTCCCAGCTGCTGAGAAGCACAGAAGTACCCGGTGTTTGCTCTTGCGGTGAAAGGGGTTAATACGTTTAGGTGGCCTGGCTAGCTCAGCTGGCAGCACCTCTGGCTCTTACTCTGAAGGTTGAAGTTACAGTTCCCTGTCTGGGTGCTTGGGGCTCCTCTTCAACAATACAACACACAGTCTGCTTAAGCCCCCACCCAGTAACCTGGGGAAACTAACCCTGGCCACTGGGTGCCTCTAAGAGGCGAAACTTTCCCCACTCACAACCACTGAGTGTAGAAGAGAAACTTTAAGAAAAAGGAGGAAAATCACCTTGTATTAACTTGGGAAAACACCACAATCAGGATTCATAACACAACACTATGAGCAAAACACCCCCCCCCACACACACACAGTGCGCTGGGCAGTGGCTTTTTGCCTCGGGCTCCTAAATCCAGACACCAGAAGCTCTGTGGATGTGCCCCTCCCTTCACTGCACCTCACCCACAGCTGCTGCCCTGGGTCAGTGAAAACCCAGAGTTCACCTCTCACCTCATGGGGGGAAAGCCCCTTTCTCCCTCCGCTGTCTGGCCACATTGCCGGCCACTTGCCGTTCCCCCCTGTCACCGCTCTGCTGGCCACCCTCTCTGCTCTGGGACGTCTTGTGGTCCCACCAGGAGCGGAACAGGCTCCCTAAAAGTAGCAGCCACCAGAGCCCGAACAGTAGCCCCATCCCTGCCACTCAAGGTCACACCCCTGCCCCCCCTTCTCCCCAAGGCCCCGCTCCTGCGCTGCCTCTTCCCCCAAGACCCCGCCTCCCGCTCACTGCTCTCCACCCCCTCCCCCCCTCACTCACCCTTACGGTCATTACAAAGTGGCAAGGCAGAGCCCTCCCATTTTTTAAAGTCCTGGGGTGTTGTTCCCCCCTGTTCAGGCCCCCCTGGGGCCCTGCACTTCACAGAGCTCTCCCTGATTGCAGCTGTTAGTGAGGGAGCCTCACTGCGAGCGCAGACTGGGCAGTTTGTTGCATGAGAGACACTGTCCCAAAGCAGGACTAATGCTTAGAGCTGGTTATCAGTGACTTCAGATCTGTTGGTCTGCAGCAAGACTCTCCATTGAGTCTTAACCAGCTCTGTTATTACACAGGGAAGAACAAAAGGGTGAAATGGGGCCTGGAACCCTTAAGAAGAATCCACCCCACCGAGTACAACACTTGTCGCTACCTGCTCTCAGCCCCACTGAGAATGTTTTGGGGTCACTCCTCACCTGTATCAACCTAGGGGTTTTGGAGACTCACAATTAACAGGTGCTCCAGTGGCACAATTGGTTAGCGCACAGTACTTATAGGGCAGTGCTGAGAGGAGGTTGTGAGTTCAAACCTCACCTACAGCATGGGTTTTCATTAGCAAAATGGCTTCACTCCCTTATTTGGCCCTGTGGAATGTAGAATTCTAGCCCTGGGGAAACTGAGGCAGGGGAGAAGTCAAAAATGCCCCCTTCACTTATTACCTCCTCTCCAGAGTGCAGGTGAGAATCTACAATCCTTTCTCTCCCCCCTGTGCCAGGATCCCTCAAGCAGAGCCTGGAGTCCTGCCCATCCTTGACCCCTGAGCCTGGAGGGAGAGGAGCAAGGAGCCATTGTTAGAGGGCTTTCCCTTCCCCCGCCCACTTCCCTGGCTCTTGTCACACAATCAATAAGCAGCAAAAGACCAGAAGTCGGAAGCGCAGACAAAGGGATGTTTACTGGGGTTATTTTCCAAGCCAGCAGATTTCAAAGCCCTTCACACCAGTTGGGCTTATCTCTATACACCGACAGAGTCTGTTCCACCTTGTTCCCTTGCCAGCTCTGACACCACAGAGCGTTTACCCCACATCCCTACAGACAATTCTTTCCTGGGTGCTGGCGGGTGAGTCCTGCCCACACGCTCAGGGTTTAGCTGATCGCCATATTTGGGGTCAGGAAGGAATTTTCCTCCAGGGCAGGTTGGCAGAGACCCTGGGGGTTATCACCTTCCTCTGCAGCGTGGGGCACGGGTCACTTGCTGGAGGATTCTCTGCACCCTGAAGTCTTTAAACAACGAGTTGAGGACTTCAACAACTCAGACATAGGCCAGGGGTTTGTTACAGGAGTGGGTGGGTGAGAGTCTGTGGCCTGCGTTGTGCAGGAGGTCGGACTAGATGATCATAATGGTCCCTTCTGACCTTAAAGTCTATGAGTCTATGAGCTCTGACACTGCAGCGTGTTTACCCCATGTCCCCCTTCCCAGCTCTGACACCACAGAGCTTTGGCTGTGTCCCTGTTCCCCGTTCCCTATTCCCATCCCCCCCGTTAGCATGATTCCAATTTCCTCTTCCACTTCCAGTCTGACCCCAGTTTACACAGTAATATTCTCAGCTAGACCTTAACCAATCATTGTAACTAACCAATTCTAACCTATTGTAACAGAATTCTCTAACCAATTACATCCCACTCCCCTAATTAACTTACACCCAGCAAAATTAACTCGGCAGCAGCCAGAAACAATCAGAGAACCAGACAGATGACAATAGAAAAGTGGGGGCCGGAAAGATAAACCCTACAGAAATGAGGGTTTCACAACCACAACCATTGAGAAGGGATTTCGTGCCAGACCGGATGCTCCCTTAAGATCTGTTTCGTTATCTGGTGGTGATGGGCACTATCGGGACAGGATCGTCTTCCTAACAGCCCAACCCCACCTTGTTCAGTGTGACGGGTTTGGGAGGTGAGGATGGGACCGTTCACTTCCCAGCTTATGGCTGCCCCTGCTGCTTAGCCAAAGGCCTTCGCCTACGAACAAGGGCTCAGACTCTCCGAGGGAGAGAAGGCCCAGACACAGGCAGACTGGGATTTTGGGTCTTTGTTTTATTCCCCTGTCACTAGCTAAGTGATAAAAATACACCTGAGTTCTTAAAGTCTAGGCCTGTGCAGGCAGCCTGAATATCTCTATTCTAACAGCCATCGGCCCCTGTGGAAAAATGATCTATTCAGGGTTGTCCCTAGACATTTTGGTGCCCTACACGGCACCCCTGTCCCCCAGGCCGAGCTGGCAGAGCGGAGCGGGCTGGGGCCAGGTCACTCCACTTCCCGCCGCCTGGTAATTGCAGGGCAGGCCTGACCCCACACTCACGGGGCGGTGGGAAGTGGAGTGATCTGGCCCCAGCCTGCTGCACTCTGCTCCCAGCCTTGGAACTTGGAAGTTGGGAGGGAAACACCCCCCAGCACTCACCAGTGGCGTGGCTGGGAGCTGGTGGAGCAGAGCAGGCTGGGGCCAGGTCGTTCCACTTCCCACCGCCCGGTGAGTGCAGGGTGCGCCTGATCCCTCCTGCAGTCCACCGGGATGTAGCTCAGGGGAAGGGACGGAGGGGGGGGGGGAAATGGAGTGGGAAGAGGCGGCATGGGGGCAGAGCAGGGGTGGGAAGAGGGGGGTGGGGGCAGACTAGGGGGGTGGGGGCTGTGGGGAAGAGGCAGAGCAGGGGCAGGGGCAGCTTTCCTGGCCGGCTCAGCCAGCCGGGGGTCGAGTTCCCCGCTGGAGCAGTACGCAGCTGCGTAGGGCACCAGGAAATTTCGGGCAATTTGGTGCCTCCACATCCCTTAACCAGGCAGCGTCCCTGTGGTGTGGGCTGTCTTCATAGGGCCTTTCTCAATCTTTCTCACCCTCTTGTCTGGAGTCTCCTGTGTCTCTGCTTTCTAAGCACAGATTAACTCTGGCTGTTCAGAGGAGGGCAGGACCATGCCTATGTGTGGCCAGCAGACAGCGACAAAGACCCCTAGCCAGCCTGCTCCCTGCCATGCCAAACACCCACTGAAGGCCACCCACAGACCAGCATGTGGGGCGGCTGCTGATGCTCTGTGGCCAACATCAGAAGATGGTAGGAAAGCAGGGCCAGCCCCCCTGGTGGGGCCTCTTACCGTTCCCACTTCAGGTGTTCACTTTTGCAGTGGGGCAGGAGATTTTACCCCAAGAGGGTTTTCCCCAGCTGGGGAGAAGCAGAGAAACACCCAGGCTCCCAAGGTGCTATGTAGCAAGTACCCTCCAGCACATGGACAGAGGGAAACTGCTCCACACGCTAGCCCGGGCAGCCGCCCAGTTTCTTTGGCAAGTCAGGAAGGGCAAAGGCGAGACTGGAAGCACCTGGGGCTCATGCCCCAGCCTTTGTGACGCCCACCCCCCAACTCCTTCCCAGGGCTCTAGCTGAAGCCAGAGCATTGGCCTGAGCGGCCAAGAAGAGGTTCCAGCCCTGAAGGGAGCAGGACGTTCAGCCCAAAGGTAAAACTGCACAAGTACAACCACGAAGGGACTCGAGCCTTCAATCACCTGATCTAAAGTCAGACGCCTTATCCATTAGGCCACGTGGTCACACTAGAAAAATTTTTCCAAGTACTTCTTTAGAGAAGACGGACACTGTGTTTCTCAGGTCATCTACTGAGGGGGGTTGAGACTCTCTGGGCACAAGAAGTCAAGTTCCCAGCGACACGTGAGACTTAATTCTCTGGAGCCAGGTGCAGGGCTTTGGCAGGGAGGCTCAGGCATGGGGGATTGAGGTGCAGCGGATGGACCGGCTGTCTAGGTGTGGAGATTTAGTCACACGAGGCACAGAAGGGAGGTGAAGGAGGAATCCCGCTGATGGTCAGTGGCTGTGCAGAAAAACAGGTGTTGATTCCCCCATCCTAAATGGGCTGGTTGGCTTGACCCTTCTCTCTGCTGCAGAGCATGGTGGGGATTGCAGCTCACCCTCTTGTGGGGCAGGAGGGCACAGGTGCAGGGTGCTGGGCTCAAATGCACCTGGGGGGGCAGCTTCGGTGGGGTGGGGCAGGGCCTGTGGTTTACGTTCTGCGTTGCCTGGTGCTCGGCCATTGCACAATCCCCAGCCACGCCGCACAGCGCACCCCGAGAGGGGGCAGGGGGCCAAGCAGATGATCTACCATGAGGGGGAGAGGATGTGCGGCTGGGGGGAGGAAAGGCCTTGGGCTGCACTGGGGGAGTGCAGAGCAGGGGTGACACCCCAGAAACCTGCAGCAAAGGGATGGACAGGTGGGCTGGGTGGATAGAAAAGGCAGTGAGCCTAAAAGGGGAGTGGGGGCTAGTGGTCAGAGCAGGGAGGGGGCTGGGTGCTAGGACCTCTCGATTCTATCCCTAGCTCTGGGAGCAGAGGGGGGTCTAGAGGTGAGAGCTGGGGGACTGGGAGCATCTTCCTAATTCACAGGGTAGTTCTCGTCCCAGCTCGTGCGAGGGCAGGAAGCGCCACCAGCCCCATTTCCTGGACGGGAGAACTGAGGCCCAGAGAGGCTGAGTGATGTGCCCAAGGACACTCGGGAAGTCTGTGGTGGTGCGGGGGCGGGGTCTCAGGAGAAGGAGCAGTGGGAGGGTGGGGTCTTCAGGGAAAGGGGCGGGGATTAGGGGGAACATGCGATGTGAGGGGGGACCTCGGGGTTAGGGGCAGAGTGAGGTCAGGACCTCGGGGGAAGGGGGCAGGGCTTTGGGGGAAGGGCGGAGTGAGGGTGGATCAGGGCAGGACCTCGGGGGGCGGGAGAAGGGCTTTGGAGGAAGGGCAGAGCGAGGGGTGGCAGGGCTTTGGGGAAGGACACAGCGGCGGGGCAGGGCTTTGGGGAAGTGGGTCCGGGGCAGGGCTTTGAGGGCGGGCACAGCGGGGGGGGCAGGGCTTTGGGGGCTGGGGGAAGGAGCAGGACTCATTCAGGCCGGGGGCGGGTCTGTCTGGGGGGTGACGCTGTCCCTGCAGCGGGTGTTTGGAGCCGGGCTCACCCGGGGGAGGGGGTCGGGGCCGGGAGCAGCGGGAGTCGGGGGGTGACGCATGGCCGGTGCCTGGGCCCGGCGGACACACCCAGCCGGGGGGCGGGAGGGGTTACAGCCCCGGCGAACAAGGGGCGCCGGGAACATCCCCACGGGGCGGACACAGGGATCCAGTCCCCACACAGAGCCAGACCCGGCCCGGCCCCGCCCCGCATGGACCCGCCCCCTCCCGGTGCACTCTGGGAAGCGTAGTTCTCTCTCTCTCTCTCTCTCTCTCTCTCTCTCACACGCGGCCTCTATGGGAGGAGGGGCCGTAACTCGTCACTTCGCCGCGCCCCTCCCCGCTCCCTGATTGGCGGAGAGAGCGCGGGACAGAGACTCGGCGCGTGGCGGGAGGCCCTGGTTCCCTCGCCCCGAGGCTGCGCTGCCCCCCCACCCCGGGCGCGCTGCGGCCGTTGGGATTCGAATCCCGCTCGCGGCCAGGAGCGGTGCTGGAGGCGGGGGCGCGAGCTCGGGGGCAGTGGGGACGGTGATTGGCGGCTCCGCATGCAGGCGGGGGCCGGGGGCTCAGACCCCCAGTTCCAGGCACCAGGCCCAGCCCCTGCCGTAGGAGCAGCCCCGGCCTGTGGGATCCAGGCTGGGGGGGGCACAGGGCAGGGGCAGCGCGGAGTGAAAGGGCTTCACCCCCCCAGCCCCGCCCCCTCCTCTCCCTCTGTAGGGCCCCGACAGTCCCTTCAATCCCCCCCAACCTGCCTCCCCTTGTCTGCTGTGACCCTCCCGCCAGCCCCACCCCCATCTGTGGGGATCCCTCCGCCCCCAGCGTCCTCCCCTCCATCCTGCCCGCTCTGCCTGGCCTGTCCCTCAGCGCCCCGACCCCGCCCTCCTCCTCTCGCCCCACCCCCACCCTCAGCGCCCCGCCCCTAATTGCCTCCAGCCCATTTCTCCATTGCTGGGCCCCACTTTCCCATCCCCCCACTGCCCCAGTCCATCCCCAGGGTGTGAGGTTCCTCATCTCCAATCTCTGCTGCCCCCCAACCTGCCGGGTTCCCCTTTTCAGCCACTGTGGGGTCATCAGACCCACCCCCACCCATCCACTCTGGGCTCTAAATCCCACATTCCCACAATGCACCTTGGTAACCCCACCCTCCTCTATCCCTAATCCCACTAGTCCCTTCCCTGGGGTTCTCCTGGACACCCCAACCCACAGTCCGGCCCCACATACATCCCAGTCACTCATCACACGCTGAGCTAGTCCTTCAGGTGTAGGGATATTAAAGAAGGTTTAATATTAGACATGTTTTATATGAAAAATAATAAAAATAATTTATTGTTAAAAATGATTTATTGATAATTGATACTTTTAAACTGAAGGTTTATATTAGAAGTAAATGTGATTCCCAAGATTTAGCCTCTAACCTGCAAGCCACCAGCTGTGTCTGTGTGAAGCCTGCTCAAAGAAATACTTTGTATAAAATTTCTTAAACATTAATTAACTCTAAGTAAGCCAAAACAGTAGCTGTTATAGTATATAGATAGAGACCCCCACCCTCTGTAAGTTTTCATCTCACTTTATTTTTGATTGTTAAAAGACAGGGAGTCTCACATATTGGTAACACCCCAAAAGGTAAAGAGACAGTAAAATAGATGTGATTAAAATAGAGAATGTATGTGAATGAGTGCCTAGTTGAAATAATGAATGAATGGTTAGGGAGTTACCAGCCTGAAGAATTCAGTGTCGGCCAAAGAAGGTGTCAAGTGGGATCAACCAGATAACCCCCGGGGGGGCAAACTGGAATCCACCTCACCACACCTCAAAGGAAGGAAAAACAAACATCTGACAACATGGAGCCAGCACCTGCTGATTGATTTAGCAACAGCAGAATGAAGCAACTCTCATGGGCTGACATAAGAATAAATTCCTATAAAACTGAACTCTGAAGACTAAGGACTTTGAGTCTCTGGTTCTGCTGCCAGCCTCCAGGAGCATCAGGTGCATCTGACACAGACTCGGCTCCATCCTCATGACCAAGATACCTGGACAGTAACTTGGCATGAGCAACATCTAGACTGGTAACTATAACACCTATACAGAACCTGAATGAATAAGGGCTTGGCTACACTTACAAGTTGCAGCGCTGGTGGAGGCTTTCCAGCGCTGCAATTAACACCCCGTCCACACTTGCAGGGCACAACCAGCGCTGCAACTCCCTGGTTGCAGCGCTGGCTGAAAACCCATCCGGGTTGGGGTATAAGAGTGCAGCGCTGGTGACACCAGCGCTGCTCAGCAGGTGTGGACACTCACCAGCGCTTTACCTGTCCTCCAGGGAATAAGGAGCTATCCCAGAATTCCTGTTCAGCCACTCTGCACATCAGTTTGCACTCTACTGCTCTTGCCTCAGGTGACCCGCCCTTTAAATGCCCGGAAATTTAAAATCTCCTTCCTGTTTGCTGCAGCCAGGTGTGGAGTGCAATCAGTTAATCAGTTACAGGTTACAGGTAACCATGCCTCCACGCGGCAAACGAGCCCCAGCATGGAGCACAGGTGAATTGCAGGACCTCATCAGTGTTTGGGGTGAGGCGTCTGTTCAGGCACAGCTGCGCTCCGGCCGTAGGAATTACGATATCTTTGAGCAGATAGCAAGGGACATGCTGGATAGGGGCCATCAACGGGACGCACTACAATGCAGGGTGAAAGTTAAAGAGCTGCGGAGTGCCTATTACAAAGCCCGAGAGGGGAATCGCAGATCCGGATCCGCCCCCACGACCTGCCGTTTTACTTGGAGATGGACAACATACTTGGGGTGACCCCACTGCCAATCCCAGGGTAACGATGGACACTTCTGAGCAGGCTGGGGACAGGAGGAGGAGGAGGCTGCGGGGAGAGGAAACCGCGAGTGAAGCTCCTGGGATGGGGAAGAAACCGCAGATTCCCTGGAGGCATGCAGCCAGGAGCTCTTCTCAAGCCAGGAGGAAAGTACCCAATCGCAGCAGCAGCCAGCAGTTGCAGAAGGACAAGCAGAGGAGCGGTGTACCGGTAAGCGGCTTTTATTTTCTGGGTGGAAATGTTTCTGGAGAGGAAGGGGGGTTATGGATGCATGCATGGCAGCGTCTAGATGTGGAATAGCCCGTTGATGTGGTCTATCACGCGGTAATCTGCTTCAGTTATCTCAGCAAAAGCTTCATCCAGAGCGTGGGCAATATGCCTGCGCAGGTTTATAGGCAGAGCCACTGTGTCCCTTGTCCCAGTGACGGTGACGCGTCCGCGCCACTCTTCGGCCGGGGGGGGGGGGGCCCATTTCTGAACACAGGCCCGCCGCATGGGGACCCGGCGGAATCCACATTGCTCTAAAAGAGCCCCCGCTGTTCCCTAGTGACTGCAGTAGGGAAACATCTTCCAGGATTAAGTCCTGTGAAAATGTTGGGAGACTCTTTAGTGAAGAGATAGGGAGATAAGATCACCCCTGCATCTGCATCTTCACTCAACCCCTCTAGCACTCCAGATTACCCGAAGCAACCAGCTCCCCTCTCACTCAAGCCCCACTCCTCACTCACCATTTCGTGGCTTCTGTTGTGTTTTCCTTTTGGGATAAAGAATGCAAGTGAGAACTTGCAAGTGAGAACTCCCTCAGTGTAACAATTCATGTCTGGAGATAGTGGATACAATGCTGCCCGTGTTAAATGTTGTCATTTCTGTGTGTACAGTGACCTTGACTGGACTGCCCAGATGTTCAACATCACAGAGGCTTCAAAATTTGAGAAAAAATCCCCGAAAGAGCAAAGAGGACATGCTGAAAACTGTTCTTCAGCACTCTGCTACAGAGAGAAAAGAATTGAAGGAGTGGCGAGAGAAAGAAAGCAGGACCCGCAAGAGAAATGCAGTGGCCAAGAGGAAAAGCACGGAGCGGCTGCTAAGCATCCTGGAGCGCCAAGCGGAGTCTATAGAGTCACTCGTTGCCATGCAAGCAGAGCACTACCGTGCTACTCCCCCACCCGCCCCGTCCTTTGTGCCTTGTGCCCCAATGTCAGCTCCAACCACCTTTCCCCAGCATCCAGGCTCTTACCACCACCAGCTGCCTCCAACACCTGTACGTTCCCCAACCAGCCCTGATACCTACCACCACCCTTACCCTCTGCATTCAACCCCCATCACCATGCAGTATATGCACCCTGAAGTGCAGGATTCATTAAACAGCAGTCCAGACATGGCATATGCAAACTTGTGACTGTACAGTTCACCAACCCACACCCTTGCCCTCTTGTGTTAATGAAATGTTGTGTGTCTGTCTGTCTGTCAAGGAAGTTTTTTTCTTTTCAATAAAACAATTCTTGGCTTTGAAAACAGTCTTTATTATAGCAGATAGTGAAAGACACCTTAGCCCAGTAAAGAAAGAGGCACTGCAAATCATATTATTATTATGGATAATAGAATAACAGTGTAAGCAGTGCAATTCACTCCCATGCAAGGCAGCAAGCATTACTGTTGGCTTTCAGCCTCAAATTCTTCCCTCAAGGCATCCCTAATCCTTGAAGCCCTGTGCTGGGCCTCTCTATTAGCCCTGCTCTCTGGCTGTGCATATTCAGCCTCCAGGACTTGAACCTCGGTGGTCCATGCCTCACTGAATGTTTCACCCTTCCCTTCACAAATATTATGGAGGGTACAGCAAGCGCTTATAACCGCGGGGATGCTGCTTTCCCCCAAGTCTAGCTTCCCATACAAACATCTCCAGCGAGCCTTTAAACGCCCAAAAGCACACTCCACAGTCATTCTGCACCGGCTCAGCCTGTAGTTGAACCGGTCCTTGCTCCTGTCAAGCTTCCTGTATAGGGTTTCATGAGCCAAGGCAGTAACGGGTATGCGGGTCTCCAAGGATCACAGTGGGCATTTCGACATCCCCTACTGTGATCTTCCTGTCTGGGAAAAAAGTCCCTGCCTGCATCTTCCTGAACAGGCCACTGTTCCGAAAGATGCGTGCATCATGCACCTTTCCAGGCCAGCCTGTGTAAATGTCAATGAAACGCCCGCGGTGATCCACAAGCGCCTGGAGAACCATAGAGAAATACCCCTTACGATTAACGTACTCTGATGCCAGGTGGGGGGGGGCCAGAATAGGAATATGCGTCCCATCTATCGCCCCTCCACAGTTAGGGAAACCCATTTGTGCAAAGCCATCCACAATGTCCTGCACGCTCCCCGGAGTCACGGTCTTTCTTAGCAGGATGCGATTAATTGCCTTGCAAACTTGCATCAAAACGATTCCCACGGTCGACTTTCCCACACCAAACTGGTTCCCGACCGACCGGTAGCTGTCTGGATTTGCCATCTTCCAGATTGCAATAGCCACCCGCTTTTCCACCGTCAGGGCAGCTCTCAATCTTGTGTCCTTGCGCCGCAGAGTGGGGGCGAGCTCAGCACACAGTCCCATGAAAGTGGCTTTTCTCATACGAAAGTTCTGCAGCCACTGCTCGTCATCCCAGACTTCCATGACGATGTGATCCCACCACTCAGTGCTTGTTTCCCGAGCCCAAAAGCGGCATTCAATGGTGCTGAGCATTTCCGTGAATGCCGCAAGCACTCTAGTGTCACACGCGGCAGACAAATCCATATTGATATCATCGTCGGACTCCTCACTGTCACTTTGGAGCTGAAGGAATAGCTCGACTGCCAAACGTGTTGTGCTGGTGACACTCATCAGCAGAGTCCTCAGCAGATCGGGCTCCATTTGCCACAGAAATCGCGATTCACAGAGAGTAACAGAAAGACACTCACAATGGCGCCAAACGCTGCCGGAATGAATGCTGGGATGTGAAGCGATGCACCACGGGGCGCTGGCAAACAGGAAGCGGAATGACCCGCACACTTCCTTCCCCTTCCCACAATACTCAGCGCCAAAACGGCGCCAAAACGGGACGAGGTGTTCTGTGGGATAGCTGCCCACAATGCACCTCTCAATACAGCGCTGGAAAGTGCTGCAAGTGTGGCCACACTGCAGCGCTGGTAGCTGTCAGTGTGGCCACACTCCAGCGCTGGCCCTTACACAGCTGCATGAGCAGCGCTGTAACTCCCAGCGCTGCAACTTGTAAGTGTAGCCAAGCCCTAAGTGTGTGTGTGTGTGTAAGAAATAAGTAGTGATAGAAATAAGTAGTAAAACAATGTTGTTTGCTTTTATCTTTTGCTTTACTATTATATTTACAATAAATGTGGCATCTTTGCCTTATCCCTCTTAATAAGATCCTGCTGGTTTTTATTATGGTATAACACAGGGACCCCCACAGTCCATCAAACTTCTCCATCAATGAGCCCCATGGACCTGTGGCCGGGAAGGTGGGGAAGCTCCCACTTTGGCTGGGCTGGGTGTGGGTGTTAATCTGTCTTGTGTGTGCTGTGCTCACAAAGGGTTTTTGCTCCCTCGGAGTGGGGTGTGGTTTTGGCCAAAGGTGACGTGGTTTGGTAGCCCTGTGGATGCTGCGTGGTGTCTGGAATGGGGCGTGTGTTCCCATCATGCCCCTTCCCCTCTGCCTGCAGAGCTGAGGACAGACAGGTCTGAGGAGCAGAGCAGGAGCTCTGGGAAGGAGAAGAGCAATATGAAGATGGAGTCTAAGATGAGGCCAGGTGACTTCTGTGGAGGGAGACATGCTGGACAGCGCCAAGGATTGGGGAGACAACCAGGTGAGAGCCCCGGGCTCAGATTTCTAATTGTAGCTGTGATGGCAGAATGGGAGGAGGGTTGAAGCCGGAGCCCTGGGGTGTGGGAGTAGCGAGAAGAGGAGCCTCGCCACCATTGCTTTTTCTTTTCCTCTTGTGTTGTGTTTCATACCAAGGGAAAAGAAGTCGCGGGGACGGAGTCCAGCCCCGAGGTGAGATGGAAAGTGAGCGAGAGCAGTGACAGGGTGAATCCTGTTGATGCCAGGCAAGACCTGCCCAGCTGGGATGAGAGTAGCTGTCTCTATCGCTGAGAGAAGTGTCTGGTTTGGGGAGGGCTCTGGTCACAGCCCCCCTGGCTCCAGGCAGGGATGTCCCGTTACCTGGGTGTGGGTTTCTGGACTAGCTGTGGCTTCAAGGGAGATGATGTTGCCATTTGCGGGGGCTGATCATCTCTCTGGCCAGGAGTGGTGTGTGCTCCCTAGCAGAAAGTTGGATCCATGAGGGTGACTCCCTGTTCTGAGTTTCTTTCTTCCTCCGAGGTTTCTCTCTCTATGTTGGCCAACTTACACTCAAACTCTCTCTCTCCTTTCATGGACACCTGTCATGTTCAGTTGCCTTCATCCTCTTCCTCTGCTCCTCCTCCCCCAGTCTCCTATGGGCTCAGCTGGGTCTATCTGCCCATGGGCAAGGTCTCTGCTGTACTGGGAAGGATGTGTCCTGCCTGCCAGGATAAGGGGGTTGCTCCTCCCACCCCGTATCTTCGGGGAGACCTCATTGCTGTCACCGGGTCACAGCGTGAGTGGCCAGTCATGTCTTTGGGGCTATGGGGGCTGAGACTGAGAGGAGTGGGCTCGCAGTCATGGCTTTGGGCACAGGATTAGAGATGCCCAGAACCCCCCTTATCACCTGCTAACTCCATTACTGCATCACCCAAAAGCCTCGCTCAGGGTCCACTATGCCTCCTTGTGCTGGGCACTGCAGGGACAATCAGAGGGACAGCAGGATGCAGGAGGAAATAGATGAGTGTGTGAGGCAGATGGGTGAAGGGGGTGTGTGGCATACATTGGGGATGGATGGGAGGTTGAGAGTTGGACGGACAGCGGGACAGATGGAGAGCTGCAGGGATGGATGGTGACGTCACAGGCTGGACTTGTGATGGGTTCAGCTCATGGCCGCTGGCCCTGTCATCTCCTGCCCCCATCTGCCCGTCTGACTCTGCCCCTGTCTCTCGCAGGCAGCACTCAGCAGAGTCTGGCCCTGTCGTTACACTGGTGCCTACATCCAGTGCGCACCTGTGTGTTATGTGCTCCTGGAGAGCTCAGGCAGGGACAAGCGTGCGGCTCACGGCTGCTGAACCAGCTACTCCAAAACTGCCACAGATCTCCCCCTCCTTGGGCAGCAAGACCCTGGCCGGGGGGTTCCCTGTCCCTCCTCGCTGCCTGCTCAGCACAGAGACCGAGGTCACCTGCCTCCACCCAGCCTCTAGCTGGAGCTGATCCAGCCCCGAATTGCTGGTATCCAGCCTGGCCGGAGTTGGTGCGATGTCCTAGCGGAGTCCGTTCTTTCTCCCCGGTAGATGACGATTTTCCCCACTGCAGTTAGTTGCTCTTTCTCTGCTTCCCCATAGCCCCTCCCCAGTGATAGTGACCCCTGCTGGCCAGGCACGGGACTGTCCTGTAGGTGCCTTCTTGTAGGAGCAGTGACCCCTGGTGGCGAGGGGCAGCAATGCCTGGCATGTATCCCCCCTAGCATTGTTGCAGCGACCCCTGGTGGCCACTGAGGGCAGTTGCATATGTGACCCCACCATTGCCATTGCGCCTGTGAGCGCTGGTGGGTAGGTGAGGCAGGGCCCTGTATGTATATCAGCCATTGGGGCAGTGCCCTCTGCGTATCCCACTCTCATCTCGGTGACTCGTGTTGCCCAGGTGGGGCAGTCCCCTGTGTGTATTTACTCCCCCCCCAACCCCTGCTTTGGGCCAGTGACCACTGGTAGCCAGAGGAGTCAGTGCCTGAGGTGTGTTCTTCACCTCCCCCAAGGTGGCAGGGTGCCTGGGCGGCCGTGTCAGGCAGTGCCCTGGGTATCTTCCAACCCCTTTGTGGCAGTGAGCCCTGCTCCTGGTGTGCGTCACTCCCCCACTAGGGATGTGCACTGGTGGCCAAGTATGGCAGTGCCCTGTGTGTAGCCGCCTCCCTCTCCCCCCCCCCCGAGGGTGACCAGATAGAAAGTGTGAAGAATCGGGACGGGGTGGAGGGTAATAGGCACCTACATAAGAAAAAGCCCCGAATATTGGGACTGTCCCTATAAAATCAGGACATCTGGTCACTCTATCCCCTCTACCTCTGTGCCAGGTATGGCAGACACTGATCCCTGGCATCCCCATGGGGCAATACCCTCTGTATATCCCCCTATTGGGGCAGTGACCCCTGCTGGTCAGGTGGGGCAGTGCCCTGTGTGTGTGTCCCCTATTTAGGTAGTGACCCCTGGTGGCTAAGTGAGGCAGTGGCCTTTGATTTCCTCTTCTCTCCCCAGCCCCCTCTCTCTCTGGGGTAGGGCCCCCAGTTGGGGCACTACCCGATGTGTATCTCTACTAATTGGAGCAGTGACCTCCCCGTGGTGCCCTGGTGTGGCAGTGCCCTATTGGTATCTCCCTCCCCCTCTCCCCACACCATTGTGGTAGTGGCCAGTTTATCACCCCCCCACACCACCACCACCACCACCACCATTGCAGCAGTGCCCCCTGGTGGCCATGTGCGGCAGTGCCCTGCATGTATCCCCCCCAACCATTGCTGCAGTGACCCCAGGTGCCCAGTTTGAGTAGTAGCCTGTGTGTACCTCACCTCTTGGGGCAGTAACGTGTGGGGCCAGCTAAGACAGTGCACAGTCTGTGACATCTGGGGGCCACGGAGGGCAGTGGCCTGTATGTACCATCTCCTCTGGAGCAGTGACCACTGGTGTCTTGGTGCTAAGATGCAGCCACCTCTGGGTTACATGGTGGGGCTGTTTACAGGACAATGGGGACAGGCCCCCTCTTCCAGGAAGTAGGGGAATGTCTGGTGTTCAGGGCAGAGCGTTCCACCCTCTATTGAACTGTGATGCTCTGAGCACCTTTCCCCTGCATGAAGAAGACCTTTCGTGGCTCCAAAGCTGGTCCAGTAACAGGTATCACCTCACCTGCCTTGTCTCCTGGTATTCTGGCCAGTGTCCAACTTCCCCTTCACTGTTGGTCCTCAAACCTCCTCCAAGCAACCCCCCCCCAGTCCCTTAAGCTGCCAAACTTCCCCTGGAGCCCAACCCATGGGGGGGGGCACCCCACCTGAAAACCCTACAGCACCATGGGAGTGGTCATGTCTCCTGCTTCCATTTCCTGACAGCCGCTGCCAGGTCCAGCCCAGACTTCCCATTTCTGGTGCGAGTCCGGAAGCAGATGCTGCCATGAGGCGGTGCTGGGAAGGGTGGTGCTGGTGTCAGGAGAAAGCAGGAGGAGCAGGTGGGGTCTGTGCTCCTGCGGGGAGGTGCTGCACATGCTGTGAAAAGGCCCCGCCATTAGGGGAGATGTCATCTCCCTGCCCTGCCACGCTCTGCACCAGCCCCTGCTTGTCACAGGAGCAGGGCTGGCTCCAGGCACCAGTATAGCAAGCAGGTGCTTGGAGCGGCCAGTTCAAAGGGGCGGCCCATCCGGTATCCAGGCAGCACGTGGGGCTGCTTTGTCTCCAGACAGATCCATTCTCTTTCAGAACAGCCTTGCTCTTTCCCTCTGTTTCACTCACTGAGGTGTTGGAGTAAATACTCCCCTTCCCTCTAGTCTCAGACAAACACTAGTATTAACTGTTTGCTACTGACGGGTTTAGAAAGCATTTGTCAAGGTGCCATTTCTGGGGGATTGTTCCCAAGATGCAGTATTTTGTGTTCAACCATCTCCCAGCTTCCTTGGTGAAAATAAGGCCAAAGTTTCTTTGCAATATACAGGAAGAAGGCAGTTTTTCACCCCAGATGGGACTCGAACCCACAATCTCTGACTTAGAAAGCCATTGCCTTGTCCATTAGGCCACTGGGGCCCTGATGGAAGAATGGAAATTCCATCTCATAATGCATATTTCTCATATTAATTTGGAAGCCAAATACCCTCTTTCTGCACCTTACAGAAATGTCTGCATCCCCTGGCAGTTAGGCTACTGGGCAGGTCGCTGACAGAGCTGAGCACCACATTTCTGCCAGCCATCTTTAGAGAAGAAGGCTCTTTCCCCTGACAGCAACACAGCGCTGCCTAGCATCCTGAGGGCTCCCTCGTGTTCTCCCGCAGCAGCTGCCTGCTGGTGTGGGTGGGAAAAAGGGACCAGGAAGCACTGCGGCCTCATTCTGGGAGGAGGCCCTCACCACCCCCAGGCCTGCCTCTTGCCTTCAGCCCAGGCAGCCAGAGGTGCTGGGGAGCTCCCTGGCAGGCCGCCGCCTCAGCCAGGAAATAAGGAAAAGGGGATGAATGAAGAAGTCAGGAAATAACAAGGAAATGAAGAGGTTTGTCGAATGGGTTTCTGCCCGATTTACCATCTTCTCAGCTACCGCTCAAAGTTAAAGACCTAAAGTCGACCTATCGGCATAAGTACAGATGGTTAGGTGGGAATTAAAAGGAGCTGCTGTCACAAGTGTTAGGTGCCTGCAAGCAGCATGCAGACTGTTGAAAAACACTGCAATTAGAGGCTCAGATGAAACGTTTGCCCTAAATCAGAAACGACAATAGGACGACCAGCAGAACGCCACTCTAGGTAAACGGCCGAGTACTGGAGGCTGTTAGAGGCAAAAAGTCATTCCTCAAAATTTGGAAATCAGATCCTAGTGAGGATAATAGGAAGGTGCACAAACTCTGGCCTGTTAAGTGTCAAAGTGTAACAAGTCAGGCCAAGAAAGAATCTGAGAAGCAACGTGCTAAAGACACAAAAGCTAAGCATAAATCCGGTCAATGCGAGTCCTGGCCTGTCCCCGCAGAAAGGTGAACCCCCTCTGTGGCTGGAGTGAGCTCCTCTAAGCCGACCTGCGCCAGGTAGTGCTCATTGTAAAAACGTTTCCTCTGACCGTTGGGAAAATGGGACCAGCGGTGCTCAGGCTGGCTGACACAATTAAAATCCCCCCCAACAACAACAACGAACATCATGCAGTCCAGAGGAAGGGAGCCTTTGATCTTCCCTCTCAAGCCTTAACTGGGGACCATACATACTAATATAGCGGTAACCAGTGCCACAGAGCATAAAGCCCACCAGTAATGCCCTCCCTGGTCGGAGCTCCAGCCCCTTCTGTACTCGCACCACGAATGTGAAAAACAAGACTCAGCCCCATCCTTCTTCCCTGGCCAGGAGGCCCTTCCTCCTCCCATCACCCTCTGCCCATTGATCTACCCTAGAGTTGCTAATGTGCATTTCCTGAACGCTCACCATGGCCAAGTCCAGCTGCTCCACGGCACTGAACATCAAGCACCTCCTCCTGGGCCCCCAAATCCCATCCACATGGCCACTTTTACAGATGCCCCTTCCCTGGTACTGCCCATGCTCAGCTGCGCAGAGGAGTTTTCATCCCCTCTACCTGCCTGTCACTGCCCAGCAGCCCTCTGGCACCATTCCTGAGGGTCAACCTGCCTTGCTCTCTCCCTGCCATGTTGGGAAAGGCAGCTCCCATCTCTCCTTGTTAAAGGTCAGGTGGGCTAACTAGGGGCAGAAGCCCATTCTATGTTTTCCTACTGCAGAGCCCAAGATGAGAGACTCACCTTCAGTGCCACCCAGAGGGGAGGCAAGTGGGGCAATTTGTCCCAGGCCGGGCAGTGGCCCCATGAAAATACAGTATTGAAACTTTTTTTAAGCAGAAGGGGCTCCCAACATTGCTTTGCCCCAGGCCAGGCCTGTTCATCTTGGATACAGGCCCCTGCACAAAGAGAGATGAAATGACCTGCCAAAGCCTGGGATTGAACCAGGGACCTTTAGAACTTCAGTCTAACGCTCTCCCAACTGAGCTACTTTAGCAGCTGTAGGGAAGGATTTTGGCCTGTTGCTTCTCTGCCCGAGATATTTTTGCAGCAGTTGCACACAAAAAGGACGTCATTGGGAGCGGCCCATGAAGACAAGACTCGCTTTTGCCTGCCTTGCTCAGCTTGACTTGCTGCCTCACCCCGTTCCTGCCCTAGTGCCCGGGTTGACCTGGTGGTGGAAGGGGACTGGGGGCCAGTGGCGCGGGGAGGAAGTTGAGCTGGACCCTGAGCTAGACTAGACCCTGGCATAGGCGCCGACTTATATGGGGCTCTGGGGCTTTAGCCCCATGAATAAATCCCAAGCAGGGGCTCTGCCCCACCAATGTTGCAGGCAGCCCAGAGCCCTCTGATTCCCGGCTGCGGCTGGGATTTAAAAGGCTCTGGGCTGCCCGCGGTTGCAGGCAGCCCAGAGCCCTCTGATTCCCGGCGGCGGCTGGGATTTAAAAGGCTCTGGGCTCCCCGCGTTTGCAGGCAGCCCAGAGCCCTCTGATTCCCGGCCGCGGCTCGGATTTAAAAGGCTCTGCGCTCCCCGCGGTTGCAGGCAGCCCAGAGCCCTCTGATTCCCGGCCGCAGCTCGGATTTAAAAGGCTCTGCGCTCCCCGCGTTTGCAGGCAGCCCAGAGCCCTTTAAATCCCAGCCGCCGGGAATCAGAGGGCTCTGGGCTGCCTGCTGCAGCGGGAAGCCCAGAGCCCTCTGATTCCCGGCCGCGGCTGGGATTTAAAAGGCTCTGGGCTGCCCGCCGCGGCGGGGAGCCCAGAGCCCTCTGATTCCCGGCCGCGGCTGGGATTTAAAAGGCTCTGGGCTCCCCGCGGTTGCAGGCAGCCCAGAGCCCTCTGATTCCCGGCCGCGGCTGGGATTTTAAAAGCTCTGTGCTCCCCGCGGGTGCAGGCAGCCCAGAGCCCTTTAAATCCCAGCCGCGGCTGAGATTTAAAGGGCTCTGGGCTCCCCGCCGCAGCGGGCAGCGCAGAGCCCTCTGATTCCCGGCCGCGGCTGGGATTTAAAAGGGTCTCAGCTCCCCCCGGTTGCAGGCAGCCCAGAGCCCTTTAAATCCCTGCCGCGGCTGAGTTTTTAAGGGCTGCGGGCTCCCCGCGGTTGCAGGCAGCCCAGAGCCCTTTAAATCCCAGCAGCGGCTGAGATTTAAAGGGTTCTGGGCTCCCCGCCGCAGCGGGCAGCCCAGAGCCCTCTGATTCCCGCCCCGGCTGGGATTTAAAAGGCTCTGGGCTCCCTGCGGTTGCAGGCAGCCCAGAGTCCTCTGACTCCCAGCCGGGGCTGGGATTTAAAGGGCTCTGGGATCCCCGCGGCTGCCAGCAGCCCAGAGCCCTTTGAATCCCAGCCTCTGTCCGCTGATTGCCCCCTCCCCAGACCCCTGCCCCAACTGCCCCCCAGAACCTCCACCCCCTATCTAAGCCCCACTGGTCCTTGTTCCCCAATTACCCCCTCCCGAGACCCCTGCCCCTAACTGCCCCTTGGGACCTCAGCCCCTATCTAAGCCTCCCTTCTCCTTGTCCCCAACTGCCCCCTCCTGAGACCCCACCCAAATTCCCCAGGACCGCACCCCTACCTGTCCCCTGATAAACCTTTTAGACTCCCATGCCTATCCAATTGCTGCCTGTCCCCTGACTGCCCCTTCGAACCTCTGCCCCATCCAACTCCCCCTGCTCCTTGTCCCTTGACTGCCCCCCGGAACTCCCTACCTCTTCTCCAACCCCCAAACTGCTTACTGTGCCACTCAGACCAGCGTATCTGGCTCCATGCAGCTCCAGACAGTTGCTGCCATGCTCCCCCATGGAGCCCACAGCCCTCTCCCACCCCAGCACCTGCCTTCCAGATTTGAACACCTCAAACTTCAGGAGTGCTCAAGCTCGGTTTGGGCAGCTTTACTTCATTTCTCCCAAATCAGTTTCCTGCAAGGTGCCAACTGAAGGTGTTGGAGAACAGAGAGATCAGGTGGCCTCCTAATGCCTGGAAAAGAGACAAAGGCCGGAGGAGGGAGTGTCAGTGCCTGTGCGGACTTCTGGGAAGTGCACGGTGTGGAAGGGGATGCTGTGATGCTTTGGAACATCTCCATACAAAGCCAGTCAGGACTCTGGGGGAGCCTCCTCTCGGAGCAGACTGTCTCCAGGGCAAGAAGCTTACACCTTCCTGGGTCTGACCTCGGAGCATTCAGCATGCCCTTCCACGTCATGCACTTTCCAAAGTGAGTCTGCCCAGGCTGGTCCTGGGGCAACCAGAGGTCGCTGCACCCCAACTCTGCAGTCAGATGTGACTCTCAGCCAGACAGTAAAACAGAAGGTTTATTAGATGACGGGAACACAGTTTAAACAGAGCTTGTTGGTACAGAAAACAGAACCCCTCTGTCAGGTCCATCTTGGGGGGTGGGGAGCCCAGAACCAAGTTCTGGGTCTCTCCCAATTTCCCCAGCCAGCTCCAAACTGACACTCCCTCCTCTGGCCTCTGTGTCTCTTCTGGACAAGGACGCCACCTGATCTCTTTGTCCCCAACACCTTCAGTTGGCATCTTGCAGGGGAAACTGAGGCACCCACACAGTATTCAGAGAAAATATTAAGAACATTCCCACTTCATCACAACAGATGCAACAAAATATAATACTGTATATTGAAGTAGGCAAGTGCTGCTTCTGACTTTCCACTTTTAATTGACCCTTGTAATCTTGTGGCACTGACGCGTTGTAGCTTCATTTTATATCGGCTTACAGGGCGGGAGCGGGGGGGCACCACCATTTTGGGCCCCACCAAAAATTATACAAACCTGCCGCCTATGGACCCTGGCGGTGAGAGTCTGGCCACCACTTGCCGCCCCCCCCTGTTGTCCTGGCTTCCCCCACTGGGCGTCATTTCGGGAGGGACGTGGGGCTTCTGCCTCCCCTCCCCGATTTTCACACCGCAGGGGAGTGCGAACAGGAAAACGAACGGCTGCTCCACAGCCCCACCGGAGGAACCCGGCGCCCTTAGCTGTGGGGAGTAAGAAGTGGCTGTTGGCTGACAGGGCCTGTCCCTGAGGAGCTGGAACAACAGCTGCCGCCTCCCCCTCGGCTCCAGGCTGTGGGAAATGCTCATTGCCTGGCTGTGTGGGCGGCTGCTGCTCCGTGCTCAGGAGAGCATCTGTATTGCTCTGTCAGCCCCCCGTCTTCACTGAGCCAGTCTGGTAAGGTCCCAAGTGCCCCCTCCGGCCTGGCAGCTGAGAGTCTGTGCAGACATCAGCCCACCTGCCAGCCCCACAGGCAGCAGCAGCGCCAGCCCCCCCACACCACAGGGGCACTCAATGCACTTCCTGTGGGGAAATGGCTCCTTGGCGTCCAGCTGCTAGAGTGAGAGCCAGGAGAGAGCAGTGTCTGGCTCACCGTGGGGGAGAGAAGAGACCTGGTGAGTGCGGATCTCCCTCAGCCTCCCCCGCAAGGCTGGTCAGTGTTATTGTCACTGTGATAGTCGGTGCTTCCCATCAGGGCCGGCCCTAGAGGGGTGCAGGGCCTGGGACAAATCCCCCCTTTCCTCCCCAGGCCCTGCCCCCACTCCACCCCTTCCCCCAAGCCCCCACCCCTGTCCCATCTCTTCCCACCCTGCACCTTCCTGCCCCATTCCTCTCCCTCCCCCACCTCTTCCTCTCCCTGCTCCTCCCCCTCTCTGCCCAGTGCCTCCAGCCCCCGACTGAAAAGCTGATCACCTATTTTTTCTCTCTTGGTTCTGCAGCCCCATAGCTCCCATGGAGTCGCTGACTCAGCTCCTTTCACACCCTAGAGGGAGGAGCAGAACCAGGGCTCTGGCTGATCTATGGGGCACCAGGTGAGTGGCAGAGGCTTCAGGTGCTGAGAGTTTGCCTGACCCCTCAGGGACACAGGGTGAGGGGGTGTCCCAGGGATCTCCATGAAAGGGGCAGAACAGGATTTACTTGGGGTGGGGAGAGAATTGAGAGTGTCTCAGGGGGTTGTACAGAGGTGTTGCCCGGGTTAGAGACTGGCTAAAACACAGGTCTCGCTGTGAGCAGGATTTGAACCTGCGCAGGGAAACCCTCTTGGATTTTAACTCCAACGCCTTAACCACTCAGCTATCTCAGCTGGGAGCACAGTAATACCAGAGAAACTGGTAAAGAATCACAATGCCCAGGCGTGAAGTCATCTGAACTACAGAATTCCCACAGCAAACCTGGCTCCCAAAGCACAGGGGGGATTTGGGGTTCATTCTCTTTGCTTAGTCATGTGCGGTCACACAGCAGGATGCCGCTGGTGGGACAGGGATACTGAATGCTCAAGGGTCAGACCCAGGAAGGTTGAAGCTGCATGAGCTTCTTGCCCTGCAGACAGCCTGCTCAGAGAAAGGAAACTCCCGCAGAATCCAGACTGGCTGTGTATAGAGCACATCAACCTAGGCATCTCGGAGCACCACAATTAATAAGTGCTCCAGTTTTGCACATTACTTATAGGACAGTGCTGAGAGGAGCTATGCTGAGGTTGTGAGTTCAAACCTCACCTAGAGCACTGGTTTTCATTAACCAAGTGGCATCACCCCCTCATTTGTCCTGTGGAAGGTAGAATTCCAGCCCAGGGGAGGAGTCAAAAATGTCCCCTTCAATTATTACCTCCTCTCCAGAGCACAGGTGAGAATCTACAATCCTTTCTCCCCCACCAGCCCCTGTGCCAGGATCCCTCAAGCAGAGCCTGGAGTCCTGCCCAGGGCGTCTGTACTATTGACACAGACTAAGTGACAGGGACAAAACACTCAAATCCCACCTGGTGCGGGGAGCCAGGTTTGCTCTTCAAATTCTGAAGTTCATACATTTCCAGGCCTGGGAATGTCCCACAACAGCATTGAATGGGAAGCTGCCTGCAGAACAGCTACACTGCACAGAGCTCCTGTGGAGGAGGGGTGGGAATTAGTAACATTTTGAGGATCGTTTGGGGAATGAGCCTTTGCTGACAAGGTTTGTCTCTGTTCATATTTCACCTTCAGGTGTTATGTTGAGGGATCTTTAGTGTATTTTTGTGAGGTTAATAACTATCTCCTCAACTTTATTTACTCAACTTAAAAATTGGTGTCACTTGATTTTTGCATCTCTCTGTGAAACTACAACTGACACATGTAGCTTTCTACAGGGGGTCATGATGTTAAAGTTAAGGAATTCAGTCTCTGTATTTCTGGGGTGGGGGGTGTGTTGCTTTTTTACCGCTGCCTCAGGGCCAGGCACACTGGGCTGTTAGCTGCACCCACTGTCCTTGCCAGGGGCCCCTGCTGAACCCTGGGCGGCTGCACTGCCGTGCTGGGGTGACTCTGCAGCTGGAGAAGCTGCTGTGGAGCAATGTAGAGCAGGTGCAGGAAGGAGCCGGGGTCACTATTCACATTCTGAACTGCACAATTTTCCAAATTTGGGACTAGATTCATAGATTCATAGACTTAGGGTCAAAAGGGACCATTATGATCATCTAGTCTGACCTCCTGCACAATGCAGGCCACAGAATCTCACCCACCCACTCCTGTAAGAAACCCCTGCCCAATGTCTGAGTTACTGAAGTCCTCAAATGGTGGCTTAAAGACCTCGAGGTGCAGGGAATCCTCCAGCAAGTGACCCGAGCCCCACGCTGCAGAGGAAGGCGAATGTCCGAGAACAATTCTAGGGGAAGGTGAACGCAGAGCAATGACACTGGAGATGCCCAGACCTCCAATAGGGGCAGCGTGGAAATTAATAATGGGAAGATCATTTGTGAAATTAGTCGTCACTGACAAGCTTTGTCTCTGTTCCTGTTTCACGCTGTGGTGTTAGTTAGAGGAATCAGTCCAGAGTTTTTACTATATTAATTAAACACTTATTTTATTTAACCAAGCCAAAAATGTAATGTCACTTATTTTTTCTCTGTCCTAGCAGGAATGAATTGAATTTCGTGACTTTCTGGAAAGTGCAGCGAGATTAAATGTGGGGAATTCAGTCTCTGTGGCTTGGCTACACTTGCACTTCAAAGCGCTGCCACGGCAGCGCTGCTGGGGCAGTGCTTTGAAGCGCTAAGTGTAGTCAAAGAGCCAGCGCTGGGAGAGAGCTCTCCCAGCGCTGTCCGTACTCCACCTCCCTGTGGGGAATAACGGACAGCGCTGGGAGCCGCGCTCCCAGCTCTGGGGCTTTGACCACACTGGTGCTTTGCAGCGCCGCAATTTGCAGCGCTGGAGAGGGTGTGTTTTCACACCCTGCTGCAGCGCTGCAAATTTGCAAGTGTAGCCAAGGCCTCAGTTTGTGAGCTGATGTTTTCCTCTCACAGGTCAGTGCCTGCACTGAAATACGAAGAGGGATCTAAGGGCTGGTGTACGCTGGGCACTTCACTGGCAGAGCGACGTCTCTCAGGGTGTGAAACCCCCCCCCCCACCCCATAGAGTTAAGGTGACCTAAGTCCTGGTTAGATAGTGCTAAAGAAAAGGAAGAATTGTTCAATCCATGTACCTATTACACAGATGGGAAAACCCCTCCAGTTATTGTCTACTCCAAAGTGCTATAGCAGCATTGTAAGTGTTGACAAAGAGAAAGTAGATGTGGCTCTAGTTTGCATTCTAGATGCTCAGGTATTAAGTCTACGGTAACAGTAACAACAGTGCAGCACTTGCGTAATTGGCAGGATTCGAACCTGCGTGGGGAGACCCCAAAGGATTTCTAGTCCATCATCTTAACCACTCGGCCCCAAGTACTTGATGTACATCTGTATCATTACATAATTCTGTTCTCACTGAATTGTCACTTCAAATTGTTTGCCCAGACCAGCTTCCCCAGCACACTCACGGCTGCACATCAGTGTAAGTGTGTCCTTGGCTGAACAGCGAGAATTCCTGCCCATTTCCCTTCCGGCTGGAGCAGGATGGGAGTGTGTTTGTGTGAACGACATTGCTGTAGATTGTTGTTCATTCCCCACTCTGACGATTCAGACAGTCCCTTTCCTAGTCAAATCTCCAGCACATCGTTCCAATAGCAGCCGGCAGGATTTCTCTGGGGCACTGAAATTTTTTCAGGGGGCTGGTGCATGAACTCAGCCTTGCATTCCACCCTTGATGTTTCATGGACTAACAACAGCAGCAGAAAGAAATAGCGGCGCCAATATCTCCCTGGCAGGGATGCAGGAGCCACGACCCCTCTGTCTGACCATCGCATTGCAGGAGAGAAGGGGTCACTGGAATCAAACGCCCTGGCTCAGACCAGAGACACAGGGAGGTTTTGCTGTTCATGGATCTGTGCAAAGGAAATTGTGTCTCTGTGTGAAATTGAGGCAGGAAGTGAAACATCCACTTGGTGACCCAATGCTCTAGGGAATGTGGGTGAAGTACTTGGGCTGAGAAATGATTTAACAGGGGTTTGTATCAATTTATTGCCCTGATTAAAATCTATGGCTAAAAGGCAGCCACTGTTGTTAGTACTTGTACCTGTGTAGGGACACCCCAGTGGGTGTCAAGTCCATTGTCTTCACCAGGGGCAGTCGATTATTTTATTAAGGTACAAATTTCCTGGTCAAGGCCTAGGCTCCAGAGAAAACAATACACAGCTGATAAGAAGTACATCAAAAGATTTTGGAGCCACCTTGTGTCGTGTTTCCCTCTTTATACCTGGCGCCACCTCCTTTCCCTTTAGCCTTGTAGTTGACCAAGGGCAAAGCTAAACATCTCCTCAGACACCAGGGAGTGTTTATGTCCTGCGAGCTACACAGGGGTTTGATGTTGCTGTTTCAGTCCTCCGGCTCTGCCGGGATAAGGAACAATTCAGGCTGTCACTGAACTGAAGGAGGAAGATCAGTTTTTGACAGGCAGAGGGACGCCTCCTCTTAAAGGTGTTTGTCTGGCTGGCAGTCCTGGTCCCCAGGTCTCGCCCGTGGGGCTCCAGCAGTTTTGGGACCGGGTCACTCCCTTGGCCCCACCTGCTGCCCCCAGGCGCTCCCCCCCCCCAGGGGCCCTGGCAGTGCAGCGGAGCTGAGCAGCATCTGCCTGCTCGCTCCAGTGGCTGCTGGCACCTCCCAGAGTCTGCACGCCCTCCTTCCCCACCCCCCAGCCCCCAAACTCCCTCCCAGAGCCTGCACCCCCACCCCTCCTCCTGTTCCCCCTGCCCCAGCCCGGAGCCTGCACCCAGCACCCAAACTCCCAGAGCCAGAACAAGGAATTTTTGTGCCCGAGGCAAGGGCCGGCTCCAGGATCTTTGGTGGCAGGTCCCTGAGTCCCTGTCGGAGGGAAGGACCTGCCGCCCAATTCCTGCCAAAGAAGCAGCAGCGGTAGAGCTGCTGCCGAAGCGCCGCTGATCGTGGTAGAGCTGCGCCCCTCCACTTTGCGCACCCGAGGCAAGTGCCTCACTCGCCTCACCCTTGTTGCAGCGCTGCAAACTCCATCCCAGAGCCTGCCCCCCAGAACCCCTCCCCCACCCAAACTCCCTCCCAGAGACCCACCCGTTCTGCACCCAAACTCCCCCCAGAGCCTGCACCCCTCCTGCACCCCAATCCCCAGCAGGGGGGCAGGGGTTTGAAATGAATGTAAACACTCAGCATTTTCCTGTGCAAATGAATAAAGACCTAGCAGAGCTGTCCAGCAGCTGAAATCAGTTCCAGTCCTCGGCGTCTCTAAGAGGGACACTCGGTAGCTGAGGCACGTGCGACACCTCTGTGGTGAGGACAGGTGAAAAAATGCTGGATTCAATGAAAGCTGAGCCCATAGGAGGGGAAGGTGAACGGCAGCACCACACAGGGTCATAACACTCAGACACGGGGCTTCACTGTCACTACCCCTGTGTTTTCCATCATTTCTATCCTAAGGAACACACCCTCCCCCTCCCCCACACACAACCTTCTCCCCTTGAGCCCAATCCAACCCTCCCCCTCTCCCCCCACACACCATGGGACACAGCCTCTCGGTGACTCACCCAGATGGGGGCTTGTCTCTGCATCTCCCCAACAGGGGAGCAGAGAGCCGAAAGGGCCACAGGAGACCAATGGAGCTAGGCAGGGATAGAAAAGACTTCCCCTCCCTTCTCTTCTCTTCTCTAGAGTCCCATTAATCTCACCCATGGGACGTTCCAGCACCGGGTGGGCTCAAAGCACCAACCTTCCCTTGAGCAACGGAAGGGGCAACCAGCTCTATCACATGGAAGGAGGCTCCCACCTCTGCTGCTGCCATCCTGCAGCCTTTAATATGGATTTGTTTTAGCTAATGCAACCCCCTCAACCCCTAATCCATCGATGAATCAAGGAGAAAAGACACTCACTTAGGCACCAGAGGTGCAATGGGTTAGTGCCCAGTACTTACAGAGCAGTACTGAGTGGAGTCATGCTGAGGTTGTGAGTTCAAACCTCACCTACAGCGCTAGTTTCCTTTAAGCAAATGGCTTCTATCAATCATTTTGTCCTGCAGAAAATACAATTGCAGCTCAGAAGACACCGAGGTCCCCTTGCTTTACAGAGAGCAGGGCAGATTCCACAGATCTACCAGGCTCTGCTCTCCACCAGCCGCCTGTGTCAGGAGGGGTCGAGCAGAGCCCAGAGCACTGCCCCCAACTCCCTCTCAGTCTTTGCTCCCCAAACCACCTGTGTGCTCACCCTCTTTGCTGTGAGACTCAAACCCTGCCTGGCTTTCTCTATGTTGGGGGGGGGCGGTTCATCTGTCGTGTTGATGTGCATGTGGGTCCTGTGCAATTTTGGTGGATGCCTGGCATAGTTTTGTGTGCGTGGGTGTGTGTATGATTTTTGCATGCAGATTGTTTTTTGCTTAGTATTCTTTTGGTATGTGGGTTTTGTGTTTCCTGTTGTGGGCTTTTGCTGTATTTTTGGTGTGGATTTGTTCTTTCTATGTTTTGTGTGGCTTTCCCTTATGGGTATATGCCTCTGTGTGCTGTGTGGGTTTGGTTTTTGTTTATGTCTGTGTGGGCCTGTGCAGTCTGTGATTTTCTCATTCTCTCTGTGTGTGTTTGTCTCTCTGTTTGTATCTTCATGTGTAAATTCACTGGAACTTTTCAAACTCTCCACAGCTTTGCCAATTTTCACCAGGGATTTTTCTCCATTAACAAATTCTCACTTGTTCCCTACCAGTTGGTGACCATTGCCCCAGGGGCCTGTCAGTCTCTGGGTCCTGATTTCCCATTGACCCTTCCCCCTTCTATTGGGATTGGGAACTAGCCAACCAAAAAAAACCCACTCAGTTTTAGTAAAGGGCCAACAGCCCCTTACACAAGCCAGTCTTGTGAGCGTCACCAATGTCCAGAGATGGCAGCACAAGCTGCTCCCATGGTGTAATACACAGGACTCTGAATCCTGTAATCTGAGTTCAAATGTCAGTAGGACCTTGTGTTAGTGGGTGGTAAAGATCTGGTGCTCAAAGTGCTTTCCTAGCTCCACCTATATAAGAGTGAATCATTTCCCTCCTGCTGGGTGACTCCTTCCCCACTGGAGCCAGGTCTTTGGTTGGGGTCCAGAAGTGGCTGTGGCTGTCTGGTGGGTGGGATTCTCACTGCTTCACCTGATGCCCCCAAGTTTGGTGCTTGTGGCCACACCTTTCCTCTTGCCCACATGGCACTTGAAGAAAGCAGTGCCAGGGCCAGGCTTGATAGGGAGGCAGAGTCCCAGGCTGGAGCCCAGCACCTCTCCTCCTCTGGGCACCTGGAGCAGAGGCGGCTGGTGCTGACTGCTCCAAGGGAAGGCTTAAAAGCCACAGACCAACTGAGGGCGGGGCTAGATGAGGGCAGGCCCATGCCTATGTGTGGCCAGCAGACAGGCAACAAGACTCCCGGCCAGCCTGCTCCCTGCTCCCTGCCATGCCAAACCCCCACTGAAGGCCACCCGCAGACCACCATGCGGGGCGGCTGCTGATGCTCTGTGGCCAACAACAGAAGACAGTAGGAAAGCAGGGCCAGCCCCCATGGTGGAGCCTCTGACTGTTCCCACTCATGGTCCTCACTTTTGCAGTGGGGCAGGAGATTTTTACCCCAAGAGGCTTTTCCCCAGCTGGCGAGAAGCAGAGAAACACCCAGGCTCCCAAGGTGCTATGTAGCAACCCCCCTCCAGCACAGGGACAGGCGCACACTAGGAAGAGGGAAATTGCTCCACACGCTAGCCCGGGCAGCCGCCCATTTTCTTTGGCAAGTCAGGAACGGCAAAGGCGAGACTGGAAGCACCTGGGGCTCATGCCCCAGCCTTTGTGACACCCAACCCCCAACTCCTTCCCAGGGCTCTAGCTGAAGCCAGAGCATTGGCCTGAGCGGCCAAGAAGAGGTTCCAGCCCTGAAGGGAGCAGGACTTTCAGCACAATGGTAAAACTGCAGCAATACAACCGTAAAGTGACTTGAACTTTCAATCACTTGAACCAAAGTCAGATACCTTAGTCATTAGACCACGTAGACACAGGAGCAAAGCTACTTCACACACTTTTTTGGAAAAGGTGGACACTGTGTTTCTTGGGTCATCTACTGAGGGGGGGGAGACTCTCTGGGCACAAGAAGTCGAGTTCCCAGCAAGACGTGAGGTGTAATTCTATGGAGCCAGATGAAGGACTTTGGTAGGGAGGCTCAGGCATGGGGAATTGGGGTGCAGCAGATGGACTTGCTGTCTAGGTGCTTAGATTTAGTCTCCCTGAGGAGGAGGAGGAATCCTGCTGACAGGCAGTGGCTGAACAGAAAGAGGAGGGGTTCCTGGGACTTTTTTTGCCTCTCTTTTGCCTGCCTGCTCACTCTTGTGCTGAACGGTGAAAATGTTTTTCAACAAGCCCAGGTAGCTCAGTTGGTAGAGCATCGGGCTCTTAATCTGAGGGTCCAGGGTTCAAGCCCCTGTCTGGGCACTCTACTTTTAAGTAGCCTTGTGTGCCAGGACCCAAATTCTGTTCACAGCCACAGCTGGATTCCCAGAAGCTGTGGCCATTTCCTGGAAAGGTTCCTTTTCTTAGCAATCAGGAGAGAGGCCACATCCACAGGAGCAGGCCTAGAACATGCAGTCTCTGGCTGGCAGGAAGTGCTGTGGGGCCAGGTGCTGAGAAAGCCCAGAGGTGGAGCAGCAGAGATGAGGGGAAGGGAGAGAGAGAAGCAATGAGGACAGACCATAAGTGTAAGGAGAGTCTGTTCTGGCTATTGTTGGGAACTTCCCTGGATTTTACAAGACCCCAGTGGAATTGGCTGGCGGAAGGATCTGAGTCCCCACCCCCTTACCCAGAGGCTGCCTGACCCCAAGGATGCTCTTTCTACTCTGGTGTGTGGTAGAGTCCTCGTAACCCCAACAAGGCTGGGCCCAGGAATCCTGGGGGGCTTGACCCCCCCAATCTTGTCATGATCATTTGAACAGGGCTACAGTGTCTCCACTCTGGGCACTTCCCTGACCCACTCCTCATTGCATGTGCTTCAAGCGAACACCATTTATTACCCAGCAATCAATGTAAAACATAAGGAAAGATGGGAAAGGAAAACACGTCACCCTGTTCTGCGGCGCAGGGAGATCACAACCAGCATCTCTGGAGGGTCAGGGCAGGTCACAGTCTCTCCCTCACATGTCCCAGGCCTCCTCCCCAGGCCCTGGCTGTGCTGCAGGGACACCACGGGCTGGACACTTGCTCTGGCAGTGGCCACACGCTCTAGGGACAGGCCCCTTGTTCCCAATGTCTGCCACCCACATAGAGCTGGTCCCATGGTGTAATGGGCAGCACTCTGGGCTTTGAATCCTGCAATCTGAGTTCAAATGTCAGTGGGACCTCCTGGAGATATGTGATTTTGCTGCAAACCCCTGGAGCTCAATGTGCTTGGCTACCCTCTCTCAGGATGAACTAGAGTGAGGTTTTTCCCTCCTGCTGGGTGACTGATGCCCACTGGAGATAGGTCTTTGGTCTGGCTGGTTCAATGAGCTTAACAGTCTGGCTAGAGAGTCCTGTGGGTTGACCATATGGTTGTTTCTCACTGCTTCACCTGATGCCCACAACTTTGGTCCCTGCAGCTGTCACACTCTTCCTCTTGCCCATATGGCATTTAAAGGAAGGAGGGCCAGGGCCAGGCTTCATAGTCAGGGCTAGGCAGGAGGGAGGCAGAGTCCCAGGCTGGAGCCCAACACACCTCTCCTCCTCTGGGCACCTGGAGCAGAGGCAGCTGGTGCTGACAGATCCAAGGGAAGGTTTAAAAGCCACAGAGCAACCAAGGGCAGGGCAAGAGGAGGGGAGAACCATGCCTATGCGTGGCCAGCAGACAGCCACAGAGACACCCAGCCAAGCTGCTCCCTGCTCCCTGGCATGCCGAACCCCCACTGAAAACCACCCACAGCCAGCTGCTGATGCTCTGTGGCCAACATCAGAAGACGGTAGGAAAGCAGGGCCAGCCCCCCTGGTGGGGCCTCTGACCGTTCCCACTCCAGGTGCTCACTTTGGCAGTGGGGCAGGAGATTTTACCCCAGGAGGCTTTTCCCCAGCTGGCGAGAAGCAGAGAAACACCCAGGCTCCCAAGGTGCTATGTAGCAAGTACCTTCCAGCACAGGGACAGGCGCACACTTGGAAGAGGGAAATTGCTCCACACTCTAGCCCGGGCAGCCACCCATTTTCTTTGGCAAGTCAGGAAGGGCAAAGGCGAGACTGGAAGCACCTGGGGCTCATGCCTTTGTGACGCCCAACCCCCAACTCCTTCCCGGGGCTCTAGCTGAAGCCAGAGCATTGGCCTGAGCAGCCAAGAAGAGGTTCCAGCCCTGAAGGGAGCAGGACGTTCAGCACAAAGGTAAAATTGCACAATCACAACAGGACTTGAACTCTCAATTGCCTGATTCAAAGTCAGATGCCTTATCCATTAGACCACACAGTCATAGAAGCAAAACCTTTCCAAGCACTTCTTTGGAAAAGGCAGACACTGTGTTTCTCAGGTCCTCTACTGAATGGGGCCGAGACTCTCTGGGCACAAGAAGTCGAGTTCCCAGCAAGATGTGAGACAATTCTCTGGAGCCAGGTACAGGACTTTGGCAGGGAGGCTCAGGAAGCGGACCGACTGGCTGTCTAGGTGCTTAGATTTGGTCTCACTGAGGAGAAGGAGGAATCCTGCTGACAGGCAGTGGCTGTGGAGAAAAAGTGGAATCTCCAGGCTGCTCAGGTCTCCTTCTTCCAGCTCCTCATCTGGCGGAGCTGCTCCACTGGCCTAGACAAGTCCTCTGCATGCACAGCAAATAGCCCAAGAGCCATTTCTGCCCAAACCTGTGCTGGGGGGTGAGCTTCTGTCTTCCCTGTCCCATCTGCGCTAGAGCAGACCACTAGATTGAGAGAGACAGTCAACAACTATTAAGGCTAAGATTATATAAAGGGGGTCCCAGAATCTGTGACTTTCAGAGATCTCAGTGACATTTTCCTCCTCAGCCCTGGGGCAGCAAGACTGGAGCTGTCGGCCGGTGGGGGCCCCACAGCTATCAGCCACCAGTGTCAGAAGGGGCTCCCACAGGCCCATGCCACCACGGATGGACCCCACAGCTCCCAGCTGTTGTGGGTGGATCCCAGAGCTCCCAGCCACCACATGGGACAGGGGGACCCTGGAGCTCCCAGTCGGATGACTGCGTTATAAGTCCGGTCAGCGGTGCTGCGGGGCTCAGGCAGGCTGGTCCCTACGTGTCCTAGGGCACCGCGCTGTGCCCTGGAAGTGGCCAGTAGGTCCCCCCTGCTGCACCGCTGACCAGGAGCCGCCCGAGGTAAGTCTGCACCCCAACCCCCTGCCCCAGCCCTGGACCCCCCCAAACCCAGAGCCCCCTCTTGCACCCCAGAGCCCTCACCCCCCTGCACTTCAAACTTCTGCCCCAGCCCAGAGCTTCCTCCCACACCTGGAACCCATCATCCCTGCCCCCACCCCAGAGCCATCACCCAGTCCTGGACCCCGACCCCCTGCCTCAACCCACAGCCCCCTCCTGCACTCTGAATCCCTCGGCCCCATCCTGCAGGCTGGAGCCCCCTCCTCCACCCCAAACCCCACATCTCCCCACAGCCCCCACAGGCAGACCCAGGAGCTCCCAGCAGCCATGGGTGGCCGGGGAGCCCCCGCAGCCCCACCCCACTGCGTATGGACCCTGCAGCTCCTACGAGTGACCCCAGAGCTCCCAGCCGCTGCGGATGGACCCAGGATTTCCCAACAGGCCTTGATGGTGTGAGGACCCTGCAGCCCCATGTCATTGCTAATAGACCCTGCAGCTCCGAAGACCCTGGAGCTCCCAGACCCCACAGGCAAGAGAGGGAGCCCTCAGCTCTCAGACACTGCAGGCAGAGCCGGGAGCTCCCAGTCACCGGGGGGGTGAGGAGAAGCCGCAGCCCCCGGCCATTGCAGATGGCCCTGTAGCTCCCAGCTGCCACAGGTGGATGCCAGAGCCCCCAGCTGCCATCGGGACCCCCTGGCCCCCACGGGCAGGAACCGTCACCCTTCGACCGGCAGAAAACAGAGGTGTGCAGAAACCCATCGCGCCCTGTGACCCCCCGCCCCCCCCCCTGGTGCTGCGGCTTCTCGCCAGGCAAGAGGCGGCGCCCAGTAGTTTCCCCAGGAATTGAAATTAGGGGGGGTGTTTGAATTTACGGGGGGGGGGGGTTGTCAGGGCCAATGAGATATATAAAAGAGATGTGAATAAAGTAAATGTTTTGTTAGGATAATGCAAATTTAATATAAGGATAATGCAAGTTACACATAACAGGTCTAGATTTCTAAAAATATATATAATTAAAAAAAATGTATTTAATTTAAATTGACTTTTGAAAAGTAAGCCATCATGGGATAAGAGGGAAGTCCTCTCATGGATCAGTAACTGGTTAAAATCTTGGAAAACAAAGGGTAGGAATAAATTATCAGTTTTCAGAATGGAGAGAGAGAAATAGTGGTATCCCAGAGGGGTCAGTACTGGGACCATTACTGTTCAACATACTCATAAATGATCTGGAAAAATGGGTAAACAGTGAGGTGACAAAATTTGCAGCTGATACAAAACTGTTCAAGAGTGTTAAGTCCCAGGCAGACTGCGAAGAGTTACAAAGGGATCTCACAAAACTGGGTGATTGGGCAACAAAATGGCAGATGAAATTCAATGTTGATAAATGGCTTCATCGGATGCATAGAATGGAACATATAGTTAGGATATATGTATAAGCACACACACATACACACAGAGAACATGAAAAGGTGGGAGTTGCCCAATCAACCCTAAGAGGCTAATTAATTAAGATGAGCTATTCTCAGCAGGAGAAAAAAAACTTTTGTAGTGATAATCAAGATGACCCATTTAAGATAGTTTGACAAGAAGGTGTGAGGATACTTAACATGGGGAAATGGATTCAATGTGTGTAATGGCTCAGCCATTTCCAGTCTCTATTTAAGCCTAAATTGATTGTATCTAGTTTGCATATCAAGTTCATCAGTTTCTCGTTGGAGTCTGTTTTTGAAGCTTTCTGTTGCAAAATTGCCACCTTTAAATCTGTTACTGAACGGCCAGAGGTTGAAGTGTTCTCCTACTGGTGTTTGAATGTTATATTTCCTGACGTCTGATTTGCATCCCATTTATTCTTTTGCACAGAGACTGTCTGGTTTGGCCAATGTACATGGCAGAGGGGCATTGCTGGCACATAATGGCATATATCACATTGGTAGATGTGGAGGTGAACGAACCCCTGATGGCATGGCTGATGTGATTAGGTCGTATTATGGTGTCACTTGAATAGATATGTGGACAGAGTTGGCATCGGGCTTTGTTGCAAGGATAGATTCCTGGGTTAGTGTTGTTGTTCTGTGGTTGCTGGTGAGGATTTGCTTCAGGTTTGGGGGTTGTCTGTAAGCAAGGACTGGCCTGTCTCCCATGATCTGGGAAAGTGAGGGATCATCTTTCAGGATAGGTTGTAGATCTTTGATGATTTGCTAGAGAGGTTTTAATTGGGGGATGAATGTAAAGGCCAGTGGTGTTCTGTTATTTTCTATGTTGGGCCTGTCTTGTAGTAGGTGACTTCTGGGTACTCTTCTGGCTCTGTCAACCTGTTTTTTCACATCAGCAGGTGAGTATTGTAGTTTAAGAATGCTTGATAGAGATCTTGTAGGTGTTTATCTCTGTCTGAGGGATTGGAGCAAATACGGTTGTATCTTAGAGCTTGGCCATAGACAATGGATCATGTGGGGTGTCCTGGATGGAAGCTGGAGGCATGTAGGTAAGTACAGCGGTCAGTGGGTTTCCGGTATAGGGTTGTGTTTATGTGACCATCGCTTATCAGCACAGTACTGTCAAGGAAATGGACCACTTGAGTGAATTGATCTAGGCTGAGGTTGATGGTGGGATGGAAATTGTTAAAATCATGGTGGAATTCCTCAAGGGCTTCTTTTCCATGAGTCCAGATGATGAAGATGTCTTCAGTGTAGTGCAAGTACAGTAGGGGCATTAGGAGACGAGAGCTAAGGAAGCGTTATTTTAAGTCAGCCATGAAAATGTTGGCATAGTGTGGGGCCATGTGGGTACCCATAGCAGTGCCGCTGACTTGAAGATATATATTGTCCTCAATGTGAAATAGTTGTGGGGGAGGACAAAGTAGCGAAGTTCAGCCACCAGGTTTGGCATGAAACTAGTTCACAAAACTGGGGGGGGTGTTGGGAAATCACTGCTCATGCCCCTGGGCAGCCTATTTCCCTTTACCGCTCTGAAACGTGCCCCCACATGCAGGCCCCGAAGCTGGGCCCGGGGGGGGGAAGGACAGAGCGAGCGTGTCCTTGCGAGGTAATTGTCTCTCTGGAGGTGAAAGCTATCAGTGCGGGGTGCGAAGGGAAGTGGCGGTCGAAGCAGAATGCAAGGCATGTGGCGGGCAGGCCAGGGATTTCTTTGTCCCCCCTTCAAAAGGGGTCACCCTCCCCGTCGGGGAATCGAACCCCGGCCTCCCGCGTGACAGGCGGGGATACTCACCACTATACTAACAAGGAAAGGGGCAGGGTGAGTGGCTTCACCTCCCACAGACCAGCTATGGTCAGCGTACACCTACACCGTCGCATGGGCCCCAGCAGGCAACAACACCCCTGGTCCTCTTCTGCTTCCCAAAGGCTTTGGCCGCAGCAACAGCCCTGGCCCTCCTCACCTGCCCTTGCCCAGCAGGACGCCTTTTCGGGCCTACACAGCTCCTCACACAACACCCGTCTGGGACCTTGCCTGCTTAGATAAATATTGTAACTCTATGAAGTTAAGTTTTAGTCACTAGAAAGCTTGTTTTGTTTGTTTTACTTGTAATGATGTCTGTGCCTTCTGTTCTTACTGATTATCATGTAATCCTGCCTGCCCGGCCCGGGTCCAGCGGGCCGGGCGTGCGGCTCCTGCCTGCTCGGCCCCGGGTCCAACCGCGGGGCGCGGCTCCTGCCTGCCCAGCCCGGGTCCAGCCGGGGTGGGTGCGGCTCCTGCCTGTCCGGCCCCGGGTCCGGGTCCAGTGGGGTGGGCGGCTTCTGCCTGCCGGGGCCGGGTCCAGTGGGGATGGGCAGCTTCTGCCTGCCCGGGCTGGGTCCAGCTGGGGCGGCTCCTGCCTGCCCGGCCCCCCGGGGCCGGGTCCAGCCGGGCGGCGCTTCTCCTGCCTGCCCGGCCCCCGGAGCTGGCCCCGGGTCCAGGTAGGATGGTAAGGGAACAGGGAGGGTGTGTTGGATAGAGGGCAGGGGAGTTGGGGGGAGGAAATGGAATAGTGTCAGAGCGGTCAGCGGGCAGGGAACAGGGGGATTGAACGGGGCAAGGGTCGGGGGGAGGCAGTCAGAAAGGAGCAGGGGTTGGATGGGGCAGTGGGGGGCAGTTAGGGGTAGGGATTCCAGGGACAGTCAGGGGACAGAGAGAAGGGGTGGTTGGATGGGGTAGGGGTCCCCGGGTGCCATCAGGAATCAGAGAAGGAGTTGGATGGGGTGGCAAGGGGCAGTCGGGACAGGGAAGGGGGTGGATAGGGCATGGGTCCTGGGGGGGGGGCTGTCAAGGAACCTGGCGGGGGTTGGATGGGGCAGGAGTCCCGGTGGGGGGCATGACCCCTCATGGGGTGAGGAGGAGGAGGAGGGAACCGGTTGTTAGCATTTTGGCAGCTCATCACTGGTGAACACTATCAAGAAATGCAAATCCTCGAAGGAGCCTGTGCCAGAAACTGGGTGGTGCAGAAACCACAGCCCCATCCCCACCTCTGATCCACCCTTGGCTGGCACTGGATCATGCCCCCTGTGCCCCCAATCGGCCCCGTGAGCCCTGGGGGGCAGGGAATAGCCATGGTGCTGGGCCCCCCATCCAATTGAAGTATTCAATGTCACAGTGACCCAAGGTGTGTGCACAGAATGGGGATGGGGTGTGTGGGTGTCAAGAGTGGGGCTGGGGGGAGCGAGGATCAACACTTTGTCATGGGCAGATCATGTTGGTCCCAGGGTAATTTTGGGGGGCTCTGATTCCCCACTCAGCCGGGGGGCTCCCCTCTGGGCTGAGGAGCCCTGGGGTGGGTGGGTGCAGGGGTGTGTGTGTGTGTGTCAGGCTCGGGGAGCTGCCTGGGCAGAGGGGCTGGAACCAGGGGCGGCTCCAGGCACCAGCTCACCCAGCGCGTGGTTGGGGGGCAAACTGCAGGGGGGGGGCTCTGCTGGTCCCCGCGAGGGCAGCAGGCACCCCAGCCCCTCCCCCACTCTACCCCCCTCCCAGAGCTGGGGGAGAACCCAGGAGTCCTGGCTCCCAGCCCTGCCCCTCCCCCGTATTTCCATATGGCTCAATCCAACAGCCCCGCCCCACCCCGTCCCCGAGTGGGGAGAGACAAGGCCAAGGGACACGCGAGTTCTCCTCAGGAGCCGGAGGGGGGCGGGGCCGGGGCTCTCTGGGGGCGGGGCGGGGATGATGAGTTGCGTTGCGGGGGGAGGTCTCAGGTGACCCAGGGACCCGCCCTCACCTGGGCTGGAGAGGACGGAGGCGCCCCGGGGCAGGCTGGGAGTTGTAGTTCCTGGCTGGTCTCAGAGCGGAAGTGACGGAGGGTTGCTCAGGCAACGCCCCCCTCCCGGTGCACTCTGGGAAGCGTAGTTCTCTCTCTCTCTCTCTCTCTCTCTCTCTCTTACACGCGGCCTCTAGTGGAGGAGGGGCCGTAACTCGTCACTTCGCCGCGCCCCTCCCCGCTCCCTGATTGGCGGAGAGAGCGCGGGACAGAGACTTGGTGCGTCGGGGGAGGCCCCGGTTCCCTCGCCCCGAGGCTTCGCTGCCCCCCGCCCCCCCCGGCGCGCTGCGGCCGTTGGGATTCGAATCCCAGGTGGGATCCGGGCTGGGGGGGGCACAGGGCAGAGGCAGCGCGGAGTGAAAGGGCTTCACCCCCCCCCAGCAGGGCCTGGGGGGGCAGCAGGGGGGGGGGCTGAGCTGCCTGGGAGCAGCCCCACAAGCGGCAGCCTGGGGCCGCGGGGCCCCTCAGCCCCCCCCAACCTGCCCCCGCAGTGTCCCCCCCCACTGTGACCCTCCCGCCAGCCCCGCCCCCGGCGTCCCCTCCCCCACCCTGTCCGCTCTGCCCGGCCTTTCCCTTCAACCCCCACTTCCCTGGGGGGAGGGAGAGCTCAGTGGTTTGAGCGTTGCCCTGCTAAACCCCAGGTTGTGAGTTCAATCCTTGAGAAGGCCCCTTAGGGATCTGGGGCAAAAATTGGCCCTGCTAGTGAAGGCAGGGGGTTGGACTCAATGACCTTTCAAGGTCCCTTCCAGCTCTAGGAGATTGGTATATCTCCAATTATTGCCCCTACCTCCTCCTCCCCCTCCTCACCACTCCACCCTCCTCCTCCCCCTCAGCATCCCACCCCTAATTGCCTCCAGCCCATTTCCCCATGGCTGGGCCCCACTTTCCCATTCCCAGGGTGTGAGGTTCCTCAGCTCCAATCTCTGCTGCCCCCCAACCTGCCAGGTTCCCCTTTTCAGCCACTGTGGGGTCCTCCAACCCACCCCCACCCATCCACTCTGGGCTCTCTAAATCCCACCTTCCCACAATGCACCTTGGTAACCCCACCCTCCTCTATCCCTAATCCCCCTAGTCTGCGGTCAAGAACCGGGGCTGGTAATGGGGCTGTTGCTTGCTGGGGACAGGGGTGCAGACAGGGGTAAGGGGGTCGAGGCCAAGCTGGGAGCCAGAGCCCCAGGCTGAGGGTGGGGTTGGGGAAGAACTGGGGCAGAGTGGGGCTGAGTGCTGCTCCCTCCATAGGGGCTGGCTCAGGCCCTGAGGTGCCCCCATGCATGTTCCTCTGTGTCCCCCTAGGAGTCATGCCCCACATTTTGGGAACTACTGAACCCTACTCGCTAAGCAGGGGCTAGTGATGCCAAAGCCCAGGGAAAGGGAGAACAAGCGCGGGGCCCCCAGCACTGGAGCCATGTGAGGGGCTGCAGGAGCGGGGCAATGGCTGGTGGCCCAGGGAGTTAAGGGCAAAGGGGGCACAGCAGGGGCAGGAGTTAGGGGTGAAGGAGGTGCAAGGGCTGGGAGTGCAGGAGCTAGCGGTAAAGGGGGAGTGGGGATCGTCCAGGGGCAATGGGGAAGTGCCAAAGTACAAGCTTTGCCCAGGGCACCATTTTCCCTAATGCTGGACTGAGCAAACAATTGGAAATGACCCTTCAGTGAGACCAGAACCATAGTGTAGAAAAGCCCCTTTGTTAAGTGGTGGTGGCTGAGGGCTTAGGGAGATGGGTTAAACAATAACAGGCATTTTTCTGTGGAGGTTTGATTCTTGCCTGTTAGGCAAGGCTGGTGTGTGGTGTCTCCATGGCTGTACTTTCAGTGTCTGATCTGCCACAGGGAGCCAAGTCTAGACATATTCAGAGGTTCTATGCCAGGGTTTCTCAAACTTCCTTTCACTGCAACCCCCTTCTGCCAAAAAAAAAAACTCACTACATGGCCCTGGAAAGAGGGATCAAGCACCAAGCCCCTCCCCACTGAGCAGAGGCAGGAGAGACAAAGCCTGAGCTCTGCCCCAGTTAGGGGAGGGCAAATCCAGAGCTTGAGGGATTCAGCCCTGGGTGGTGGGGCTCAGACTTTTGGCTTCAGCCTCAGGCACCAACAAGTCTAATGCCAGCCCTGGCAACCCCATTAAAACAGGGTCACATCCCACTTTGGGGTCCTGACTCACAGTTTGAGAACCACTGCTCTATGCTGAGGGGAGAGAGTTTTCTGTGGGTGCAGTTAATCCACTTCCCAAGAGGTGGCAGCTATGTCAGTGGGAGAAGCTATATCGGTGGGTGTGCAAGCTGTGGTGTTTACCACATTTAAGCAGTTTAATCAAACCCCATTTTTAAAACCACCTGTGGTCTGGGAATGGCAAAGGACCTCGATGAAGCAGGGTTTGTCCTTCAAAGTCCTGAAAATCACAATTCTCTATTCAGCTCATTGTGCTGGTATAGCTCAGTGGTAGAGTGGTTGATTGCAACTCCAGTGATCTTCAGTTTAAACCCCAGTGTTCTCTTATAACCTTCTTTCCTTTTTTTAAAAAAAAGGAAAACATTTTCATTTCCATTCTCCATTCTGTTCAGGGGCTCCTCTATACGGGAGTGCTTGATATGAATGTAAACACTCAAGATTTCGCTGTCCAAATGCATAAAAACCTAGCAAAGCTGTCCATCAGCTGAAATCAGTTCCAATCCTCTAAGTGTCTAGTTTATGTTTTCATCAGTTAAACAAAGGTATCATATGAATGCACATTTGCAGATCCCTCTTCTCCAGGAGCTATGTTGTGCAGAAGAACAAGAACCACATCCAGCTGTAGTTCAGGAGTCTGATGACAAATGTTCTGAGGGCTGGAAAAAATGCCTTCTAGTGAGCTATTGAACAAGCTCAAACTGTTTAGCTTATCAAAAGAAGATTGAAAGGTGACTTCATTGAAGTGTTGAAGGGCCTTAATGGAGAGAAAAAGTTGTGTATTAAAGGGCTCTTGAATCTAGCAGAGAAAGGAATAACAAGACCCAGTGGCTGGAAGGTGAAAAGAGACAAATTCATATTACAAATAAGACACAAATATTCAACAGCGAGGATGATTCACCACAGGAACAAGCTACCAAGGAAAGTGGTGGATTCACCATCTCCTGATGTCACTTAATGAAGACTAGATGCCTTTCTGGAATATGTTGCCCCCAAAAGTAGCTCTTGTGTCATACAGGAGGCCTGTGATATGCAGGGGGTCAGATTAGATGCTCTAATGGTCTTTTCTGGCCATAAAGTTGACTAATTTCTGAAAAGCTGAGTGTAGCATTGGGAGCAGCGTCTGATGTTTTCCTGTCTAGCCGGCTTGCTTCCTAGAACGAACACTCCTTGAGTGGGGTGATCCACAGGGAGTAGCTCAAACCTCCAAAGTGCCTGGCCAGGGGCAGGACATTAGCCCAGCAAGGGAGGGGTGTGGCAGTGACATCACAAAGGCCTTTTGCAGGACCTCAGACTATTGGTCAAAGGTGGTGGGGAGGTGGTGACCTCACAGAGAGATGCTGACATCAGCCAGGCAGGACAGGGGCGAGGGGCCAGGGGAACCTCAGAGACCCTGTGGCCTTGCTTCAGCAAGTCTCCTTCTCCAGGTCTCTCTTTGAGGACTGAGAGAGTATTCGGGTTCATGGACGTGCGCCAGGAGGAACCTCTTTTGAGTTTTCTCCTTCCCTTTTAGTGATTTTACTAGAAAACAGCCGTCCCTGTTTAGAAGGTAAGAGCCCCTCGAGGTTTGAAACCTGTTCGGTCTGATTCTTCAGGTGACAGTTGTATTCTAGGCATGGAAAACACGAGCTTAAGGAGGCAGAATTTTATTTCACACTTGGGATTATGTCCCATAGAATCACTGGGGACATTATGGTTTGTCCTTTTTGTTTCACCTTTTCCTCCATCCCTCCCTCCCTCCTTTCTCTTCATCTCTTGCTTCTTTTGTCCTTTCACCTGTTCCCCTCCCAACAGCAGGAACGGTGTGTGTGTGTGTGTGTGTGTGTGTTTTGCTGAGGAGTGCTCTGCAGCTCCCACTGTGGGAGGTCCACCCAAAAATGTGGGGCTGAAATAGTGCTTGGGCAGTGATCCCCACCGGTGACCTGGGCCATCCTTTGGGCTCTCTGGTGAGAACCCTCAGCCTCCCGTCCTCAGTCTCTACCCTGATTGGCTGAGCAGGGGGTTATTGACAGGGAGGAGACTCAGGTCCTTGTTGTTCTCTTTGAAGACCAAGGAAATAAGTCATAACCAGTTCTATGTTTGATGAATTTTGCTGCTTCTCTGCATTAATGGTCTCTGAGCAGTTCATGATTCTCTCTAACCTTGAAGTTCTCCTCAAATACTTGCTGAATAATTACTGTGCACTGTTGTTGGTCTGGAGCTCATCTGAGAGCACTTTATTCAGGTCATTCAATGTGTGAAATTCAAGATCTGATGGTTAGTTTGAAAATCAGGGCTCTTGGGTCCTGTTCCCAACTCTGCCACTGGCTGGCTGTGTGACCTGAGACAAGTCAATTCTCCTGTCTCAGCCTGAGCTTCTCCCTCTTTCAAGTAGGGATAATAATGATCCGCTCCTGCCTGCCTCACGGTGGGTGGAGGATGGGGATCCAGTGGAGAGTGTCACTAGGAGTAGTGCATAATATGAGGTGTCCTATCATGGTTACTCCGATCACATTATGACATAATAGAATAGCTGAAATAGTCTATTTGATTTGTATTTTTTTATTTTGCAATTGTTAAGAGCAGCAACTACTTAGCTCAGACTGAAGCATCTTATCTAATGTTTGTGATCTAAGTGTCTCCCCTCTGTGTGTGATGAGACAATTTAACACACTCTGACAAACAGGAGATGCTTTTGTTTGGCAACAAAATATTTTTGCAAAGAACTTTCATCCCACTTGTTTTGATTTTGAGAAACAAACTGGTTTAGTCTGAAGGGGATTTTCTGACATTGAGCAGGTGCAGTGTGTCCCATGACACCCGCCCGCTATACAGCGGCCCCTGCTGAGGGCGCCCTGGCTGCAGCTGCAGCTGGTTCTGCTGGCGCCCTGTGGTTGCCCTCGTTCGGCCAGGAACAAGCCTCAGGTGAGCTGAAAAGAATCCTGTCCAACTGAGTCTGGCAGCTGCCATCATGTAGCCAGAAGTCCCCACACCTGCTGGGGAAACAAACCAGCCACCAGAAAGTGGTCCATTGTCTCACGCGGTGCCAGAGCCTGACACAGCGCCCGTGGGCAATCTTTGCTCTGCACATGCCGGCTGTGCACACGCTGGCCGGTTCCCATGAAAGATGTCACTGCACATCTCGGTACTTAAAAGGTACCTGTGCCACTGGCAGTGAGTTCTGGGGACAGTTGCTCACTTTCAGTGAATGTAACTGTATGTGCAGCTCTGTGCAGTCACATTTGATAGAAGTTTGGTAATTATATTATACAAGAGGGTCAGGTAAAGTGGCTACTACCACCACTATGTTTTGTCCCCAGAAGCCTTTACAGACATTCTGAGGGGAAATGGGCCCTTTTGCCCACAGAAATAGTCTATAGGGGACGGCTGCAGGCAGCAGGCGGAGAGATAATCTCATCAAAATGATTTGACTCCTGGGTAATGTAATCAAAATCACTAAAGGAATGTCAGGGGTTTCTATTGGCACTTAACTTGCCTGCCCCTGGCTGGCTCTGGTTGTACAAGATGGACATGTAATCGGGGTACAGTTGTGTAAAAAAGAGTAATCGCAGTGCAAGGGTTGTTAGGCAAAAGAGAACTTTGTGTGTGATGATGTAAGGTTTTAAGGACCTAAACTGACACTCATGGTTTGTAAAACTCTTGTTTTGAAGGTTTAAGATGAATTGGTTTGGTTCTGCTTTGTTGGGTTTTTTTTAATAATGCCACTGAAAATCCATTTGAATCATTCAAAGTGGCAAAACTGCCGGACACCTTTTGCCAGACACAGGTAACTAGTGTTGTTTGGGTTTGGGATTTAGCATTTAACCCTTAAGGCACCTCACTACTCTATAAAGTTCAAGACCAAAGTTATGGCTGTAGTAAGGGGCAGCCAGAACCAGAAGGATGGAGAAAGAAACATTGGTTGGACAGGCGGACGGATGGACAAACCGAATAATTAAGCCTCTGTTTAAAAAAATCCACAAAAATGCTTAAAAACATTAAAAGGAAAAAAGGGGCAAAATGTTTCCCCGTTTACCAAAATACCTCAGCCTAGCTCTGCCCTTGGGGTTCGGGGTGACAGTTGCGGGGTTTGCCTAGGGCGCCAGGTGCTGGCAGCTAGTCCAGGGCTGCTCCTGCCCAGAGGCCTTTATTCCTCCAGCCTGCGAGGACAGAGAGGGTGTCAGGAAGTTGCCCCTTCAATCCCACACACAAAACCCCTTCTTAGGAAAGGCAAAATCCTGAAGAGAAAAAATAACATTGAGAAGGACTCCACAGACAGAGCGTTTTGAGACCTTGGGGAATAGTTAAGTATCTGGCCAGGGACTTGAACCCTGGACTCTCAGATTAAAAGCCTGACACTTGGTCAACTGAGCTAGCCAGGCTCACAGTGAATGTGAGAAAGTTAATGCAGAGGAGAAACTACGGAAGAAAAAGGGAGCAGGAAACAATAGAGGAAACCTGCTGGTCTCTCTCTCTCTCTCTCTCCCCAGCCCTGGCCCTGGACTGCTCCTCCCGCCAGCGCCCTGAGGCATTTTGCCAGCACCATGCCCCAGTCAGCTCCACCCTCCCCAGACGCTGGCAGGCCCAGCTCAGGAACCTGGCCGCTCTTACAGCCGCCTCTTCCGCCCTGACCAAGAGGGAGGGGGATTGAGTCTCCCTCCCTCAGGCCTGTGCCTCAGCATTCCTGGGGAAAGACCAATGCCACCAAAGTGGCTTTGGGCCAGTAGGTCAACCAAGAGGGCGGCCTCCTGTGCCTGGCTGCAGCCCAGCTGCAGAACTCCGAGTAAACCCAGGAGACAGCCCCCTTGGTTGACCTACTGGCCCAAAGTCATGTTGGCCATGTTAGTCTTTCCCCAGGAATGCTGAAGGTCGGGCCTGGGTGGGGGTGTGTGCGCAATGTCACACCCTCCTCCTGAACTTACTGCCAGAGGCTTGGACACTGTCCATGGTGGAGACGGGACACCTAAAATCCCTGCTTGTCTCTGGTCACACCCCCTTTCAGTACCTTTAAATGTATGATGTCCTACATGGGTGTTCTAGCAAGGTATGGGGTTCCTGGTCCCCGGCTGCCTGAAAACATGTTGGGGTTTAGTATTGCTAACAGAGTGCAGACAGCAATATCTGTTAACGTGTAGGTGTCTTGGCATTTAGCCACCAATGTGCCTCGGTTTCCCCTCCCACACAGCAGCGTAGGCCTGTTATGCTTTTGTTGCTGTGCCAAGCTTCCAGCCTATTTACAGGTATGAGTTGAAAAGAAACAATTCTTGTGGGACTGTCTTGTCACCATCCCTAGCATGTACAAAAGTTTTTTTTTTTCCCCACAAATCAGGTATTTCCCACATCTTTAAAGAGTTTACCACTAGTATTAACTCCTTGGGCTTGATGACGTAGCAAAAGACCCCCAGATTAACAGCAAATCTACGGCGGACAGGTTTTGTTCACACAATTTAGCTTGTTTAGTGTCTATTACATTTCCCAATTCCTTTGTGTACCCTCATAAGTGCTCTGATGCAGATTGTTCTGCCTCTTTGGAGAAGGTTTTAAATTCAGGCATGTGTTTGAGGTGTTGGCAAGGAAGGGTGCACTGCAACCATGCCTGCCCTTGGCCCAAATCACACATTCCTTCAACGCTTGTAATGTCTTTTCCCCTCTCCCACGTATCTAACAAATCTCTCATTTCATTTACATAGGCCACATTACTGAATCCAGAGCCCCTCTTAAGACTCCTGAATTTAACCCTGTAGGTTTCAGGTGTAATCTGAAACTGTTTTAAAACTAGTTCCTTACATTTACCATAGTTTGTAGCATCATCAATAGGCATCTCATTCAATATGTCCATAGCTCTTCCAGTCAATTTGGCTACCAATGTGACCATTTTTTGATCACCAGGGATTTCACAGAGGTGCAGAGTCTCTCAAAGGTGATGAAATATTCAGCAATATCACTGGATTCATCATACTGTGGACATAGTCACTCCCATTTGTGGATTTTTGGGGAAGTGGAGCCAGCTGCTGGAAGGTTTTGTCTCTTCCACTCCATAACAGCCAGTCCATGCTTCTGGGCCTCAGTTTGGGCCTCTATTTCTCTGTCTCTTAACTCCAGGGCTCTTGTGTGAGCAGCTCCTTCCCTGGCTGCCTCTGCTTCCATAGCCCTTCTGTGCACAGGTGCCTCTGCTTCTTTGAGCTTCAATTGAAACTCCCGGTCCTTTGCCTTCTCTTCTGCTTCCAGTCTGGCCAGCTCTAGTTAAGTAGCTGCCTCTCTGGTAGTCATTTTCCTGCTTTCTTGTGCTGAGACACCCCCTCTGCAATTCACTGAAACTGGGATGCACTCAGCTCAGGGGCTTCTTAGTTAACAGAGACTTTCCCAGCGCCCAGTGTTCAGCCTTTCTGGGCAGCAACTTGCAACCTGTGCAGTTCCAGCTTCTTCTGCTCTTCACTCTTCATTAGTTTGCTTATTTTTCTTTCCCTATTTCCCTTACCCGAAAGGAGCAAACAGAAAATCATAAACCAGTAACCACTTTGTCTGTTCTCCAGCCACCACACCCAACTCACTACCAGTCTCTCAAAGCAATCAGCTGTGAGTCTGGAGGTCAGGACTGGGATAGCAGGGGCTGCAGGTCGGGAGTGAGGGGCACCAGCAGAGCTGTGACTGGGGAGCTCAGCGGGAGCCCAGGGGGCTGCAAGTCAGGAGTGAGGGGCACCAGCAGAGCTGTGAGTCTGGAGGTCAGGACTGGGATAGCAGGGGCTGCGGGTCGGGAGTGAGGGGCACCGGTAGATCTGAGGGAAGCCCAGGGGGCTGCAGGTTGGGAGTGAGAGGCACCAGCCACGCAGTGACTGGGGAGCAATGTGGGGAGCCAAGGGGGCTGCGGGTCGGGAGTGAGGGGCACCAGCAGACCTGTGAGTCTGGAAGTCAGGGTTGGGATAGCAGGGTCTGCAGGTCGGGAGTGAGGAGCACCAGCCGCTCAGTGACTGGGGAGCTCAGCGGGGAGCCCAGGGGGCTGCGGGTTGGGACTGAGGGGCACCAGTAGGGCCGGGAGTGAAAACTGTGCAGTTCAGAATGTGAATAGTGACCTCGTCTCCTTCCTGCACCTGCTCTACATTGCTCCACAGCAGCTTCTCCACCTGCAGAGTCACCCCAGCACTGCAGTGCAGCCGCCCAGGGTTCAGCAGGGGCCCCTGGCAACGACAGTGGGTGCAGCTAACAGCCCGGTGTGCCTGGCGGTGAGGCAGCTGTTAAAAAAGCAACACCCCCCCACAGAAGTACAGAGACTGAATTCCCCAACTATAACATCATGACCCCCTGTAGAAAGCCGCACGTGTCAGTTGTATTTTCACAGGGAGATGCAAAAATCAAGTGACACCAATTTTCAAGTTGAGTAAATAAAGTTGAGGAGATAGTTATTAACCTCACAAAAATACACTAAAGATCCCTCAACATAACACCTGAAGGTGAAATATGGACAGAGACAAACCTTGTCAGCAAAGGCTCATTTCCCAAACGATCCTCAAAATGTTACTAATTCCCACCCCTCCTCCACAGGAGCTCTGTGCAGTGTCACTGTTCTGCAGGCAGCTTCCCATTCAATGCTGTTGTGGGACATTCCCAGGCCTGGAAATGTACCAACGACAGAATTTGAAGAGCAAACCTGGCTCCCTGCACCAGGCGGGATTTGAGTGTTTTGTCCCTGTCACTTAGTCTGTGTCAATAGTACAGACGCCAGGGGCAGGACTCCAGGCTCTGCTTGAGGGATCCTGGCACAGGGGCTGCAGGAGGGAGGGGGGCAGAAAGGATTGCAGGTTCTGACCTGTGCTCTGGAGAGGAGGTGATAATTGAAGGGGGTGTTTTTGACTATTCCCCTGCCTCAGGGTCCCCAGGGCCCTACATTCCACAGGGCCCAATAAGGGGGTGATGCCATGTGGTCAATGAAAACCAGTGCTCCAGAGGTGAGGTTTGAACTCACAACCCCAGCATAGCTCCTCTCAGCACTGCCCTGTAAGTACTGTGCACTAACCAATTGCACCACTAGAGCACCTGTTAATTATAATTCTGAGACCCCCCTAGGCTGATACAGGCAAGGAGTGACCCCAAAACAGTCTCAGTGGAGGTGAGAGCCGGTAGCGACAAGTGTTGTACTCGGTGGGGTGGATCCTTCTTAATGGTTCCAAGCACCATTTGACACCTTGTGGTCCCACCAGGAGCAGAACAGGCTCCCTAAAAGCAGGGCCGCCCAGAGGATTCGAGGGCCTGCAGCAAAGCGGGGGGGCAGACATAAAAAAGGTGCCACCCGCTGTGGCGCTTGTACTCACTGGGTGGCGTCCGAGTCTTCAGTGGCAGCGGGTCCTTCACTCGCTCCGCGTCTTCGGCAGAACTGAAGGACCCGCCGCTGAAGTGTTGCCGAAGACCCGGAGCGCTGCTGGGTGAGTAAAAATTAAAAAGGCGCCTCTAGCCAGGGAAGGGATTCTTGGCCAGGGCTTGTGGGGCAAATTGCCCAACTTGCCCCCTGCACTTGCCCTGCCTAAAAGTAGCAGCCACCAGAGCCCAAACAGTAGCCCCACCCCTTCCACTCGAGGCCACGCCCCTGCCCTCCCTTCTCCCCAAGGCCCCGCTCCTGCGCTGCCTCTTCCCCCAAGACCCCTCCTCCCGCTCACTGCTCTCCACCCCCTCCCCCCCTCACTCGCCCTTACGGTCATTACAAAGGGGCAAGGCAGAGCCCTCCCATTTTTAAAAGCCCTGGGGTGTTGTTCCCCCCTGTTCAGGCACCCCTGGGGCCCTGCACTTCACACGGCTCTCCCTGATTTCAGCTGTTAGTGACGGAGCCTCACTGCGAGCGCAGACTGGGCAGTTTCTTGCATGAGAGACACTGTCCCAAAGCAGGACTAATGCTTAGAGCTGGTTATCAGTGATTTCAGATCTGCTGGTCTGCAGCAAGACTCTCCATTGAGTCTTAACCAGCTCTGTTATTACACAGGAAAGAACAAAAGGGTCAAATGGGGCCTGGAACCCTTAAGAAGAATCCACCCCACCGAGTACAACACTTGTCGCTACCTGCTCTCAACCCCACTGAGAATGTTTTGGGGTCACTCCTTGCCTGTATCAACCTAGGGGTTTTGAAGACTCACACTTAACAGATGCTCCAGTGGTGCGATTGGTTAGCGCACAATACTTATAGGGCAGTGCTGAAAGGAGCTATGCTGAGGTTGTGAGTTCAAACCTCACCTGGAGCACTGGTTTTCATTAACCAAGTGGTGTCACCCCATCATTTGGCCCTGTGGAATGTAGAATTCCAGCCCTGGGACACTGAGGAAGGGGAGGAGTCAAAAATGCCCCCTTCAATTATTACCTCCTCTACAGAGTGCAGATGAGAATCTACAATCCAGATTGGGACCAGCTCCTGGCTCTTTTTTTGGGAGCTGGTTTCCCGTGAGGACACACCAGCCATCACTGCTCTCTACCTAGGGGAGAACCACCTGGGAATGTGCTCCTGGCCCAGCTGATTTGGAAGGTTAAACGGGATCGTGGCCAGCACGGCAATGTGGGGCTAGGTCCCTGAGAAAACAAAGGGGGTGAGGTAAGAGCAGAGACGAGAACTAGAGATGGGGGAGGAGACAGGGTCTCGAGGGAGGGAACAGCTGGAGAGAACCAAGGAGCGCAGTGGACAAGTCTGCCATGTGAATACTAGTGGTCACAGGTGTTCTGCAGAAAACCCACAGCCAGCTGGTCCCATGGGGTGATGGTCGGCCCTCGGGACTCTGACTCTCACAGTCCCAGTTCAGAGCTTGGCAGGATCTGCTGGAGCTGTGTCGTATTGGTGCGAAGCCCTGGAGGCCCTACTGCTCAGCATCCCAATTGCACAAAAGTCTCTCTTTTCCCTCCTGCTGGGTTACTAATGCCCACTCAAGGGAGATCTTTGGTCCAGACGGCCCCATGCTATTGAACCTGAGAATCCAGCTAGAGATGCCTTCCATCCTTTGGGCTGACTTATAGCTGCAGTCCTGGCTGCCTCAGCTGATGACCACAGGCTCTTCGGCACCCCGGCCCCTAAGCCAGGGCAGGTGGAGGGTTTGGAGCTCCCCGTAGTGGCTTGGGCTCCCTAGGTGGCTTTTACCATGGCCCGGCTTCAGCTTCTGTCCTGGCTTGGGGGCAGGGCCTCCAGGGGAAGAGGAGAGTTGGGGCCATGGAGAAGGGCAGGGCCTCGGGGCTCCCCCACTTCTACCGAGGTTCCGGTGCTTTTGCTCAGGAGCAGAGGCTGCATCATTGTTTAAATCTAAACCAACCCCAGATGAGGATGGAGACATTCCCCAGGGATCTCAGTCCGAACCTGCAGCCCTCAGCTGTTGCTGCTGGAGGGCGTGAAGCCCTTTCACTCGTATTGCCTAGTGTCCCTAGCTCTGAGGCCTTTCTCTCGCCTCGTCCTGAGGGACCTTCCACTCCATTCCCAACCCACCTCCTAATTATCCAGGGGCTCTTCTCCCAGAAGAGGGTCACTCGGCGGCTGGATCCCTCTTTGCCTTTTCTCTGTGTCTAGCACAGTTCGAGGTGCCCATGGGTGGGGTGTTTGATCACAATGACCCTCCGTGGAGCTGCCATTCAGCTTCCCTCATTTGGTCTCATCTTTCACTGAATCCAACATCTTTTCAATCCGTCATCACCATCCTCCCAAGCACATTTCAACTGCCTCCACATCCCTTAACCAGGCAGCGTCCCTGTGGTGTGGGCTGTCTTCATAGGTCCTTTCTCAATCTTTCTCACCCTCTTGTCTGGAGTCTCCTGTGTCTCTGCTTTCTAAGCACAGACTAACTCTGGCTGTTCAGAGGAGGGCAGGACCATGCCTATGCGTGGCCAGCAGACAGCGACAAAGACCCCCAGCCAGCCTGCTCCCTGCCATGCCAAACACCCACTGAAGGCCACCCGCAGACCAGCATGCGGGGTGGCTGCTGATGGTCTGTGGCCAACATCAGAAGATGGTAGGAAAGCAGGGCCAGCTCCCGTGGTGGGGCCTCTGACCGTTCCCACTCATGGTGCTCACTTGGGCAGTGGGGCAGGAGATTTTTCCCAAGAGGCTTTTCCCCAGCTGGCGAGAAGCAGAGAAACACCCAGGCTCCCAAGGTGCTATGTAGCAAGTACCCTCCAGCACAGGGACAGGCACACACTTGGAAGAGGGAAACTGCTCCACACTCTAGCCAGGGCAGCCGCCCATTTTCTTTGGCAAGTCAGGAATGGCAAAGGCGAGACTGGAAGCCCCTGGGGCTCATGCCCCAGCCTTTGTGACGCCCACCCCCCAACTCCTTCCCGGGGCTCTAGCTGAAGTCAGAGTATTGGCAGGAGCTGCCAAGAAGAGGTTCCAGCCCTGAAGGGAGCAGGACTTTCAGCACAAAGTTAAAAATGCACAAACACAACCACCAAGGGACTTGAACCCTTAATCGCCTGATCTGAAATCAGATGCCTTATCCATTAGGCCACGTGGTCACATGAGAAAAAAAGCCTCTCCAAGTACTTCTTTACAGAAGGCGGACACTGTGTTTCTCAGACTCGGGTCATCTACTGAGGGGGGCCGAGACTCTCTGGGCACAAGAAGTCGAGTTCCCAGCGAGATGTGAGACTTAATTCTATGGAGCCAGGTGCAGGGCTTTGGCAGGGAGGCTCAGGCATGGGGGATTGGGGTGCAGCGGATGGACCGGCTGCCTAGGTGTGGAGATTTAGTCGCACTGAGGCACAGAAGGGAGGAGAAGGAGGAATCCCGCTGATGGTCAGTGGCTGTGCAGAAAAAAGGGTGTTGATTCCCCCATCCTAAATGGGCTGATTGGTTTGACCCTTCTCCCCTCTGCAGAGCGTGGCGGGGGCTGCAGCTCACCCCTTGTGGGACAGGAGGGCACAGGTGCAGGGCGCTGGGCTCCAGTGCGGTGGGGCAGGGCAGGGCCTGTGGTTTACATTCTGCGTTGCCTGGTGCTGGGCCATTGCACAATCCCCAGCCACGCGGCACAGCGCACCCCGAGAGGCGGTGGGGGGCCAAGCAGATGATCCAGCACAAGGGGGGAGAGGATGTGTGGCTGGGGGGAGGAAAGGCCTTGGGCTGCACTGGGGGAGTGCAGAGCAGGGGTGACACCCCAGAAACCTGCAGCAAAGGGATGGACAGGTGGGCTGGGTGGATAGAAGAGGCAGTGAGCCTAAAAGGGGAGTGGGGTCTAGTGGTCAGAGCAGGGAGAGGGCTGGGCACCAGGACCTCTGGGTTCTATCATTGGCTCTGGGAGTGGAGGGGGGTCTAGAGGTGAGAGCAGGGGGACTGGGAGTCAGGACTCCTGGGTTCCATAGTGGTGACTGTTTTTTCCTGTGTCTCCCTCCCTACAGATCCCAGCCCAGCCCCCTAGTGGAATCTGACTGGGGGAGGGGTTTGCCCTGCCACTCCAGACTATGATTCGATCCCCTCCCCCGACGGGCTCTGACATCACGGAATCTCCCCCACCCAAATCAGAAAGTAGGAGCCCCTCCCCGCATGCGGAGGAAGCTAGTGAGTCTCTTGGGGGTCTCTGGCGGAGGTGACAGCACCCACCAGAGGGCAGAGCTGGGGGTGGTGCCAAGTCTGGTGCTGGATGGATGGAGGAAAAGGTGAAACAAAAAGGACAAACCCTAATGTCCCCAGTGATTCTAAGGGACAAAATCCTAGGTGAGAAATAAAATTCTGCGTCCTTAAGCTCGTGTTTTCCATGCCTAGAATTCAACTGTCACCAGATGGATCAGACTGAACAGGTTTCAAACCTCAAGGAGGCTCTTACCTTCTAAACAAGGTCGGCTGTTTTCTTGTAAAATCACTGAAAGGGAAGGAGAAAACTCAAAAGAGGTTCCTCCTGGCGCTCACGTACGTGAACCCGAATACTCTCAGTCCTCAAAGAGAGACCTGGAGAAGGAGACTTGCTGAAGCAAAGCCACAGGGTCTCTGAGGTTTCCCTGGCCCCTCGCCCCTGTCCTGCCTGGCTGATGTCAGCATCTCTCTGTGAGGTCACCACCTCCCCACCACCTTTGACCAATAGTCTGAGGTCCTGCAAAAGGCCTTTGTGATGTCACTGCCACACCCCTCCCTTGCTGGGCTAATGTCCTGCCCCTGGCCAGGCACTTTGGAGGTTTGAGCTACTCCCTGTAGATCACCCCACTCAAGGAGCGTTCGTTCTAGGCAGCAAGCCGGCTAGACAGGAAAACATCAGACGCTGCTCCCAATGTTACACTCAGCTTTTCAGAAATTAGTCGACTTTATGGCCAGAAGCAAGCCGGCTAGACAGGAAAACATCAGATGCTGCTCCCAATGCTACACTCAATTTTTCAGAAATTAGTCGACTTTATGGCCAGAAGAGACCATTAGAGCATCTAATCTGACCCCCCTGCATATCACAGGCCTCCTGTATGACACAAGAGCTACTTTTGGGGCAAACACATTCCAGAAAGGCATCTAGTCTTCATTAAATGACATCAGGAGATGGAGAATCCACCACTTTCCTTGGTAGCTTGTTCCTCTGGTGAATCATCCTCGCTGTTGAATATTTGTGTCTTATTTGTAATATGAATTTGTCTCTTTTCACCTTCCAGCCGTTGGGTCTTGTTATGCCTTTCTCTGCTGGATTAAAGAGCTCTTTAATAGCCAATCTTTTCTCTCCATTAAGGCCCTTCAACGCTTCAGTGAAGTCACCTTTCAATCTTCTTTTGATCAGCTAAACAGGTTGAGCTTGTTTAATAGCTCACTAGAAGGCATTTTTCTCCAGCCCTCAGAACATTTGGTGGCTCTTTGCTGCCCCAGCTCCAATTTCATAACATCTTTTTCAAATGAGGACACCAAAACTGGAGGCAGTATTCCAATATCAGTCTCACTGATGTTGTGTCACCTCCTGTGATGTTATTGACATAATCTGTAACTCTATAGATCACCATTGGGACCACTGTTCTATATTTGCAGCCAATATGGTAGAAAGGTTGTCGTGTAAGGGGTCTATGGAGAGGTTCTGATTGGCTGATTATAATGATGCTATCTCTATATGTGTATCATTTTTGTAGTTGACGTTATGAATTTTGGCTCTATGCTGCCCGTATTTCAAACTTGTGCTATGCTTCTGGGGAACACCCCAGCCATACAAGTTGGTGTCAGTTCTGCCTAGCTTGCTTGATGGCCCATTAAGGACCATCAGCTATACAATCGACCCATTGAGAGAAGGCAGATACGCCTTGTGCCTCAGCAAGGTACACAGGGACCTGCCTGTGGACACAACTCTTAAGTTTTTCTATGCCACATGCTGGATAGAGTGTCCTTGAGACAAAGAAAGCAGTTTATTCCATCACTGCTACAAGCCTGAACCAAGAACTTTGCCATTACTAAATGTGAAGGGTTAAAATCCATGTGCATTTTACATAACAACCTGGTCTATGGATTGTGCCAGCTCTTTTCCAGACCCAAAGTCCAGAGTATGGTCAAGGGACCAGTGGCCTAGCAAATCGTGATCAGCTAAGAGAAAGCTGGGGTAAACAGAAAGCCTTGCCTGCTAAGATAGTCCTGGTCAGCAAATTGCCAGGTGTTGGAGCTAAGAACTAAAGAATTGTGTCTTATTCAGAGTTGCAGATTGAACAAAGAATCCTTGTTCCTATTGTGTTAGTCCCTTCTGTAGGGAGACGGTCTTCCCACAGATCCAGCCTTGAGTTTATGAGAAGTTGGCACATGTCAGTATAAGATATGGCATACTTCCACCTCCCTTCCCAGGAACCATGTAGTAAGTTTTTTGGCAGAAGGGGGTTGTAGTGAAAGGACATTTGAGAAACTCTGGCATAGAGGAGCTCCATTAATGAGCTGCAGTGACATAGACTCAATGTTTTAAATGTTGACTTGTCCTTAGCCTCTGAATACGTCTAGACTTGGCGCACTGTGGGTGATCTGACACTGAAAGTACAGCCATGAAGATACCACACACCAGCCTTGCCTTGCCGGCAAGAATCAAGCCTCCACAGAAAGACACCCATGGTTTTCTAGCCCAGCTCCCTAAGACCTCAGCCACAACCACTTAATACAGGGGCCTTTCTACACTATGGTTCTGTTCTCACTGAAAGGTCATTTCCAATTGTTTGCTCAGAGCAGTTTCCCCAGCACACTCACTGCTGTGCAGCTCTGTACATGTGGCCATGGCTGAGCAGCAAGAATTCCTGCCCATTTCCCTACTGGCTGGATATGGTTAGAGTGTGTTTGTGGTTAAAGATGTTGCTGTAGATTGTTCATTCCCTGCCTTGGCAAATCAGACAGTCCCTTTTCCCGTCATATCGCCAGCACCTCTGTGAGTCCAATAGCAGGGCAGGTTTTCTCTGGGCACTGAGATTTTGCAGGGAGTTGGTGGCTCCTTTCTTTCCTCACCCTGGAGTAAACTCAGCTTTTTATTCCATCCTTGATGACTCATGGAACAACAGCAACATGAAGAGGAGAGGGAATATCTCACTGCCGGGGGTGGGGTTGGGGAGAAGGTGGACATATCCCCTCTGTTTGAGCATTGCCATTGCAGGAGAGAAGGTTTCAATGGAATCGAATGCCCTGGCTCAGACAAGAGACACAGGGAGGTTTTGCTGTTCATGGATCCCTGCAAAGGAAATTGTGTGTCTGTGTGAAAATGGGGAGGGAAATGAAATGCCCACAGGGTGGTGCCTAAGGCAGAAGAGACCCCTATAGGATTAGAACAGGATAAGTTCTCAAGCAGCATGTTTCTTACTTTGCCCATCTGTCAATTTTGATTATCGATGGAAATATTTTGCCATTGGGTTGTGTGTTTACACAGAAATTGACATTCACCAACAAATACGTAATTCTTCCAAGCCTGCCTAGTCTGCTGGTGGTGAGTTTAGAGGGACAGAGTCAGTCTTCCCACTCCTCATGCCAGGCCTGTGCTCTCCAGAGTGTCAACTTCCCATACAGCTGGGATCCTTCCCTGATCTCCCTTCAGACATCTGCCCCCCATCCCCACTTCTGGGATCCCCTCCCAACACTGTCCAACTCCCCTGCTGGCAGGATCCCTTCCCATTCCTTTCATTTCCTGCCTCCCCTCTGAGCAAAAGCTCTAGACTGCTGCCACACTAGGAATTGAACCCAAGGCATCTAGGTAAAAAAACCAGGAATCCTGACCACTAGACCATATGGGACTTGTACAAGCAATAATCCATTTACACATTCACTAACACATTCACATTCATTAACATTTAAAAGTAGCCTTTCAAAAAACTTCAAAAACAGACTTCAAAGAGAAATTGCAGAGTTACAATTTATTTGCAAACTTAACACCATTAATTTGAGCTTGAATAGGGACTGGGAGTGGCTGGCTCACTACAAAAGCAATTTTCCCTCTCTTGGTATTGACACCTCCCCATCAGTTATTGGGGGTGGACCGCATCCACCCTGACTGAATTAGCCTTCAGCACTGGTTCTCCCCTTGTAAGGTAACTCCCTTCATGTCATGTTCCAATATATATTTATGCCTGTATCTGCAATTTTCACCCCATGCATCTGAAGAAGTGGGTTTTTGACCCACGAACGCTTATGCCCAAATAAATCTCTTAGTCCTTACGGTGCCACCAGACTCCTCGCTGTTTTTGTGAAATAAAAGCAAAACGCATTCTAAGCTGATCTTAACCCTTTCAGTGCCCTTACAAACTTAGATGCTTCTCACCACAGGCTGGCTGGTTGCTTTTCAGCCGGGGTCTCCCCTTTGATCAGCTCCTCAGTCGCTTGGTGTGGTGATGGCTGTAGGTGGAGGTGAAAGAGAGAGTTAAAGCATGGCGAATGACTCTCCTTTTATCATGTCCTTCCTTCCCCATTGGCTTTGTGGCCCTCTTCAGAGTCAGGTTAGCATCACTGTGTCTCTCCAAGCAAGGTTGAGCAATTCCTCTCATGTGGCCTCATGCAGGTGATGGCTGATTCCCCCAACTTACAGCATAGTGACAACCATACTGCACAATTCTCATAACTTCATATGCATGAATGGTGTACATAGATGGGTAGAGAAATGACTTTCAGCAGATCATATCCTTTCCCCTGATACCTTACAAGTCATGCTCTATATGTAATATCACGATTATATGAAAATGAGGAATATGGGCAGTACAGCTGCTCCCCCAAAGGTCTAGAATGTCACACTGAGATTCTATTTTCATTTAAAAAATAAACCAATTGGAGATATACCAATCTCCTAGAACTGGAAGGGTTATCGAGTCCAGCCCCCTGCCTTCACTAGGAAGAACAATTTTTGCCCTAGATCCATAAGTGGCCCCCTCAAGGATTGAACTCACAACCCTGGGTTTAGCAGGCAAATGCTCAAACCACTGAGCTATCCCTCCCCTCAGTGACCAATTTTGACCTCTCTGCCTAACACTTATAATCACTTCCAATCTATCTTTCTGTAGTTAACAAACTTATTTTAATGTTTTATACTTACTTGTGAAATTGTCCAAAGTGCTTGGGAAAGCTGCTCAGATTAAAAAGGCTGGTGCATGTTCACTTTCTTTTTGAGGAAGCGGTGAATTAATTAATGAGCTTGCACTTTTCAAGAGGTTTTGAGCAGTGTAAGATGGTATATTTCTGAGGTGCAAGGCTGAGGGCTGGGGAGATATGATGGTGTCCCTCTATGTATAATTGAGGAGTGGCTTATAGAGCATTCATGCAACTTAGTTGGGTGCATTGCTGCATGTTGTTGGCTGAGTGATCACAGCACATGAAGGGGGTTTTGCTGCTTGTCACTAGTGCAGCATTGTAAGACACAGCCCAGGCTGGAGAGATAAGAGGACAGAGCAGTTCCACAGTTTGGGATTGTACCCCATGGATCCCACCACACAGAGATCCTGCTGTGACCAGTCATGGTAATACTGTGCTTAGTGCTCTGCTTTGTAGCTTCAACAGCTGCACATGCAAGATGAGTTACAGTGACCTTGACCTTGTTTCCATGTTTATCCAAAGCCTCCTTTTGACAGTTGTCAGCAAAAAGACCCGTTTCTTTTGCAAGCATTTGTATGGCTAGCCAGAGTCGAGCTTCTCCGTTAACAAAAAAGATTGACCAAAAGGGGACAAGAGGAGGCACGTTCAGCAAGGCAGCACTGGATGCTGGATCCTGAATCTGCTCTTTATCCAGCAGCTCTCCTGGCAAGCTCTGCCATGGTGCCACGGTCTGGGACTTCTCCCCAAACTGCTCCATTTTTCATCAACAATAACATGAAAAGTGAAAGGATAGTCATTCTCCATTTCCTGCAAGCCCTGCAGAGAACCCTCTGGAAGGGGCTCTGTGCACAGATATCCCCAGCGAATCGCATGGGTGCATGACACAGGCTCTCCTGTCACAGCAAATTGCAGCCGGAGCAACCTCCTTGCCAATGCCAATAACCTTTTCATCAACACCAGACTGAGGATTTGATTCTCTCCAATGCTCCGTTGGAAAGAAGCCTTTTCCTTCACAAGCAATTACTTGGATTGTCAAGGGAGGTCTCTTCTGTTTCCTAGGAAGACACAGGAAAATGTGAGCAGAGGAGACAAAAGCTATAGAACAAAGCACCACTGGGAGTTGAACCCAGGATCTCCTGTTTACGAGACAGGTGCTTTAGCCTGCTAAGCCATGGTGCCTTCCCCAGCAGGCCCTTTGCAACCTCTCCACTTGATGGTCCAGGACTACACCTTCAAATTCCAAAGTAAAAATGTGCCCCATTTCCCTCAAGACTTGCAGACCTTGAGCAGGCTGGCTCAGTGCACAGAAAGCCACAGCTGAGCTGACAGAGGGCTTCTAACATGCGCTTCTACCACAAGCTGCTGTGATCAGATACTGATTAGTGCTCTGTGTTTCAGTCACAGCAGCTTCAGCTCAACTCTGAGTCATGGTAACCTTTCCATCAGCTCCAGACTTACCACTTAACACTTTCCAAGACTTAGCTGCAAGGAAGGGTCTCTGTGTCTTGAACAAGGATTGTGCAGTGAGGTCTTTTCTTTTCATTAGAAGAAATAAAAGAAAGGAGCCTGACAGACAAACTAGGTTCAGCAAGGAAGAACTAGCAGGATCTCCTGGTGAGTAGGAAGGCTCTTCAGCCAGCTCTTCCCAAAGATCACTATCCAGAGGCCACTTCCCACAGAGACTGATTATGGTTACAGACCCATCCTGAAATTAGAGCAGGATATTTTAAAGCTTATTCTCACAGTAAAGTAACACAATTCAGCCATGTCGGCACAGAGGAGAAAGCACTCCTTCATTTCATAGTTATTGCTACTGATCTCACTGACAAACTTCCTTTTCTCAGGGCTGCTCCCAGCACTTTAGGGAGTTTTTCCTCTTCTCCCTTCCAGCTGTGGTGATGGGACTGCAGCAGCTCCCAGATGGCCAGCTTTGCTCTGTCACTTACATCCTTCTCTTCTTTGGCTGAAGCTGTGTTTGCCACCAGTTTAATCCATAGCTGAGACCTCAGGTACCAGCAGCTAGTTACAAAGGCTCAATTCCCATCGCCATCAGTGGGAGGTTATCCAGGGCTGCAAGATTTGGCCCATGGACAGTCAAGGTGCTACAGCAGCTACATTCTTACATGGTGAGTCCTGCAGCCTATTACCAAACTGCTCTGCCATAGTCTGCAGGGGGCCTGACTTTTTGAGAATCTGGCAGAAGAGAGACCCTGGAGCAGAGAAGGAAAATGTCCTCAGCAGTCACAGCTGGCAGGAGCAGCAAAGACTGAGTATCAGACACACTTTTTCACCAGGACAATAAATGTGCACAACCCCCTGATATATTGTCAATTCACACCCACACCCAAGGAAGCCCTATTCTGCTCTATTACACTCTAATGGGATGAGAGGGAAGGTCCTCTCATGGGTAAATAACTGATTACAAGGTAGGAATAAATGATCAGTTTTCAAAATGCAGAGAGGTCAATAGTGGTGCCCCCCAGGGGGTCTGGGACAAGTACTATTCAACATATTCATAAATGATCTGGAAAAAGGGGTAAACAGCGAGGTGGCAAAATTTGCAGATGATCCAAAACTACTCAGGAAAGTTAAGTCCAAAGCAGCCTGCGAAGAGTTACTAAAAGAGCTCACAAAACTGGGTGAAAGGGCAACAAAATGACAGATTTGTTGATAAATGCAAAGTGATGCACATTGGAAAACATAATCCCAACTATACATATAAAATGACGAGGCCAAAAATAGTTGTTGCCACTCAAGTGAGGGATTTTGGAGTCACTGCGGATAGTTCTCTGAAAACATCCACTCAGTGTGCAACGACGGGCAAAAAAGCAAAGAGAATCTTGGGAATCATTAAGAAAGGGATAGAGAATAAGACAGAAAATATCATGTATCAGAGGGGTAGCCGTGTTAGTCTGGTTCTGTAGAAGCAGCAAAGAATCCTGTGGCACCTTATAGACTAACAGATGTTTTGCAGCATGAGCTTTCGTGGGTGAATACCCACTTCTTCGGATGCAAGCAGTGGAAATTTCCAGGGGCAGGTATATATATATAAGCAAGCAAGAAGCAGGCTAGAGATAACGAGGTTAGATCAATCAGGGAGGATGGGGCCCTGTTCCAGCAGCTGAGGTGTGAAAACCAAGGGAGGAGAAACTGGTTCTGTGGCTTGCCAATTACAGAACCAGTTTCTCCTCCCTTGGTTTTCACACCTCAGCTGCTGGAACAGGGCCCCATCCTCCCTGATTGATCTAACCTCGTTATCTCTAGCCTGCTTCTTGCTTGCTTATATATATATACCTGCCCCTGGAAATTTCCACTGCTTGCATCCGAAGAAGTGGGTATTCACCCACGAAAGCTCATGCTGCAAAACATCTGTTAGTCTATAAGGTGCCACAGGATTCTTTGCTGCTTCTACAGAAAATATCATATTGCTTATGGCCGACCACATGCATTGGTCTCCCCTCAGGCAGGGGACTTAGAGGCCCTTCTGCCAGTTGGTGTTGGCAGCAGCAAGGGATGGGTTCAATGTCTAGGGGAGGAGAGCAGCAGAGAGGGAGGAGGAGAGAGAGTCCCAAGAGCAGAGTGCAAACCAACCAGCTGAGGGTCTCACAGGAGTCCTGAAATAACAGTAGCTCCAGGTCCCATCAGGGCCGCCCAGATGGTGGAGTAAGTGGGGCAATTTGCCCTGGTCCCCGCAGGGGCCCCCACAAGAGTTTTTTTGGGCTCCTGGAGCGGGGTCCTTCACTAACTCTGGGAGCTCTGGAAAACTCTCGTGGGGTCCGGGCCTCCGGAGATTCTTCCACTCTGGGTCTTCAGCGGCAATTCGGCGGCGGGGGGTCCTTCATGAATGAAAAGTGACTCCATTGAAGTGTTGAAGTGCCTTAATGGAGAGAAAAGATTGGGTATGAAAGGGCTCTTTAATCTCGCAGAGAAAGGCATAACAAGACCCAATAGCTGGAAGGTGAAAAGAGACAAATTCATATTACAACTAAGGCACAAATATTCAACAGCGAGGATGATTCACCACAGGAACAAGCTACCAAGGAAAGTGGTGGATTCTTCATCTCTTGATGTCATTTAATGAAGACTAGCTGCCTTTCTGGAATGTGTTTGCCCCAAAAGTAGCTATTGTGTCATACAGGAGGCCTGTGATATGCAGGGGGTCAGATTAGATGCTCTAATGGTCTCTTCTGGCCATAAAGTCGACTAATTTCTGAAAAACTGAGTGTAACATTGGGAGCAGCGTCTGATGTTTTCCTGTCTAGCCGGCTTGCTGCCTAGAACGAACGCTCCTTGAGTGGGGTGATCTACAGGGAGTAGCTCAAACCTCCAAAGTGCCTGGCCAGGGGCAGGACATTAGCACAGCAAGGGAGGGGTGTGGCAGTGACATCACAAAGGCTTTTTGCAGGACCTCAGACTATTGGCCAAAGGTGGTGGGGAGGTGGTGACCTCACAGAGAGATGCTGACATGAGCCAGGCAGGACAGGGGCGAGGGGCCAGGGAAACCTCAGAGACCCCTGTGGCTTTGCTTCAGCAAGTCTCCTTCTCCAGGTCTCTCTTTGAGGACTGAGAGAGTATTCGGGTTCACGGACGTGAGCGCCAGGAGGAACCTCTTTCGAGTTTTCTCCTTCCCTCTTAGTGATTTTACTAGAAAACAGCCGTCCCTGTTTAGAAGGTAAGAGCCTCCTCGAGGGAAAGGGTGTCATGGGGGTGTCACAGTTCGGATGCCGGTGCCCCCCCCCCAACATGTAAGGAAGTTCCCACCACCCTGTTCTGTGTTCGCAGGGCGGGAGAGAGCAGCATCCACGGCAGTGATTTGCTCCTGGCTGCCGGAGCAGAGCAGCAAGCTCAGCTGTCAGAACTTCCCAGAGCGATGAAAGGGGAGGGGCCATGGCTCTGTAGCAGGAATGCAGGGCAGGCGAGTTCACGGCGGGCATTGTGGGATACTGGAGGAGGCCAGTTATGGTGATATAATGAACAGCAGCATCTACAGTGACACTCTGTCACTTTAAGTTTGCTGCAAAAAGCTCTAGACCTCTCATCGAAGTTGTTTTATTTTGTCAGTAAAACAGGGCAGTTTTGTCGCCAGACGTGGCATTGCAGTGTGTGCACCAGCCACAAGCTGCCGACCGAGAGAGCGTTGTGTGTTTTTCACACACCTGAGCAATATAATTCTGATGAAACAACTTTGTAGTGCAGACCTGGCCAAAGATTCACTCACACACAACTTGCAAGGAAAACCTCACCTGCTCCTCCGCTTTGCAGAATGCAAACACAAGCAAAGCTTGTCAGGCCCCGGTAGAGATGGCAGGGAGTCAGGTGTGGGCAGGGCCGGCTCTGGCTTTTTTGCCACCCCAAGCAAAAAAAAATGGGGTGGGGCCACCGGAGCAACAAAACAGGGGGGGGAAACGGCGCGGCTCGAGCGGCAAAGTGGGGGGGACATAGCACAGCTGGAGCGACAAAGCGGGGGGGTCACGGTGCGGCTGGAGTGGCAAAGTGGGGGGGCAACACAAAAATGGCAGGGCTGGAGCAGCAAAGCACGGGGCGGGGAGGAAAACAACGGCGCGGCCGGCAAAGCAGGGTAAAAACAAAACAAAAAACCCCACAGGGCGGCCGGAGCCAGTGGACTCCATGTGCTGCACAGTGCGCGCCCGGTCTAGTGGGGGGGAAGGGGAGGGAGCGGGGGGAGAGAGAAGAGGGGCGGCCAGCGCTTCAGCCGGACACTCACCACGCGGCCCCGACCGCTGCGCCGCCTGGTACCCTCACTCCTTCTCTAGACTAACCAGTCCTAATATACTGTAACATGGTTATATTCCACCTCCTTCACTGGTTTACACCCAACATAATTAATTATACAGCAGACAGAAACAATCACAGACCCAGACAGAGACCATGCAAATAAACATACAAAACAATACAGAAGGGAGGATTTCACAACTACATCTGTACAGACATAAGGGTTTTCCAGCTGTGTCTATTGATAAGTGAGTTCTTGCCAGACAGGATGCTACCAAACTAAGTTTCCCTTTCTCTGGAGGTGATGGAATATCAGGGCAGGATTGTATTCCTAACAGCCCAATAGCACCTTATTTCAATGTGACTAGTTGGGAATGTGAGGATGTGACCAGACACTTCCCACCTTATGGCTGCCTTTGCTGCTCAGCCGAAGAACCAGGCCTCAGACTGTCACAGTAAGAGAAGGCCATTACACAGACAGACAGTGATTTTTTATTCTGTCTTTTATATCTTTATAACTAGCTAAGTGATAAAAATACACCTAAATTCTTAAAGTACAGGCATTTGCAGACAGGCCTGAATCTCTGTATCCTAACAGTCCTCGAGGTCAGGCAGCCTCTGGGTAAGCGGGTGGGGACTCAGATCCTTCCACAGGCCAATTCCACCAGGGTCATGTATAAACCAGGGAAGTTCCCCACAATAGCCAGACCAGATGCCCCCTTTACACTTGTGCTCTGTCCTCATTGCTTCTCTGTCTCTCTTCCCCTCATCTCTGCTGCTCCCCCTCTGGGCTTTCTCAGCACCTGGCCCCACAGCGCTTCCTGGCAGCAAGAGACTGCGCTATCTGCAGCCTCTCTCCTGCTTGCTAAGGAAAGGAACATTTCCAGGAAATGGCCACAGCTTCTGGGAATCCCTGTGTGGCTGTGAACAGCGTTTGGCTCCTGGCACACAAGGCAACTTAAAAGCCGAGTACCCAGACAGGGGCTTGAACCCGGGACCCTCAGATTAAGAGCCTGATGCTCAGCCAACTGAGCTACCTGGGCTTATTAGAAAACAGCTTCACCATTCACCACAACAGTGATTATCCCAGTGTTCAGGCAAGAGTGAGCAGGCAGGCAAAAGAGAGGCAAAAAAAGTCCCAGGAACCCCTCCTCTTTTTCTGCACAGCCACTGCCTGTCAGAAGGATTCCTCCTCCTCCTCCGGGAGACTAAATCTCTGTGCCTAGACAGCCGGTCCATCTGCTGCACCACAATCCCCCATGCCCGAGCCTCCCTGCCAAAGCCCTGCCCCTGGCCCCATACAATTAAGTCTCACGTGTCGCTGGGAACTTAACTTCTTGTGCCCAGAGCGTCTCGGCCCCCTCAGCAGATGACCTGAGAAACACAGTGTCCGGCTTTTCCAAAGAAGTGTTTAGACCCCCTCATCATGTGGCCTAAAGGATAAAGCATCTCCCTGTGGATCGGATGATTCAGGATTTGAGTCCCCTCGTGGTTGTGCTCACTTTGTGCTGAAAGTCCTGCTCCCTTCAGGGCTGGAACCTCTTCTTGGCCGCTCAGGCCAATGCTCCGGCTTCAGCTAGAGCCCCGGGAAGGAGTTGGGGGATGGGTGTCACAAAGGCTGGGGCATGAGTCCCAGGTGCTTCCAGTCTCGCCTTTGCCCTTCCTGACTTGCCAAAGAAAATGGGCGGCTCCACTTCCAAAGTCAGCACCATGAGTGGGAACGGTCAGAGGCCCCACCAGGGGGCTGGCCCTGCTTTCCTACCCTCTTCTGATGTTGGCCACAGAGCATCAGCAGCCGCCCTGCATGCTGGTCTGTGGGTGGCCTTCAGTGGGGTTCAGCACAGCAGGGAGCAGGCTGGCCCTGTGGCTGTCTGCTGGCCACACACAGGCATGGTCCTCTCCTCCTCTTGCCCTGACCTCCGCTGCTTTTAAGCCTTCCCTTGGAGCTGTCAGCACCAGCTGCCTCTGCTCTAGGTGCGCAGAGGAGGAGAGGTGCTGGGCTCCCACCTGCCCAGCCCTGCTTCCTTCAAGCACAGTGGCAAGTGCCAGACTTGAGGGCACCAGGTGAAGCCGTGAGAATCCCAACCCTCAGGTGTCAGTTCTAGAGCCCTGAGCCATCCATCAGGAGGGGAAAAAAAGTGCTCTTGCAGAGCTGGAGACAGGGAAGTGGAGCAGTGTGAGCTCCAGGGCTTTACCACAAGGTCCCACGGAGATTTGAACTCAGATTGCAGGACTCAGAGTCCTAAGGGCTGCCCATTACACCATGGGACCAGCTCCTGCTGCTTTCTCAGGCCATCAGTGACCCTTACGGGGCTGGCTTGTGTAAGGGACTGTTGGCCCCTTACTAAAGCTTAGTGGGGGTTTTGGTTGTCTAGTTCCTAGTCCCAATAGAAGGGGGAAGGGCCAATGGGAAATCAGGACCCTGAGACTGACAGTCCCCTGGGCAATGGGGAGAGGCCAAAGCTCCAAGTTAGCCACACTGACAGGCCAGGCAGTTTAATGAGGGAGTCACCAGGCCAGGGGGTCCCATCCTCCGTGGGAGCTGGAACTGCCTGGGCCAGAGTGGGGCAGAGCTAAGGAGAGAGCAGGAGCCTGAGAAGAGCCGAGGAGCAGAGCTGCTCAGGTGTAGTGCCAGAAACTGCTCCCTGTAGGACTTTGCTACCTGCAGCAGTTAGTGAGACCTGAGCTTGTTCTTATTTGCTGACTTGTCCAAATTGGCTAAAACTTGACAGTGGTGGGAGATGGAAGCATAAAGGCTTCGTCCTCCAATCAACCCTGCCTGGTGTCCATCTGTATCTATTACCTCTTAATACCGAATTGTAAAAAATAGAGTGAGGTCATTTAAACATCATTTATTTTGCAGCTTCATTTACTGCGCTAACAATGTAGCATCCTGACACCGATACTTCTGCCCACGTGCCCTGTGGGTTGGATTCATTTTAGTGGGATGTGGGACATATGGAGGATAATTTAAACTCTTAATTTCCTTAGGGTTTCCCTTTAATATACTTCTATGCTGGTGCAATTTCTGACCATTGCACGTCTATTGTATTTATTACAATAGCACAAGTAAGTCACACAAGTGACATAGTCTAGGGGCTTGGCTACACTTGCAAGTTAGAGCCCATTAAAGCAGCCCCGGGTGCCCTAACTCCTGAGGTGTCCACACTCGCAAGGCACATGGAGCACCTGGGCTCTGTAGGTGGAGCGCTCCTGGTAATCCACCTCCATGAGAAGCATAAAGCTTGCTGAGCCCTGCTGAAATACCCGGGCATCAGTGTGGATGACGTGTTGCATCACTGCACTGTGTTTGGCCTCAGGAAATGTCCTATAATCCCCTGAAGTCAAGTGCCCACTCTGGTCATTGTTTTGAAATCGGCTGCAGGCATGCGGATATCCCCTTTCGAAGCTCCGTTTCTGACAGCCGGCTGCTTATCTGCTCTGGGACAAAGCAACCATTAGTGTGGAGTGCTGCTGTTGTGAGTGTGTATGAGGGGAGGTGGGGGTCTGCTGCTGTCTGAACACACAAGACAGCATGCTGACAGACTCTCAGCCCCCCCAAACACACTGTCACTCCCCCCACGTACACACAACACACTCCCTGTCACACTCCACCCCCGTCCCCCATTTGAAAAGCACGTTGCAGCCACTTGCACACTGGGATAGCTACCACAGTGCACTGCTCTCTGTGGCATTGCCAGAGCCGCTAATGTGGCCACTCCAGTGCGCTTGCAGCTGTCAGTGTGAACACACGGCAGCGGTTTCCCTGCTGTGGTTTAACTCCCAGCGCTCTACCTCTGCAAGTGTAGCCAAGCACTAAATTTCCCAAACCAACCGAACTCAGTAACTGCCCTCCACCACCACATGCAGGGAGTAGGGGCACCGTGGAGCACACGCCGCACTTACTGGCTCAGCCTTGTGCATGCTGGGGTGGCCACCTCCCCATTGATGAGACCTGGTCCCACCATCTCTGTGGAGCTCCAGTCTGCCCTGATGCCATCCCTGTCTGTGTTGTCTTCTCTAGCAGTTGACTGGAAGGTGAGCATTGGCTGCATGCCATGTAGCCGTGTTGTCTCAAAAGCAGGAGGAATGGTGCCTTCATAGCCCACCCAATATTCCATAACATAGTTAAGGAAAATATTTCTCAATGAATTCTCAGTAAAAGATCAGAAGCAGCCACTGTCCGCATCAGTCTACGAGCATTGGTATTTTCTTGAAATTTGTCAGACCAACCTAACTAACACCTAACACACATTTAAAGTTCTTCTTTTCACACTGTTGCTCATTCTCAGGTTCTGCTTTGTCTCCAGACAGATCCATTCTCTCTCAGGATGGCCTTGCTCTTTCTGTCTGTTTCACTCACTGAGGTGTCGGAGTAAACACTCCCCTTCCTTCTATTCTCAGAGAAACACTAGTATTAAGTGTTTGCTACTGATGGGTCTAGAAAGCATTTGTCAAGTGGAAGATGCTGTTTCTGGGGGATTGCTCCCAAGCTCCAGTACTTTGTGTTCAAATGTCTCCCAGCTTCCTTGGTGAAAATAACACCATGTTTCTTTGCAATATACAAGAAGAAAGGAATTTTTTACCCCAGATGGGACTTGAACCCACAATCTCTGTCTTATGAAACCAATGCCTTGTCCATTAGGCCACTGGGGCCCTAAAGAAAGGGGTGGAAATTCCCTCTCAGGATTGTACATTCCTCACATTCACTCAGAAGCCAAATACCCCATTTAATCCCCTTACAGAAACGTCTGCATCCCCTGGCAGCGAGGCAGCTGGGCAGGTCGCTGACAGAGCTGAGCACCACCTTTCTGCCAGCCATCTTTAGAGAAGAACCCCACCCTGGAGTCACCCCTCCCTCCTTCAGCACCTCCACGGCTGTGGCTCTGAGCGGCAGTAGGATGCTTAGGGGGAGAATCTGGGGCTTGAAGGGGGGTAAGGTCGGCCTGTAAGGAGGAACCAGGTGGGGCAGACCCAGGGGGAGGCTGTGGGCTGCTGGTTGGTTGTTAGGATCCGAGCTCTAGATCAAAGCTGCACAGTGACCTGACACCCAGGGTTATAGGGCCGACATAGTGACCCCCTTACTGGCCTCGGTGACCCCCAAACCCTTGTTACTAAGGGCATTGAGGAGTCTCTGTCCCTTAATAACTTCTGGGAGCTCCCAGCAGGCTGCGGGCGTCTGCCGCCTCCTGCCTCACAGGTTAGACTCTTGGTGCTGTGCCAGCCGCCCCCTCGCTTGCAGGCCCAGTGTAAGAAGCAGGAGGTGCGGAGCTGGCAGAAGAGGGTTTTGATTAATCGACCTCTGTGTTCTGGGCACAGGACGCTTCCACTCAGTAGCACAGCATGGGGGGGAGCAGGGGGAGCAGCTAAGGGAGTCGGGTTCCTCCGGTGGGGGTGTGGAGCAGCCGTTCGTTTTCCTGTTCGCACTCCTCTGCGGTGTGTGAAAATCGGGGAGGGGAGGCAGAAGCCCCACTTCCCTCCCGAACTGACGCCCAGTGGGGGAAGCCAGGACAACGGGGGCGGGAGGTGGTGGCCAGACTCTCACCCCCAGGGTCTAGTCTAGCTCAGGGTCCAGCTCAACTTCCTCCCCGCGCCACTGGCCCCCAGTCCCCTTCCACCACCAGGTCAACCCGGGCACTAGGGCAGGAACGGGATGAGGCAGCAAGTCAAGCTGAGCAAGGCAGGCAAAAGCGAGTCTTGTCTTCATGGGCACCTCCCAATGACGTCCTTTTTGTGTGCAACTGCTGCAAAAACATCCCAGACAGAGAAGCAACAGGCCAAAACACTAGCATGCAGCTGCCAAAGTAGCTCAGTTGGGAGAGCGTTAGACTGAAGATCTAAAGGTCCCTGGTTCAATCCCAGGCTTTGGCAGGTGCTTTCATCCTCTTTGTGCAGGGGCAGCTTGTTTTCTAGAAGCCCAGTGGTGCCTGCATCCAAGATGAGCAGGGTTTCCCTGGGGTAAAGCAATTTTGGGGGCCCCTTCCATTAAAAAAAAAGTGGCAATACTGTATTCTCACGGGGCCCCTGCAGGGCCTGAGGCAAATTGCCCCACTTGCCTCCCCTCTGGGTGGCCCTGAAGGTGAGTCTCTGCTGTAGGAAAACATAGAATGGGCTTCTGCCCCTATTTGGCCCACCTGACCTTTAAGGATGAGAGCTGTCTTTCCCAACATGGCAGGAAGAGAGCAAGGCAGGGTGACCCTCAGGAATGGTGCCAGAGGGCTGCTGGGCAGTGACAGGCAGGAATAGGGGATGAAAACTCCTCTGTGCAGCTGAGCAAGGGCAGTACCAGGGAAGGGGCATCTGTAAAAGTGGCCGTGTGGAAGGTGGAAGGGATTTGGGGGCCCAGGAGGAGGTGCTTGATGTTCAGTGCCTTGGAGCAGCTGGACTTAGCCATGGTGAGTGTTCAGGAAATGCCCATTAATAACTCTAGGGTAGCTCAATAGGCAGAGGGTGATTGGAGGAAGGGCCTCCTGGCCAGGGAAGAATGATGGGGCTGGAGTCACATTCGTGGTGCGAGTACAGAAGGTGGTGGAGCTCCAACCAGGGAGGGCATTACTGGTGGGCTTTGTGCTCTGTGGCACTGGTTACTGCTATATTAGTGTGTATGGTCCCCAGTTAAGGCATGAGAGGGAAGATCAAAGGCTCCCTTCCTCTGGACTGCATGATGTTCGTTGTTGTTGTTGGGGGGGGGGTTAATTATGTCAGCCGGCCTGAGCACCGCTGGTCCCGTTTTCCCAACCGTCAGAGGAAACATTTTCACAATGAGCACTACCTGGCGCAGGTCGGCTTAGAGGAGCTCACTCCAGCCACAGAGGGGGTTCACCTTTCTGCGGGGACAGACCAGGACTCACACTGACCGGATTTATGCTTAGCTTTTGTGTCTTTAGCATGTTGCTTCTCAGATTCTTTCTTGGCCTGACTTGTTACACTTTGACACTTAACAGGCCAGAGTTTGTGCACCTTCCTATTATCCTCACTAGGATCTGATTTCCAAATTTTGAGGAATGACTTTTTGCCTCTAACAGCCTCCAGTACTCGGCCGTTTACCTAGAGTGGCGTTCTGCTGGTCGTCCTATTGTCATTTCTGATTTAGGGCAAACGTTTCATCTGAGCCTCTAATTGCAGTGTTTTTAAACGGTCTGCATGCTGCTTGCAGGCACCTAACACTTGTGACAGCAGCTCCTTTTAATTCCCATCTAACCATCTGTATTTATGCCGATAGGTCGACTTTAGGTCTTTAACTTTGAGCGGTAGCTGAGAAGATGGTAAATCGGGCAGAAACCCGTTCGACAAACATCTTCATTTCCTTGTTATTTCCTGACTTCTTCATTCATCCCCTTTTCCTTATTTCCTGGCTGAGGCGGCGGCCTGCTAGGGAGCTCCCCGGCACCTCTGGCTGCCTGGGCTGAAGGCAAGAGGCAGGCCTGAGGGTGGTGAGGGCCTCCTGTCCTGGAATGAGGCTGCAGTGCTTCCTGGTCCCCTTTTCCCACCCACACCAGCAGGCGGCTGCTGCGGGAGAACACGAGGGAGGCTCTCGGGGCGCTAGGCAGCGCTGTGTGGCTGTCAGGGAAAAGACCCTTCTTCTCTAAAGATGCCTGGCAGAAAGGTGGTGCTCAGCTCTGTCAGCGACCTGCCCAGTAGCCTCACTGCCAGGGGATGCAGACATTTCTGTAAGGTGCAGAAAGAGGGTATTTGGCTTCCAAATTAATATGAGAAATATGCATTTAGGAGATGGAATTTCCATTCTTCCATCAGGGCCCCAGTGGTCTAATGGACAAGGCAATGGCTTTCTAAGTCAGAGATTGTGGGTTTGAGTCCCATCTGGGGTGAAAAACTGCCTTTTTCCTGTATATTGCAAAGAAACTTTGGCCTTATTTTCACCAAGGAAGCTGGGAGATGGTTGAACACAAAATACTGGATCTTGGGAACAATCCCCCAGAAATGGCACCTTGACAAATGCTTTCTAAACCCATCAGTAGCAAACAGTTAATACTAGTGTTTGTCTGAGACTAGAGGGAAGGGGAGTATTTACTCCAACACCTCAGTGAGTGAAACAGAGGGAAAGAGAAAGGCTGTTCTGAAAGAGAATGGATCTGTCTGGAGTCAAAGCAGCCCCACGTGCTGCCCCGATACCGGACGGGCCGCCCCTTTGAACTGGCCGCTCCAAGCACCTGCTTGCTATACTGGTGCCTGGAGCCAGCCCTGCTCCCGTGACAAGCAGGTGCTGGTGCAGAGCGTGGCAGGGCAGGGAGATGACATCTCCCCTAATGGCGGGGCCTTTTCACAGCAAGGGCAGCACCTCCCCGCAGGAGCACAGACCCCACCTGCTCCTCCTGCTTTCTCCTGACACCAGCACCACCCTTCCCAGCACCGCCTCATGGCAGCATCTGCTTCTGGACTCGCACCAGAAATGGGAAGTCTGGGCCGGGCCTGGCAGCGGCTGTCAGGAAATGGAAGCAGGAGACATGACCACTCCCATGGTGCCGTAGGGTTTTCAGGTGGGATGCCCCCCCCCATGGGTTGGGCTCCAGGGGAAGTTTGTCAGCTTAAGGGACTGGGTAGGGGGGTTGCTTGGAAGAGGTTTGAGGACCAACAGCGAAGGGGAAGTTGGACACTGGCCAGAATACCAGGGAGACAAGGCAGGTGAGGTGATACCTGTTACTGGACCAGCTTTGGAGCCACACAGGGTCTTCTTCATGCAGGGGAAAGGTGCTCAGAGCATCACAGTTCAATAGAGGGTGGAACGCTCTGCCCTGAACACCAGACATTCCCCTACTTCCTGGAACGGGGGGGCCTGTCCCCATTGTCCTGTAAACAGCCCCACCATGTAACCCAGAGGTGGCTGCATCTTAGCACCAAGACACCAGTGGTCACTGCTCCAGAGGAGATGGTACATACAGGCCACTGCCCTCCGTGGCCCCCAGATGTCACAGACTGTGCACTGTCTTAGCTGGTCCCACAAGTTACTGCCCCAAGAGGTGAGGTACACACAGGCTACTACTCAAACTGGGCACCTGGGGTCACTGCAGCAATGGTTGGGGGGGATACATGCAGGGCACTGCTGCACATGGCCAACAGGGGGCACTGCTGCAATGGTGGTGGTGGTGTGGGGGGATGATAAACAGGCCACTGCCTGAAGTGGCCGCTACCACAATGGTGTGGGGAGAGGGGGAGGGAGATACCAATAGGGCACTGCCACACCAGGGCACCACGGGGAGGTCACTGCTCCAATTAGTAGAGATACACATGGGGTAGTGCCCCAACTGGGGGCCCTACCCCAGAGAGAGAGGGGGCTGGGGAGAAAAGAGGAAATCAAAGGCCACTGCCTCACTTAGCCACCAGGGGTCACTACCTAAATAGGGGACACACACACAGGGCACTGCCCCACCTGACCAGCAGGGGTCACTGCCCCAATTGGGGGATATACAGAGGGTATTGCCCCATGGGGATGCCAGGGATCAGTGTCTGCCATACCTGGCACAGGGGTAGAGGGGATAGGGTGACCAGATGTCCTGATTTTATAGGGACAGTCCCAATATTTGGGGCTTTTTCTTATGTAGGTGCCTATTACCCTCCACCCCATCCCGATTCTTCACACTTTCTATCTGGTCACCCTGGGTGGGGGGGGGGAGAGGGAGGCGGCTACACACAGGGCACTGCCATACTTGGCCACCAGTACACATCCCTAATGGGGGAGTGACTCACACCAGGACCAGGGCTCACTGCCACAAAGGGGTTGGAAGATACCCAGGGCACTGCCTGACACGGCCGCCCAGGCACCCTGCCACCTTGGGGGAGGTGAAGAACTCACCTCAGGCACTGACTCCTCTGGCTACCAGTGGTTACTGGCCCAATGCAGGGGTTGGGGGGAGTAAATACACATAGGGGACTGCCCCACCTGGGCAACACGAGTCACCGAGATGAGAGTGGGATACGCAGAGGGCACTGCCCCAATGGCTGATATACATACAGGGCCCTGCCTCACCTACCCACCAGCGCTCACAGGCGCAATGGCAGTGGTGGGGTCACATAGGCAACTGCCCTCAGTGGCCACCAGGGGTCGCTGCAGCAATGCTAGGGGGGATACAAGCCAGGCATTGCTGCCCCTCGCCACCAGGAGTCTCTGCTCCTAGAAGAAGGCACCTACAGGACATTCCCGTGCCTGGCCAGCAGGGGTCAGTATCACTGGGGAGGGGCTATGGGGAAGCAGAGAAAGAGCAACTAACTGCAGTGGGGAAAATAGTCATCTACAGGGGAGAAAGAACGGACTCCGCTAGGACATCGCACCAACTCCGGCCAGGCTGGATACCAGCAATTCGGGGCTGGAGCAGCTCCAGCTAGAGGCTGGGCGGAGGCAGGTGACCTCGGTCTCTGTGCTGAGCAGGCAGCGAGGAGGGACAGGGAACCCCCCGGCCAGGGTCTTGCTGCCCAAGGAGGGGGAGATCTGTGGCAGTTTTGGAGTAGCTGGTTCAGCAGCCGTGAGCCGCATGCTTGTCCCCGCCTGAGCTCTCCAGGAGCACATAACACACAGGTGTGCACTGGATGTAGGCACCAGTGTAACGACAGGGCCAGACTCTGCTGAGTGCTGCCTGCAAGAGACAGGGGCAGAGTCAGACGGGCAGATGGGGGCAGGAGATGACAGGGCCAGCGGCCATGAGCTGAACCCATCACAAGTCCAGCCTGTGATGTCACCATCCGTCCCTGCAGCTCTCCATCTGTCCCGCTGTCCGTCCAACCCTCAACCCCCCATCCGTCCCCAATGTATGCCACACACCCCCCTTCACCCATCTGCCTCACACACTCATCTATTTCCTCATGCATCCTGCTGTCCCTCTGATTGTCCCTGCAGTGCCCAGCACAAGGAGGCATAGTGGACCCTGAGCGAGGCTTTTGGGTGATGCAGTAATGGAGCTAGCGGGTGATAAGGGGGGTTCTGGGCATCTCTAACCCTGTGCCCAAAGCCATGACTGCGAGCCCACCCCTCTCAGTCTCAGACCCCACAGCCCCAAAGACATGACTGGCCACTCACGCTGTGACCCAGTTACAGCAATGAGGTCTCCCTGAAGATAGGGGGTGGGAGGAGCAACCCCCTTATCCTGGCAGGCAGGACACATCCGTCCCAGTACAGCAGAGACCCTGCCCGTGGGCAGATAGACCCAGCTGAGCCCATAGGAGACTGGGGGAGGAGGAGCAGAGGAACATAAGAACATAAGAACATAAGAAAGGCCGTACCGGGTCAGACCAAAGGTCCATCTAGCCCAGTATCTGTCTACCGACAGTGGCCAATGCCAGGTGCCCCTGAGGGAGTGAACCTAACAGGCAATGATCAAATGATCTCTCTCCTGCCATCCATCTCCATCCTCTGACGAACAGAGGCTAGGGACACCATTCTTACCCATCCTGGCTAATAGCCATTTATGGACTTAGCCACCATGAATTTATCCAGTCCCCTTTTAAACATTGTTATAGTCCTAGCCTTCACAACCTCCTCAGGTAAGGAGTTCCACAAGTTGACTGTGCGCTGCGTGAAGAAGAACTTCCTTTTATTTGTTTTAAACCTGCTGCCTATTAATTTCATTTGGTGACCCCTAGTTCTTGTATTATGTGAATAAGTAAATAACTTTTCCTTATCCACTTTCTCAACATCACTCATGATTTTATATACCTCTATCATGTCCCCCCTTAGTCTTCTCTTTTCCAAACTGAAGAGTCCTAGCCTCTTTAATCTTTCCTCATATGGGACCTTCTCTAAACCCCTAATCATTTTAGTTGCTCTTTTCTGAACCTTTTCTAGTGCTAGAATATCTTTTTGAGGTGAGGAGACCACATCTGTACACAGTATTCGAGATGCGGGCGTACCATGGATTTATATAAGGGCAATAATATATTCTCAGTCTTATTCTCTATCCCCTTTTAATGATTCCTAACATCCTGTTTGCTTTTTGACCGCCTCTGCACACTGCGTGGACATCTTCAGAGAACTATCCACGATAACTCCAAGATCTTTTCCTGACTCGTTGTAGCTAAATTAGCCCCCATCATGTTGTATGTATAGTTGGGGTTATTTTTTCCAATGTGCATTACTTTACATTTATCCACATTAAATTTCATTTGCCATTTTGTTGCCCAATCACTTAGTTTTGTGAGATCTTTTGAAGTTCTTCACAATCTGCTTTGGTCTTAACTATCTTGAGTAGTTTAGTATCATCTGCAAACTTTGCCACCTCACTGTTTACTCCCTTTCTCCAGATCATTTATGAATAAATTGAATAGGATTGGTCCTAGGACTGACCCTTGGGAACACCACTAGTTACCCTCTCCATTCTGAGAATTTACCATTAATTCCTACCCTTTGTTCCCTGTCCTTTAACCAGTTCTCAATCCATGAAAGGACCTTTCCTTTTATCCCATGACAGCTTAATTTACGTAAGAGCCTTTGGTGAGGGACCTTGTCAAAGGCTTTCTGGAAATCTAAGTACACTATGTCCACGGATCCCCTTGTCCACATGTTTGTTGACCTTCAAAGAACTCTAATAGATTAGTAAGACACGATTTCCCTTTACAGAAACCATGTTGACTATTGCTCAAGAGTTTGTTTTTTCTATGTGTCTGACAATTTTATTCTTTACTATTGTTTCAACTAATTTGCCCGGTACCGACGTTAGACTTACCGGTCTGTAATTGCCGGATCACCCCTAGAGCCCTTTTTAAATATTGGCGTTACATTAGCTAACTTCCAGTCATTGGGTACCAAGCCGATTTAAAGGACAGGTTACAAACCTTAGTTAATAGTTCCGCATAACTTCACATTTGAGTTCTTTCAGAACTCTTGGGTGAATGCCATCTGGTCCCGGTGACTTGTTAATGTTGAGTTTATCAATTAATTCCAAAACCTCCTCTACTGACACTTCAATCTGTGACAGTTCCTCAGATTTGTCACCTACAAAAGCCAGCTCAGGTTTGGGAATCTCTAACATCCTCAGCCGTGAAGACTGAGGCAAAGAATCCATTTAGTTTCTCCGCAATGACTTTATCATCTTTAAGCGCTCCTTTTGTATTTTCATCGTCAAGGGGCCCCACTGGTTGTTTAGCAGGCTTCCTGCTTCTGATGTACTTAAAAAACATTTTGTTATTACCTTTGGAGTTTTTGGCTAGCCGTTCTTCAAACTCCTCTTTGGCTTTTCTTATTACACTCTTGCACTTAAGTTGGCAGCGTTTGTGCTCCTTTCTATTTGCCTCACTAGGATTTGACTTCCACTTTTAAAGGAAGTCTTTTATCTTTCACTGCTTCTTTTACATGGTGGTTAAGCCATGGTGGCTCTTTTTTAGTTCTTTTACAGTTTTTCTTAATTTGGGGTATACATTGAAGTTGGGCCTCTATTATGGTGTCTTTAAAAAGCGCCCACGCAACTTGCAGGGATTTCACTTTAGTCAATGTACCTTTTAACTTTTGTCTAACTAACCCCTCATTTTGTATAGTTCCCTTTTTGAAATTAAAGGCCACAGTGTTGGGCAGTTGGGATGTTCTTCCCACCACAGGGATGTTGAATGCTATTGTATTATGGTCACTATTTCCAAGCGGTCCTGCTATAGTTACCTCTTGGACCAGCTCCTGCACTCCACTCAGGATTAAATCTAGAGTCGCCTCGCCCCTTGTGGGTTCCCGTACCAGCTGCTCCATGAAGCAGTCATTTAAAGTATCAAGAAATTTTATCTCTGCATTTCGTCCTGAAGTGAAATGTTCCCAGTCAATATGGGGATAATTGAAATCCCCCACTATTATTGGGTTCTTAATTTTGATAGCCTCTCTAATTTCCCTTAGCATTTCATCATCACTATTATTGTCCTGGTCAGGTGGTCGATAATAGATCCCTAATGTTATATTTTTACTAGAGCATGAAATTTCTATCCATAGAGACTCTATGGAACCTGTGGATTCGCTTAAGATTTTTACTTCATTTGAATCTACACTTTCTTTAACATATAGTGCCACTCCTCCCCCTGCACGGCCTGTTCTGTCCTTCCGATATATAGGAAGGACAGGAAGAGGATGAAGGCAACTGAACATGACAGGTGTCCATGAAAGGAGAGAGAGAGTTTGAGTGTGAGTTGGCCAACACAGAGAGAGAAACCTCGGAGAAAGAAAGAAACTCAGAACAGGGAGTCACCCTCATGGATCCAACTTTCTGCTAGGGAGCACACACCACTCCTGGCCAGAGAGATGATCAGCCCTCGCAAATGGCAACATCATCTCCCTTGAAGCCACAGCTAGTTTGGAAACCCACATCCAAGTAACGGGACGCCCCTGCCTGGAGCCAGGGGGGCTCACGCGGGATTCGAATCCCAACGGCCGCAGCGCGCGCCCGGGGTGGGGGGGGCAGCGCAGCCTCGGGGCGAGGGAACCGGGGCCTCCCCCAACGCGCCGAGTCTCTGTCCCGCGCTCTCTCCGCCAATCAGGGAGCGGGGAGGGGCGCGGCGATGTGACGAGTTACGGCCCCTCCTCCCATAGAGGCCGCGTGTGAGAGAGAGAGAGAGAACTACGCTTCCCAGAGTGCACCAGGAGGGGGCGCGTTGTCTGAGCAACCGACCGTCAGTTCCGCTCTGAGACGAGCCAGGAACTACAACTCCCAGCCTGCCCCGGGGCGCCTCCGTCCTCTCCAGCCCAGGTGAGGGCGGGTCCCTGGTCAACCTGACACCTCCCCCCCAACGCAACTCCTCATCCCGCCCCGCCCCCAGAGAGCCCCGCCCCCCTCCAGCTCCTGAGGCGACTCGCGTGTCCCGGGGTCTTGGCCCGGCCCTGCCCTCCCCGCAGCGCAGTGCCCCAGCGCCCCCCCCCCCCCCCGGCCTGCTTCTCCCTTGGCCTCGTCTCTCCCCACCGGGGAGGGGGGCTGTTGGATGGAGCCATATGGAAATAGGGGGAGGGGCAGGGCTGGGAGCCAGGACTCCTGGGTTCTCCCCCAGCTCTGGGAGGGGAGTGGGGGAGGTGCGGGGCTCAGAGCCAGGACTCCTGGGTTCTCCCCCAGCTCTGGGAGGGGAGGGGGGTAGAGTGGGGGAGGGGCAGGGCTGGGAACCAGGACTCCTGGGTTCTCCCCAGCTCTGGGAGGAGTGGGGCGAGGGGGGTAGAGTGGGGGAGGGGCTGGGGTGCCTGCTGCCCTCGCGGTGACCAGCGGAGCCCCCCCCCTGCAGCTTGCCCCGCAACCACACGCTGGGTGTGCTGGTGCCTGGAGCCGCCCTGGTTCCAGCCCCTCTGCCCAGGCAGCTCCCCAGCCTGACACACACACACAGCCCCTGCACCCAGTGAGGAGCTACCCACGTCCTAACACCCGGTTCCCTCCTCACCCCAGGAGGTCTCATGCCGCCCCACCCACTGCTGCCCCAACCCACCCCCGTGTTCCTTGATGCCCCCAGGGACCCCTGCCCCATCCACCCCTTCCCTGTACCCTGAGTACCCTCTGCCGCCCCATCCAACCTCCTCTCATTCCTGATGGACCCCAGCACCCCTGCCCCATCCAACCCCTTCTCTCTGTCCCCTGACTGCCCCTGGAACCCTTGCCCTGACTGCCTCCCACCGCCCCATCCAACCCCTGCTCCTTTCTGACTGCCCCCAGGACACTGGCCCCGTTCAATCCCCTGTTCCCTGCCCTCTGACCCCACCCCCAAACTCCCTACCCTCTCCCCAACACCCCTCCCTGCCCCCTTCCCGCGCTGCCTGGACCTGGCTGGGCCGGGACAGGAGTCGCGCGGCCGGAGCCGGAGGATGCGGCGGGAGCCCGGCGACCGGAGCCAGGTGGCTGGCCGGGTGGAGCCAGGGAGGGCTGCGGCCAGAGCTGGAGCCGGGCAGCCGGGGCCGCCGCCACGCCCAGACCCGCGCTGCCGGAGCCCAGCCCCCTGGCAAAACAGCAGGGGCGGCTGGAGCCACAGAGCCAGGCTGGGCCGGAGGTGGGGGGCCGTGTCCAGAGCCGGGCATCTCGGTAGGTGGGGGCACGGCAGGGCCGGGGGTGCGGCCGAGCCGGGCAGCCTGGGGGGTTGGGGTCGGGAGGGTCGCGGCCGGGACGGACGCTGGCCTTGCCGTGGCCGGTGAGGGTCGGGCGGGACCCGCGTATGGGGGCCGGGTGGCCGGGCAGGGTGGCGGCCGGGAACGCGGGGGCCGCGGGGCCAGGGACGGGCGGGACCCGGGACGGGGTGGCCAGGCAGGGTCGCGCCGGAACGCGGGGCGGGGGACGCGCCGGGGCCGGGAGGGTCGGGCCGGGCGGGGACCCGGGGATGGGGTGGGGGCGGGGCCGGGTGGCCAGGCAGGGGCGGGGCCGGGAATGCGGGGGGGGGGTTGGGACGCGGCCGTGGCCGGGGAGGGTCGGGCGGGGACGCGGGGAGGGGGGGGGTGGTCGGGGACGCGGAGCCGGGTGGCCAGGGAGGGTCGCGGCCAGGGACCGGCCGGGGCACACCCCCCCCCTAGTTTCCTACCTTAGGGTCGTCTTCCTGGGCCGGGGAAGCCTGCCTGCTTCTCAGCCCTCCCAGGCTTCCCGCGCGAACAGCTGATTCGCGGGAAGCCCTGGGGGAGGAGAAGCAAGGAGGAGCTTCATGGCAGGAGGTGGAGGCAGAGCTGAGGTGAGCTGGGGCCGGGCAGCAGGGAGGGAGCGCTTGTTAAATTTAAATGCCCTTTTAGAACCAGTTTGTCCCACAGGTAACCGGTTCTAAAGGGGGCTTCTAAATTTAACAACCGGTTCACGCGATCCGGTGCGAACCGGCTGCAGCTCACCACTGCCTGCACCCGCCCCACCCCAGGGCTCCTCAGCCCAGAGGGGAGCCCCCCGGCTGAGTGGGGAATCAGAACCCCCCGAAATTACCCTGGGACCAGCATGATCTGCCTCTGCCCTACCCTGCTCCACATGTATTCGGAGTGAGTCAGTTTCCCTGTCCCAACATGTGTCCTGCCCTGTGTCTCTTCTCCTCCCCAGTTCCCTCCAAACCACCCCATTTCCCCTGCACCCCGGGCTGGGTCTCTGCTAACCCCCCTTCTCCCCTCCTGCCCCCAATATCTCCCTGCCCCTACAGGTCTATAGGGCTGGATCCCTCCCTCCCCCCTTCTCCCCTCATTTCCTGCCTCTGGGGGTCTATGGAGATGGGTGTCTCCTCTGCCATCCCCTCTCCTACCCCCCCATATCCCGCTGCCTCTAGGGGGTCTACGGGGCTGGGTCTCTATCCCCTCCATCCCCTCCCTGCCCCCAATATCCCTCTGGGCCTCTGTGGGGCTGGGGCTCTCTCCTGCCCCTGTGCTCCCCTGCACATGATGTCCTGGGAGTGACTCAGTTTCCTGGACCAACATTTCACACACACCCACCCCACCCCACATGTCTCCTCCACCCCACCCCAGTTCTCCTGCACCCCAGGCTGGGTCTCTGCTAATCCCCTTCTCCCCTCCTGACCCCAGTATCCCCTGCCCCTACCGGTCTATTGGGCTGGGTCTCTCCCTCCCCCCGTCGCCCCTCATTTCCTGCCGCGGGTGGGGTCGATGGGGCTGGGCCTTTCCTCTGCCATCCCCTCTCCTGCCCCCCCATATCCCGCTGCCTCTAGGGGTCTATGGGGCTGGGTCTCTCCCTCCCCCCGTCACCCCCCCTCCCTTCATCCCGTCCCCCAATAGCTCCCTGCCCCAGGCTGTCTATGGGGCTGGGTCACTCCCTGAAGCCCCGCCCCCAGCGCGGGGCTCACAGACAATCCCCGCCCGGCGGCTGTGACGTGCGCTGACGTGTTCACTCTCTGCAGGCGACTCATTCACTGGAGACCAAAACGACAGAAGGGGTCACGTGTGCATGGGCGGGGCTATGCAGATGAGCAGTGTCTGGCGGCAGGACGGGGAGCAGCGAGAGGAACCGAAGGAGCCCGGCGGAGAGAATTCTCTGCGTGTGGACAGAATCCGGTGTGGGGAGTTCGTGCTGTGGGTGCCTGCGCCGGAGTCACTTCGGGACAGTGATTGCATAGTGACCAAAGGCGTGTGACTGGGGTGTGGTGCCTGGCGGGGAGCAGCTCCTGGTGAAAAGAAAGCAGCAGATCCTGTCCTAGCAGTGGTTTGTGGGGGTTTCTTTGCAACCATGAGTGGGATTGTTGTGGGTGCAACTAGACCCCCCCCCTTCTCTGGGGGGGCGGGGCTTCTACTGTCTGCCTTGGGGAGGGAGGGGGAGGTCCATGATGTCACAGCCCATGGTGGAGGGGAGGTTGAATCATGTTTCTGAAGTGGGAGAGCAACTTCCCCCGCTGCCACTCACTCTCCACTAGGGTGCTGGGCTGGGATCTCTAGGGAGGGAAGCACAGGGAAAAACAGTCTCCCCTATGGAACCCAGGAGTCCTGGCCCCCAGTCCCCCTGCTCTAGACCCCCTCCACTCCCAGGACCAGGGATAGAACCCAGGGGTCCTGGTGCCCAGCCCCCTCCTGCTCTGACCACTCGACCCCACTCCCCTCCCAGGGTGGTGCAGGGGTCACTGGGTCTGTGTCCCAGCTCTGCTAAGGGCCTTGACTGATTTTCCCAAAGTGCTTCCTTCTGAATCCAGCACATCTGCCCCCCCGCCCGGTCACTGCCCACCCCCGTGTGGGGGCACCAGCACTGTGCCGGGTCGTGATGGGAAATTGTCCAAGCTGGCCCAGGAGAGACGTGTGTGTCCCTGCTGCCCCCTGCTGGTGGGGCTGAGCCACACTCTGTGTGTGTGTGTGTGTACACGTGTGGTGGCTTTGCAGGATTTTGTATCTTGCAGCAACTGACACACACACACACATTGACGCAGAAAGGGACTCTCAATCCCAAGAGCACTCACACACAACACACCCAGAGGGGCATGCTAGCCCAACCCCCAAAGAGAGAAACAATCACACCCCCAGCCACACTCACAATCACACACACACCCCAGAATATTCGCAATTGTGCTCAGAGACACAACCGCACACAGTTCATTCCCACTGCTCCCAACACAAGGACCTCCTGCCCCATATAGCGTGTGCCGAGGCCTGTGGAACTCACTGCCACTGGACAGCTACCAATGAGAATGCACCTTTCCAGGAGACCAATAGACATGGCCGTGGCGACAGAGGGGGCTGAGCTCCCAGGGTCTGACCCGGGCTGAGACTGGTTCTGACCTAGTGGGGTCTATCCAGCCGGGGGCAGCGTGACCCACACACAAACCCACCAGAAGTGCCTTTCTTAGCGGGTCTCCCAGGCCATCCCACACCCTGCCCCGGGGTGGGTAACAAAGGGGCAGTACGGGACTCTGGGCTGTGTCACAACCCGGCCCCAGCCCCCCACTCACACAAGCTGGTGAGTTGGGTAACTGCCGAGGGATTGCACGAGAGAGTCAGAGCCAGGGAGAGAACCCAGGAGTCCTGGCTCTCCCCCGACACACTCTAACCACTGGACCCCACGCCCCTCCCAGGGCTGGAGATAGAACCCAGGAATTCTGACCACCAAACCCGCCCCCCGCTCTGACCACTAGACCCCACACGCCTTTTAGATTTTAGTCTCGCTGCCTCTTCTATCCACCCACCCCACCTGTCCATCCCTTTGCTGCAGGTTTTTGGGGTGTCACCCCTGCTCTGCACTCCCCCAGTGCAGCCCAAGGCTTTTCCTCCCCCCAACTACACATCCTCTCCCCCTCGTGCTGGATCGTCTGCTTGGCCCCCTGCTCCCTCTCCGGGTGCGCTGTGCGGCATGGCTGGGGATTGTGCAATGGCCCAGCACCAGGCAACGCAGAACGGACACCACACACCCTGCCCTGCCTCACCTGAGCTGCTCTCCAGGTGCATCAGAGCCCAGTGCCCTGCACCTTGGCACTCCTGCCCCCAGGGGGTGAGCTGCAGCCCCCGCCACACTCCGCAGAGGGGAGAAGGGTCAGGCCGGCCAGCCCTTGTAACATGGGGAAATCACCACCGGGGTCGACGGTATGGGGGCTGTGACATACAGAGAAACGGTTGTTGCACCGGCAGAGAGCAGCAGAGCATGCACACACACACACACAATTGCAAACATACACAAACACATCCATGAATCCAGCCACACACACATACACAATTGCTAATATACACAAACACCCGCACAAATCCAGCCAACATCAACACAACTGCTAACAGATGCAAACACATGCACAAATCCAGCCACATGAACACACACACTTGCACAGCCAGAAACACAACACCCACAGCTGTAATACACACCCCCCCCACAAAACCCTTGCAGAAAACCACACATATACAAACACATGCAGAAATCCATCCATCCACCCCCCCACACACACCCCATCCCCATTCTGGGCACACACCTTGGGTCATTGTGACACTGAATACTTCAATTGGATGGGGGGCCCAGCACCATGGCTATTCCCTGCCCCCCAGGGCTCACAGGAGGCAGATTGGGGGCATAGGGGGCACGATCCAGTGCCAGCCAAGGGGGGATCAGAGGTGGGGATGGGGCCGTGGTTTCTGTACCACCCGGTTCCTGGCACAGGCTCCTTCTAGGATTTGCATTTCTTGGTAGTGTTCACCCCATCACCACTTCCTGCCCAGCCCCCTCCTGCTGTGCAAGATGGTTCGGGGGGGGGATGGGAAGAACCCAGGAGTCCTGGCTCCCTGCCCCACCTTTGCTAACGTACGAGACTCCACTCTAACCCCAGCACTGGGACTGGAACCTAGGAGTCCTGACACCCATCTTCCTTTCCTCTAACCACTAGACCCCACTCCCGCCCTTTTGGGGAGCCAGGACTCCTGGGTTCTACTCTTAGTGCTGCTGTGTGACACTGGGTCTCCTCCCACTTTTTGGGTATGGCGCCTGTAAACTCTCTGGGGCATGGCCTGTCTCTCGCTGTGTCTGGGCGGCGCCTGGCCCAACGGGGCCTAATGTCAGCTGGGGCAGGGACTGTCTCTGTGTCTGTGCAGCCCCTGGCACAAGCGGGGTTTGATTCTGCCCCGGTCTCTGTAGGTGCTGCTGTTGTTCAGATAAATAATCATGATACTAAAAGGTGTGGCAGTGCGTGAGTGCACCACCATTACCGTGCAAGGGCTAAATGTGATTCTTATCCCTGTGACCTCCGTGCACCCTTCCCCCCCACCGATTCTCCACCCTGAGCCCCTTGTGCCGCTGCCCTCGACAACGGCAGCGCAGGAAGCCACCCAGCCCTAGCCCTAAAACAAGAAGATGAGGAAAAAAAAAAAAAGCTCACACCAACAGGAAACCACCCCCAGCAGTTTGTGACTTCACTTCCTAAAATTAGATACACACACAGAACCCTGCTCAAACAGCCCCTTTGCCAATGCACCACCTCACCTCGTCCAGGAGGTCTAGGCGGGAAGCTCCATGTGGGAGCGGTGATGGACGGCACCATCAAGGTAGGTTCTGGAGATGGTCCTCCAGGAGCGGGCATCTCAGCTCCAACTGGCACTGGGCTCACACTGGGCTGTGTTCAGTTCCTGTCTCTGGTGTGCGCCCCGGCTCCACAAACGCCCCCGCCCCCTGCTCTTTCCTTCTGGTACAAAAAATATCCTCTTCCTTCGCCCCAGAGAGACACCCATGGTGCTGCTCAGCACACGCCTTCCCCTTCCCCATTCCCAGGAGCGTGCAGGAAGGAGTCATGATTGGGGAGGGGCGGGTATGGGGGGGCTTGCCCCCTCCTCAGAGCATGGGGGTGCCAATAGGCACCTATGGATGGTCCCCCCAAGCAGGGCCAGGATGGAAATGGGAGGCCTGTGCCCCCAACATGGAGAATCTGGGGTGCAACCTTGCTTAACAGGTCAGTCTGTCCTTTCTCTGACTCTCCCATTCCAGCTTCAACTAGCGCTTGTGGTTCAATTCGTTCTTTTTCATTCCTTTCCTTCTCTAGCTTGTATGTTCTTGCTTTCTTTTTTCCCCTCTACCTTTCACGCTCTTGCTTTCTTTCCTTCTTTTTCTAATATTTTTTCTCTCCCTTTATTTCTTTCTCTGCCTTTCACGTTCTTTTCGCTTGCTCGCTCACAAGTTATTTTTTTTTTACTGGCTCTTTTTCCTCGCTCCTTCCGAGCCAAGCAGGTTCTCCTCGCACACAGATTTTGACAAGTTTTCCTCCTGATCAGCAAGTGGATTAAGCACGTCTTCAGTGGGGGTTTGGCATAGCAGGAGCAGGCTGGCTGGGTGTCTTTGTGGCCGTCTGCTGGCCATGCATAGGCATGGTCCTCTCCTCCTCTGGCCCCACCCTCAGTTGCTCTGTAGCTTTTAAGCCTTCCTCAGAGCTGTCAGCACCAGCTGCCTCTGCTCCAGGTGCCCAGAGGAGGAGAGGGGCTGGGCTCCAGTCTCTGCCTCCCTCCTGCCTAGCCCTGACTATGAAGCCTGGCCCTGGCCCTCCTTCCTTCAAGTGCCAGGTGGACAAGAGGTAACATGTGTCTGCAAGCAAAATGGACAAACTTGTGGGCCTCATGTGAATCAGCAAGAATCCCAAGCACCTGGTCAAACCACAGGCATCAGGGTAACAAGTTCTAGAGTCCCAACCAATTTTGGCCATCACAACCCAAGACCTGGCTCCAGTGGGTGAGTCACCCAGCAGGAGGGGAAAGATTTGCTCTTGCACAGCTGGTGACAGGGAAGTTGAGCACTGGGAGCTCCAGGGCTTTACCACAAGCCAACACAAGGTCCCACTGAGATTTGAACTCAGATTGCAGGTTTCAGAGGCCTGAGTGCTGCCGGTTACACCATGAGACCAGCTCATGCTGCTTTCTCTGCACATTGGTGACCCTCACGGTGCTGGCTCATGTAAGGGACTGTTGGCCCCTTACTAAAACTTAGTGGGGGTTTGATTGGCTAGTTCCCAGTCCCAACAGAAGGGGGAAGGGCCACCTAGAAATCAGGACCCTGAGACTGACAGTCCCCTGGGCAATGGGGAGAGGCCAAAGCTCCAAGTTAGCCGGACTGACAGGCCAGGAAGTGTAATGAGGGAGTCACCAGGCCAGGGGGTCCCATCCTCCGTGGGAGCTGGAACTGCCTGGGCCAGAGTGGGGCGGAGCTAAGGAGAGAGCAGGAGCCTGAGAAGAGCCGGGGAGCAGAGCTGCACCAGCCGGGGAGAACCAGAGCTGATCTGTGCTGGGAGCTGAGCCGCAGCAGCACGAGCCATAGAAGCTGCCCAGGGAGCAGATCTGTGCGGGGAGAAGAGCTGCAGCAAGCGGAGCCAGAGGAGCAGCCCAGGGAGCTGGAGGCAGAGCCGCAGCAGCACTGGGGCTGGAGGTGGGTGCAGTGAGCAGCGTGGGAGAGCGAGGGGGACCCTGGGCAGAAGGCCCAGTGCAAGGAGATGCCACCAGTCAAGAGATCTTGCAGGCCAGACTTTTGGGGGTGGGGGGATCATATCCCCTACATGGGGGCTGACACTGGGAACAAGGGCCTGTCACCTAGAGCACGTGGCCACTGCCAGAGCAAGTGTCCAGCCCGCGGTGTCCCTGCAGCACAGCCAGGGCCTGGGGAGGAGGCCTGGGACATGTGAGGGAGAGACTGTGACCTGCCCTGACCCTCCAGAGACGCTGGTTGTGATCTCCCTGCGCCACAGAACAGGGTGACGTGTTTTCCTTTCCCATCTTTCCTTGTGTTTTACATTGATTGCTGGGTAGTAAATGGTGTTTGCTTGAAGCACATGCAATGAGGAGTGGGTCAGGGAAGTGCCCAGAGTGGAGACACTGTAGCCCCCGTTCAAGTGATCATGACAAGGTCGGGGGTCATCAAACCCCCCAGGATTCCTGGGCCCAGCCTTGTTGGGGTTACGAGGTCTCTGCCACACACCAGAGTAGAAAGAGCCTCCTTGGGGTCAGGCAGCCTCTGGGTAAGGGGGTGGGGACTCAGATCCTTTCTCCCGCCAATTGCACCAGGGTCATGTATAAACCAGGGAAGTTCCCCACAATAGCCAGACCTGAACCCCCTGTACACTTGTGCTCTGTCCTCATTGCTTCTCTGTCTCTCTTCCCCCCATCTCTGCTGCTCCCCCTCTGGGCTTTGTCAGCACTCAGGACTCTGAATCCTGCAATCTGAGTTCAGATCTCAGTAGGACCTTGTGTTGGTTTGTGGTAAAGCCCTGGAGCTCACAGTGCTCAACTTCCCTGTCTCCTGTTGTACAAGAACAAGTCTTTCCCATCCTGTTGGGTGACTCAGGTCTCTGGGTGGGACGGCTGCAGTGGGTCAGGGCTCTAGAACTGGCTACTGACACCTGAGAGTTGGGATTCTCATGGCTTCACCTGATGCCCACAAGTTTGGCACTTGCTACTGTGCTTTTCCTCTTGCCCACATGGCGCTCGAAGGAAGGAGTGTCAGGGCCAGGCTTCATAGTCAGGGCTAGGCAGGAGGGTGGCAGAGTCCCAGGCTGGAGCCCAGCACCTCTCCTCTTCTGGGCACCTAGAGCAGAGGCGGCTGGTGCTGACAGCTCCAAGGGAAGGCTTAAAAGCTACAGAGCAACTGAGGGTGGGGCAAGAGCAGGACCATGCCTATATGTGGCCTTCAGACAGCCACAAAGACACCTGGCCAGGCTGCTCCCTGCCATGCCAAACCCCCACTGAAGGCCACCCACAGGCCAGCATGCAGGGCGGCTGCTGATGCTCTGTGGCCAACATCAGAAGAGGGTAGGAAAGCAGGGCCAGCCCCCTGGTGGGGCCTCTTACCGTTCCCACTCATGGTGCTGACTTTGGCAGTGAAGCCGCCCAGTTTCTTTGGCAAGTCAGGAAGGGCAAAGGCGAGACTGGAAGCACCTGGGGCTCATGCCCCAGCCTTTGTGACACCCATCCCCCAACTCCTTCCCGGGGCTCTAGCTGAAGCCAGAGCATTGGCCTGAGCGGCCAAGAAGAGGTTCCAGCTGTGAAGAAAGCAGGACTTGCAGCACAAAGTGAGCACAACCACGAGGGGACTCAAATCCTGAATCATCCGATCCACAGGGAGATGCCTTATCCTTTAGGCCACATGATGAGGGGATCTAAACACTTCTTTGGAAAAGCCGGACACTGTGTTTCTCAGGTCATCTGCTGAGGGGGGCCGAGACTCTTTGGGCACAAGAAGTCGAGTTTCCAGCGAGACACCAGACTTAATTCTCTGGAGCCAGGTGCAGGGCTTTGGCAGGGAGGCTCAGGCATGGGGGATTGGGGTGCAGCGGACGGACCGGCTGTCTAGGTGCGGAGATTTAGTCGCACTGAGGCACAGGAGGGAAGAGGAGGAGGAATCCTGCTGACAGGCAGTGGCTGTGCAGAAAAAGAGGAGGGGTTCCTGGGACTTTTTTTGCCTCTCTTTTGCCTGCCTGCTCGCTCTTGTGGTGAACGGTGAAGATGTTTTTCAACACGCCCAGGTAGCTCAGTTGCTGGAGCATCAGGCTCTTAATCTGAGGGCCTGGGGTTGAAGCCCCTGTCTAGGTACCCAGCTTTTAAGTTGCCTTGTGTGCCAGGAGCCAAACTCTGTTCACAGCCACACAGGGATTCCCAGAAGCTGTGGCCATTTCCTGGAAAGGTTCCTTTCCTCAGCAATCAGGAGAGAGGCCACATCCACAGGAGCAGGTGCAGATAGCGCAGTCTCTGGCTGCCAGGAAGTGCTGTGGGGCCAGGTGCTGAGAAAGCCCAGAGGGGGAGCAGCAGAGATGGGGGGAAGGGAGAGAGAGAAGCAATGACAACAGAGTACAAGTGTAAAGGGGGCATCTGGTCTGGCTATTGTGGCAAACTTCCCTGGTTTATACACGACCCTGGTGGAATTGGCCAGGGGAAGGATCTGAGTCCCCACCCCCTTACCCAGAGGCTGCCTGACTTCGAGGACTGTTAGGATACAGAGATTCAGGCCTGTCTGCAGAGGCCTGTACTTTAAGAATTTAGGTGTATTTTTATCACTTAGCTAGTTATAAAGATATAAAAGAGAGAATAAAAAATCACTGTCTGTCTGTGTAATGGCCTTCTCTTACTGTGACAGTCTGAGGCCTGGTTCTTCGGCTGAGCAGCAAAGGCAGCCATAAGCTGGGAAGTGTATGGTCACATCCTCACATTCCCAACTAGTCACATTGAAATAAGGAGCTATTGGGCTGTGAGGAATACAATCCTGCCCTGATATTCCATCACCTCCAGAGAAAGGGAAACTTAGTTTGGTAGCATCCTGTCTGGCAAGAACTCACCTATCAATAGACACAGCTGGAAAACCCTTATGTCTGTATAGATGTAGTTGTGAAATCCTCCCTTCTGTATTGTTTTGTATGTTTATTTGCATGGTCTCTGTCTGGGTCTGTGATTGTTTCTGTCTGCTGTATAATTAATTTTGTTGGGTGTGACCAGTGAAGGAGGTGGAATATAACCATGTTACAGTATATCAGGACTGGTTAGTCTAGAGAAGGAGTGAGGGTACCAGGCAGTGTGGCGGTCGGGGCCATGTGGTGAGTGCCCCGCTGAAGCGCTGACCGCCCCCCTTCTCTCTCCCCCCACTCCCTCCCCTTCCCCCCGCCCCCACTAGACCGGGCGCGCACTCTGCAGCACAGGGAGTCCACTGGTTCTGGGCGCCCTGTAGGGTTTTTTTTTGTTTTTCCCCTGCTTTGCCAGCTGCACCGTTGTTTTTCCCCACCACCCTGCTTTGCTGCTCCAGCCCCACCGTTTTTGTGTTGTCCCCACCCCCACTTTGCTGCTCCAGCTGTGCCGTGTCCCCCCCAGCTCTGCTGCTCCAGCCCCACCGTTTTTGTGTTGTCCCCGCCACTTTGCCACTCCAGCCACATCGTGTCCCCGCTTTGCCACTTCAGCCGCGCCGCATCCCCACACACCCCGCTTTGCTGCCAAACATGCACCTTTGTATGCAACTGCTGAGTCAGTTGTGAACCTTGCTACCATTATCATTATCCCTTTGAAATAATGATGGTGATGGACACTTGGCTCTATATCCCAGAGTGCCCTGGACATCTACAGGCTGCATTAGCCAATCCAACCATTCGGCACTTACAGATGGGCACCTCTGTATTGTGCCTGAGTCTTGTACAGCTATGAATGGCTGGTAGATGCCGATATTTTCCCGTCTTTTTAACCAGCTCTAATACCAGGCCAGGCCAGGGCTGGGAAGAGAGAGAGAGCAGCAGGTTTCCCCTATTGTGGCCGTCTCGCTTTTTCTTGACTAGCTTCACCTCTGCACCAAGTTGTACTTTTCCTATGTGAGCCTGGCTAGCTCAGTTGGCAGAGTATCAGGCTTTTAATCTGAGGGTCCAGGGTTCAAGTCCCTGGTCAGATGAAAAACTTCTCACTGTGATAATAAAAGCCTGTCTTTCTGGAGTCTTGCTCAGTGTTACTCTTTCTCTCCAGGATTTTGCCTTTCCTAAGAAGGGCCTTTGGGGGGGGGTTGAAGAAGCAACTCCTTGACATCCCCTCTGTCCTTGCAGGCTGGAGGAATAAAGTCCTCTGGGCATATAGCATGTTCCTCCCCTGCACACACAAACACACAGAATATTCATAAGGAATTAGAATTAGAATCCACCACTTTCCTTGGGAGCTTGTTCCTGTCGTGAATCATCCTCGCTGTTGAATATTTGTGCCTTAGATGTAATATATGAATTTGTCTCTTTTCACCTTCCAGCCATTGGGTCTTGTTATGCCTTTCTCTTCTCGATTAAAGAGCCCTTTAATACCCCATCTTTTCTCTCCATTAAGGCCCTTCAACACTTCAGTGAAATCACCTTTCAATCTTCTTTTGATAAGCTAAACAGGTTGAGCTCGTTCAATAGCAAAGAGCCACCAAATGTTCTGAGGGCTGGAGAAAAATGTCTTCTAGGGAAAGTGGTGGATTCTCCATCTCTTGATATCATTTAATGAAGACTAGATGCCTTTCTGGAATGTGTTTGCCCAAAAGTAGCTATTGTGTCATACAGGAGGCCTGTGATATGCAGGGGGTCAGATTAGATGCTCTAATGGTCTCTTCTGGCCATAAAGTCGACAAATTTCTGAAAAACTGAGTGTAGCATTGGGAGCAGCGTCTGATGTTTTCCTGTCTAGCCGGCTTGCTGCCTAGAACGAACGCTCCTTGAGTGGGGTGACCACAGGGAGTAGCTCAAACCTCCACAGTGCCTGGCCAGGGGCAGGACATTAGCACAGCAAGGGAGGGGTGTGGCAGTGACATCACAAAGGCCTTTTGCAGGACCTCAGACTATTGGTCAAAGGTGGTGGGGAGGTGGTGACCTCACAGAGAGATGCTGACATCAGCCAGGCAGGACAGGGGCGAGGGGCCAGGGAAACCTCAGAGACCCTGTGGCCTTGCTTCAGCAAGTCTCCTTCTCCAGGTCTCTCTTTGAGGACTGAGAGAGTATTCGGGTTCAGGCACGTGAGCGCCAGGAGGAACCTCTTTCGAGTTTTCTCCTTCCCTTTAGTGATTTTACTAGAAAACAGCCGTCCCTGTTCAGAAGGTAAGAGCCTCCTCGAGGGAAGTGGTGTCATGGGCATGTCACAGTTCGGATGCCAGTGGTCCCCCTACACTGTCAGGAAGTTCCCACCACCCTGCTCTGTGTTCGCAGTGTGGGAGAGAGCAGCATTCACGTCAGTGATTTGCTCCTGGCTGCCGGAGCAGAGCAGCACGCTCAGCTTTCAGAACTTCCCAGAGCAATGAAAGGAGGGGCCTGTGGCTCTGTAACAGGAATGCAGGGCAGGCGAGTTCACAGCAGGCATTGTGGGATACTGGAGAAGGCGAGTTGTGGTGGTATAATGAACAGCAGAATTTAGTCTGTTACTTTCAGTTTGCTGCAAAAAGCTCTAGACCTCTCATCGAAGTCATTTTATTTTGTCAGCAAAACAGGGCAGTTTTGTCGCCAGACGTGGCATTGCAGTGTGTGCACCAGCCACAAGCTGCCAACCGAGAGAGCGTTGTGTGTTTTTCACACACCTGAGCAATATAATTCTGCTGAAACAACTTTGTAGTGCAGACCTGGCCAAAGATTCACTCACACACAACTTGTAAGGGAAATGTCACCTGCTCCTCTGCTTTGAGAATCCAAAGACAAGCAAAGCTTGTCAGGCCCTGTAGCAATGGCAGAGAGTCAGGTGTGGGCAGACAGTGTGTTTTAGTCTCTTACAGATACCATGGCTTAGCTGGCTAAAGCACCTGTTTCGTAAATAGTAGATCCTGCGTTCAACTCCCAGTGGTGCCTGGTTGTTGGGGCACCTGCTATTGGCTACTGTCAGAAGACAAGATTCAGAGCTAGATGGACCTTTGGTCTAGCCCAGTGTGGTTTTCCTTATGGTTTAAATAACACTCACAGGCACTGATAATAGAGTTACTGAGCATTTGGGAGTTAAGAGCTGATAGGTCAGTGGTCCAATCCCCACACAGATGACACCCTCCTCTGGGACAGGGGCAGGTCTGAGCTCTCACCCAAATGCTCATTGTGGCTGCTAGAATCTGTGGGCAGCTCATTTAGTTGACGTCAAAGGTTGAGTCCTGCTTTGTGCACCGTGTGTGAGAATGAAAATCCTAAACTGCCAGTTGAAATAACGAATGCAGCAGGACGTGTTATTGTCCCTGCCCCAAGCAGACAGACCAATGGAGAAATGCCATCGAGTCCAAGGTAATACTCCCTGCCATTTTACCTTTTTTGCTTGCTAAACTCCTTCTTATCTGCCCGGCCCAGGCTGTCCTCTGCCTCAGCTGCTGCTCCCGGCCTGCTCTAGAGTCAAACATGCAGGGCCCCCAGGGGAACAGAGGCTGGGACAGGGCAGCAGCCTGGGCTGGGCTGGGAAGATGCTGGGAGTTCTCGTTCCCTGAGAACTGGCCCGGCTCCCTTCTCAACAGCAAACAAATCAATACCACGTCCTCCCCAGAAAAACCAGCCTGGAGCCAAGGGCAGCAGGGGACGATTCCTCCAGTTCCCACCGAGGCAGGAGAGAAGCCAGGGTGTTTCTAGCAGAGCTTATGGAACTGACATGGGGAAACCAGCCTTTAATAACAGGCAGTTCCAGTTTAAGCTCAGTGTTTTTAACAATTTCTACAACATTAAATAACCCTTCAGTCCTAGTGTCACCATCCATAAAATTGCGTCAGCCTTATATGTTCCCAAGTGCACAACTAAACATCTCTTCAAATCCAAGGGAGTGGAGATCAGTCAGTGTTCAGAGTCATCCCACATAAAAGAACCATGTTGTGGTACATACTGGCTCCATCATGTGGCTATCGCCTTTCCCTCCTCTCTGTTAAAAGTTTTGGTATTTTGCACAGAAACTTTCTTCCCTCAGGAGAGACCTGGGATCCAGGGCTACCAGCCAGACAAATACCTTTAAGAGGAGGCGTCACCTTTCAAAAAATGATCTCCTTCTTCAATTCAGTGACAGCCTGAAATGCTACTTATCCCAGCAGAGCCAGAGGATTGAAAGCAGCTACATCAAACCCCTGTGTAGCTAGCAGGAATGAACACAAATGCTCCCTTGTATCTGAAGTGATGTTTAGTTTTACCCTTTGTTAACTAGAAGACTAAAGGGAAAGGCAGTGGTGGTGTCACATATAAAGAGTGAAACACGAGACAATCGTCATAGTTATGCCTATAGTGACTGCAAAATCTTTCTATATTCTCCTTATTATCATCAGTGTATTATTTTCTCTGGCATCTAGACATTAACTAGACCTTGACCAAGAAATTTGGATCTTGATAAAATAATCCACTATCCCTCGTTAAGATAATGGACTTGATACCCACTCAGGTGTCTCCACGCAGGTTCAAGTACTAACAACAGTGACTGCCTTTTAGCCATAGCTTTTAATCAGGGCAATAAATTGATACAAATTCCTGTTAAATAATTTCTCAGCCAGAGTCCTTCACCCACATTCCTTAGGGCATTGGGCCACATGTGGACGTTTCATTTCCCGTCTCAATTTCACACAGAGACACAATTTCATTTGCAGAGATCCATGAACAGCAAAACCTCCCTGTGTCTCTGGTCTGAGCCAGGGCATTTGATTCCAGTGACCCCTTCTCTCCTGCAATGGCAATGGTCAGAGAGAGGCGACGTGGCCACCTGCATCCCTGCCAGGGAGATATTGGCTCCGCTCTTTCTTTCTGCTGCTGTTAGTCCATGAAACATCAGGGATGGAATGCAAGGCTGAGTTCATGCACCAGCCCCCTGAAACATTTCAGTGCCCCAGAGAGATCCTGACCCCTGGTATTGGAATGATAGGGTGGAGATTGGAATAGGAAAGGGACTGTCTGAATTGTCAGTGTGGGGAATGAACAACAACCTATAGCAATGTTGTTAGCCACAAACACACTAATCATGCTACAGCTGGAAGGGAAATGGGCAAGAACTCTTGCTGTTCAGCCATGGACACACTTACACTAATGTACAACCGTGAGTGTGCTGGGGGAGCTGATCTGAGCAATTTGAAGTGACAATTTTGTGAGAACAGAATCATGGTGTAGTGCAGCAGCTGTACAACAAGTAGTTGTGGCTGAGTGGAGTAGACAGTTGCTTCAGTGAGGGGAGGGGTTTTCCATTCCTGTGATAGCTGCATTGGCAGAACAATCTTTCCTTTCATTTAGCACTATCTAACCACGGCTTAGGTCAGTTTAATTATACTGGTTCTGGGGTTTTTCACACCCTGAAAGACGTACTTGTTAGAGGGTTTATCCCATCATCCTCCCATTCCCTGGTCCTTCTCACGTGACCAGAGAGCAGCAATACACGAAGCTCAAAGGTGCAAACAATTCAATGTTTATTGGGGTAAACTTCCAGCAATCAATGATTCCAATTTCCTTCCTCAGTATCCCCCTTCCCAGCTCTGACACCACAGAGGCTTGCCTATGTCCCTGTTCCCATTCCCTCTTCCTATTCCCTCCCTTAGCAAAACATAATTCTAATTCTCCTACCCCTTTCTCATTCCCATTCCCATTCCCTTACTTCCTGACTGACTGCAGACTATATAGTAAAACTTGAGTTCTGCTTAGCTATACCCTAACCACTCATTTTACTGAAATGTAACTAACCAATCCTAACATACTGTAACATGATTATCTAACCATTTATACCCTACCCAGGGGCGGCTCTACAAAGTAGGCTGCCCCAAGCAGCGCGGAGCGCTGCGCCGCCCTTCCCCAGTCCCGCGGCGGGTCCCCTCTTCCCGCGGCTCCGGCATCCTGGGGAGGGCGGCATTTGGCTCCGGTGGAGCTCCCGCCGCATGCCTGCGGCAGGTCCACCGGAGCCCGGACGAGCGGACCTGCCGCAGTCATGCCTGCGGAGCTCAACCGAGCCGCTGGAAGACGGGACCCGCCGCAGGCATGACTGCGCAGGTCCGCTAGTCCCGGCTCCGTGGACCTGCCGCAGGCATGCCGGCGGAGCTCCACCGAGCCAAATGACGCCCTCCCAGGATGCCGCCTGCGGGCGCTGGGCCCGCTGGTGCCTAGAGCCGCCCTGACCCTACCACCTTAATTGGTTTACACCCAACAATTTAATTATACAGCAGATAGAAACAATCACAGAACCAGACAGAGATTATACAGACTAGCAATAGGAAAGTGGGGACTACAGTGATAGAACAACAAAGAAATGAGGATTTCACACCCCAGCTATTGACCAGTGAGTTGTTCCTAGACAGGATGCTATCCTGGTAGAGGTTGTGGGTGCTGGTTGCTTAACTTTCTGGGGAGTGGCGGCGCCTGGGGCTCCCGACAGGAGTCTCCCGACAGGCCGGGCGGCAGTTGCCCAGGCACTTCGCGAGGCCCTCCGGCCGCTCAGGAAGCGGCAGCCAGGGCAGGGGGCAGGGATCCCCGGCCAGAGGGGCGGCAGCAGGAACCTGCAGCAGAGCCCCTCGTGCAGCAGCTGGGGCGTGGGGCAGGTATCCCTGGCTGCTCCGGCCAGAGCATATAGCGGCTCCCAGGCTGTGCAGGTGGCTGGGGCGTGGGGCAGGGATCCCCGGCGGCTCAGCCGTTAGCGGCTGGAGCACGTAGCCGGTCACCCCAGGCTGCCAGGGCAGCAGCGGTAACCGGGACGAGGGGCGGCAGTCCCCCAGCGGCTCGGGCAGCGGCCACTGGGGCGCGGAACAGGAGTCCCTGGGCAGCCCAAGCAGGGGCGGCAGCTGGGGCTCGGTGCCGGGACAGGGGTCCCCCGGTGGCACGAGCAGCGGCAGCATGCTGCGGGGCTCCTCGGCCGCCCAGGCGGCGGTATCCGGGGCGTGGGGACGGGATCCCCCGGCGGCTCGGGCCGCGGCCGCCGGGGCGTGGGGCAGGAGTCTCCGGGCAGCGGCGGCGGAGACACGCCGCGGGGCTCCTCGGGCCGCCCAGGCGGCGGTATCCGGGGCGTGGGGCCGGGATCGCCCAGCGGCTCAGGCAGCGGCCGCGGGGGCGCGGGGCAGGAATCCCCAGGCAGCTCGAGCTGCAGCGGCGGGAGCGCGCCGCGGACCCCGGGAGCGGCAAACGGGCCGAGGGCCGGGAGTCCCCAGCGGCCCAGGCAGCGGCAGCGGAGCACGCGGCAGGGCTCCCGGACTGCCCGGGCGGCGGCATCCGGGGCGCGGGCTGGGGTCCCCGGGCGGCTCCGGCAGCGGCCGCCGGGGCGTTGGGCGGGATCCCCGGGCAGCGGCGGCGGAGGCGCGCCGAGGGGTTCCCGGGATTGGCGGTCGGGCCGCGGGGCAGGAGGCCCCGACGGCCCCAGCGGCGGCGGCGCGAGGCGCCGCGGCCCCGGGAGCGGCAAACGGGCCGCGTGCCGGGAGTCCCCCGGCGGCTCAGGCAGCGGCAGCTGGGGCGCGGGGCTGGGGTCCCCGGGCGGCTCGGGCAGTGGCCGCCGGGGCGTGGGGCTGGGATCCCCGGGCGGCTCGGGCAGCGGCCGCCGGGGCGCCGAGCAGGAGTCCCTGATCAGCGGCAGCGGAGGCACGCGGAGGGGCTCCCATGGCCGATCAGGCGGCGACCGCCGGGTCCCGGGGCTGAGATCCCCGGGCAGCGGCGGCAGAGGCACGCCGAGGGGCTCCCCGGGCCGATCAGGTGGCGGCAGCCGGGGCCTGGGGCTGAGATCCCGGGGCAGCGGCAGCGGAGGTACGCCATGGGGCTCCCCGGGCTGATCAGGCAGCCACCGGGGCACGGGACAGGAGTCCCCCAGCAGATCGGGATCAGCGATCGGGCCGCGCGGCAGCCGGGGCAGGCTGGGATCCCCGGGCAGCAGCAGCTGGGACGCGGGGCTTGGGGCAGGGACTCTTCCGCGCAGGGCCGCCCAGAGAATTCCGGGGGCCCGGGGTCTTCGGCGGCGGGGGGCCCCCGCTCAGGGTCGGCCCTTTCCCTGGGGGGCGGCATTTGGCTCCGGTTGAGCTCCCGCGGGCATGCCGGCGGCAGGTCTACCGGAGCCCGGGACAAGCGGACCTGCCGCAGGCATGCCCGCGGGAGCTCAACCGGAGATGCGGGGGCCCCTGCGGGACGCGGGGCCTGGGGGAAATTGCCCCTCTTGCCCCCCCCTCTGGGCGGCCCTGCTTCCGCGTCTCAGGCAGTGGCCGGAGCCCGCGGTGGGGCTACTCAGGCAGCCCCTGCAGCAGCAGTGCAGTGCAGGTAGCTCCTGATAGCGGGGCTGTGGGGGGGTCCCCGCGAGGGCCGGGGCTGGGGTGCAGTGGGGCACTTACCCATGGGGAGTAGCGGTTGGTTAGTGGGCGTCTCCTCCGGCAGTTGAGGCGGGCGGGAACGGGCTCCAGCTGGTGCTAGCGATGGTGAGGCTGTAGGTTCCTCCTGCGGTGGGGGGTGGCGCTCGGCAGTCAGGTCAGCTCCTTGCAGCTGCTGGTCATCAGGAGAGGTTTCTCGGGCTGTGGGTGTTGCTGAGTATCCAGGAGTTTGTCTGGCGGCAGGTGGATAGCAGGGCGGTCCACTGGTAACTGGGGAGCATGACGCCTGCTCCCCCGTGTGGGGGGGTCTTGCTCTGTCGGTCTTGGGATACGGGAGCTGATTGCTGTAGCACCTCGGTCTCCAGACTTCCTGGCTCGGCATGTCCCTGGGACCCTAGGGGCTACTATAGTCGGGAGCCTGTGCAGGGCAGCAGAGTGCTCCTGGACAGGGGGTGGCTCCCTGGGCTGTGGTTTAGGAGCCCCAGGGTCTGTCTTATGGGACATTATTAGGTCCCCTCAGTATGTATCTCATAATAAAAGAGATTAAACTGATAAGAACAGATTTAAATTTTATTAGAGAATATTTAAAATAAATGATACAAAGTGTTTGATGCGTCAGTTATTGTGTCATTGGGGGTTACATACAGATTGTGGGGGGATGTTGACATTTTGGTGTTAGGCAGCACATACATATACATAGTCTGTCATGTCCCCAATGCGGGTATACGGTGGGTCAGTTCAAGGTACAGCAAGTAAGCGGTGAGGGTACATCACTCATACAAACAGGTTACAGATAGTCATGGGCACGAATAAGCAGGCTGAGTAATGGGGTTGGGACAACCCTCACATGGTGGAGTATGGTTTGGTGGGTTCATGGCTTAGGGGATAGAGTCCAACGGGGGGGTCCACAGGTTCCGTCCCCCCTGTGGGTGTACAGAGTCACGCCCGCTCACTCCTGGTACTGGTGGTGGCCGGTGACGTGCTCCGTGTAAATGTCTCTGGACCAGCGGATAGTGTCCGAGACCATTGCTGCCCCATGAGCTGCGCTTAGCTCAAAGAGCCGAGAAGCGATGCTCGGGCTTTGCGGCACGCGCACACCCCCTGCCCCCACCGCTTTCTACCTCGCCGGGGCGAGCACTCAGCCACGCACATGGCAAAGTTAAGGTCTGTCGCACTTGACCTGAGCTCAACTACACTTGATCTTAGCTCCAAGGAGCCGAGAAGCACAGAGCTTTACAGAGCATAAAGAATTTTGATCTGTTTTTTTTAAACCAGTATGTTCTCCCTGGGGGAGGTGCACAGTGCCCAGAAGTATTGCAATACCAGGCTGATGCGTGGAGCGGATGGAGCAAGCTCCTATTCCAACTCCCTGTTCCAAAAATCAATTTAACATACAGTCCTCAAATAAAGGACCTATCAGATATTAAACTGATAAGACCAGATACTACGCTTGATCTTAGCTCAAAGAGCCAAGAAGCGATGCTCGGGCTTTGCGGCACGCGCACACCCCCTGCCCCCACCGCTTTCTACCTCGCCGGGGCGAGCACTCAGCCACGCAACGAACACCGTAGCGAGGTAACTCTCAGTGAGGCTCACTTCCCTAAAATGACTCCAGTGGAAGAATTCAAAGCAAGAACCCTTGACACACAATTCTGTTAAAAAAAAAAAAGAAAGAAAAAAAGAGACAGTTCCCTGTACGCTCCTCCTTTCCACAAAACCCACCCACTGACCTGCTGCCCCGAGCCGCCGCGCACCGCCCCGACACTTTTTTTTTCTTTAATTATTTTCCTTGAGTCACGCTAGGAATGTGACTCAAAGGGCCACAACCTTCCTCCTCTTCTGCTCCTATGAAGTAGCCCTCGTCTGGGCAAAACATTTACAGAGACTGTTTCCTAGGTTAAGAGGGTGGCATTTTCCCAATGGGAAAAGGGATGGAAATTTTCTTCTGTGGGGAGACGAGGGAAAGAACGAGCCAAACCATGCCATTAATTCTGGAAGGTATACTAAAGAGAGCAGTTTAAGAACCTACACAGAATAGACTAAGAAAGCAGCTGTTTAACTGACCTACAAACAACGACAAAGTAAAATCTGCAAGAGCAGCCTTTCAACTCAGAGGCTTAATCATAAGATGTAACTAATAACTGATGAAAGAGTCACAGATGACTCGAAACCATACTCTTAGTACAAACCAAATGGTAACACAGACAACACGACTTTTCTTCGCTGCTCTTCAACCACGATATTCTCCCCATAGGGAGGCCCACCGCTCCTGGAGGTTCAGTGCCGCAATAACGGGCGCTGTGTGCAGTGGATGGAGGAAGCTGCTATTCCGTCTCCTATTCCAAAAAAATCAGTGTAATAGCTAGTCCTGAGATAGAGGAAGTATCAGTTATTAAAGTGATAAGAACAGATTTAAAACTGTGATTCCAGCGAATGTTAAAATGATCTAAACTACAGGTTAATAAAAGTATTTCTAGTCCTCTGCACAGAATGCTTAAATTATCCCCAAATCGCAAGTTTGGGTTTAAAAAGTCATAAAAGGCACATCATCCAGTATCTGACACTTGGTGAAATCTCAGTCTAGAACGTACAACCATGTTGGGGGTTGTGCCCTGCTTCTCAACAGTCTGCCCTGAGGTTGCCACTCACAGTCACGAGCTACTCCAGACGGCTCAAACCTCCCTCTCATGGATCAGTAACTGGTTAGCAGATAGGAAAGAAAGGGTAGGAATCAAGAGTCAGTTTTTACAACTGAAAGGGGTAAATAGCAGGCTTCCAAAGTATGAGACGAGACTACAGACATTAGGGCTTGTCAGCTTAGACAAGAGATGACTAAGATCCCTATAGGATACAGCACCGGTTCTCAACCAGGCGTCTGCCAAAGGAAACCTGGGCTCGACCCACCTCCGCGGGCCACCAAGCCTGCCTGCCTGGTTTGCAGCAGGGGAGGGGCACAACAAAAAATTGCAGCATCACTGCCGAACACAAGAGAGAGCTGTCCCCCTGCCATCATCGGTAAGGGTTGCCTCCCAGCCACAAACAGGCAGCAGCTAGCCAAGGAAACACACACCACCGCTCTGTTCAAGGCGCAAAGTCCGACCCCATTCTGCTTTCTTCCCACGACGTGAGATAACAATCTCACAAAACTGGGGCGGAAACGCATAACGGTTACTCTCCAGGAAAAGCTGTGCTTGTGCTTTTGCTTTTCGGGAGCGGGGAAGCAGAGGGAGACAAAAGATTTATACCATCTGAAGAGAAACCAGAACAACCTGCAGAGGCACTACCAGGGGAAAGGCGCCTTCCGCTCAACTCGGAGTAACTACACCGACAGCCCCACTAAACCTCTCCCTTTTAGAGGAAATTTAATTGAACCGATTTAAATGCCAAATTGGCTCATGGGAACCGGGGACATTGGGAGCAAAACCAGCCCCTTGAGCAGCGACTGGCTTCGCTGCACGCAATGCACCGTGGGTATGGAAATGAGAGTTCCCCGCCGGCCTCCAGCGCTCAAAGGAGTCTTTTCTCAGGGCTGCGTTCCCCAGCTGGGCGGAGATTGGGATGCGGGGGAGGGGGAAAGCTGCTCTCCTGAGACAGTCCCGCTGACGCCCAGGCGCATGGCGGAGGGAGCCGGGCGGGAAGCCAGAGGGCACCGGCCCCCGCTGGGTTAGCAGGCTTAAAACCCAGGAGCCGACGCACACACCTTGCAAAGGAGCAGGAGCCGGGATCGCAAGCAAGTGTCAACGTAGGGGGGAGGGGTAGCTCGGGGGCTTGAGCATTAGCCTGCTAAACCCAGGGTTGCAAGCTCAGCCCCGGAGGGGGGCCCTTTAGTGGGGGATCAGTCCTGCAGTGAGCAGCAGGTTGAACCTCCTGGCAGCCTCTGATTTTACTAAGATGATGGGTTTTTTTTTTCATTTGTTTGTTTGTTTGTTTTTAAAAGTGTAGGCCACAGAGTTTAGGCGTAGAAGTTTCTGGTGGTCAGGGAATAACCTACAGATTGTCGAGGGGGTGCAAAATTCAGTTTAAGATCAGGTGGCATAAGGAATACATCATCTGCCATAGCCCCGATTGGGAGTAAAAGGTTAACGGGTCAACGTACAGACACTGAGATAGGAGGGTAGGTTGTTCATATGACGGCTATGTTCAGGTGTGGAGTATAACGAGTGGATATGATGATGGGGCTGGGTTGACCCTCATTTGGTGAGATTTAATGTTCAGTGAGTTTACGGTTCGAGTTCATACGGTCCAACGGAAAACGTCTCTCGGTCATTGAGATTGTATCTGCCAGCCGGGGTGCAACCCGGCATTGTACCTGCTGCTTGGTCTGCCTCTGCTACAAAGTAGCTCACCTGAGATCCTTGGGGTTCGGTGAGCTGCAGCTAACCTGACCTGATGCACGGGAGCAGCTTTAAACAGCGCCGTCTCTGCCTGTGCGTGCAAACAAAACAACCAACCAACCAACCAACCATCTCCCCAACAGCCCGGAAAGCCTTCATCCTCATACTAACGGTTGAAAAGACTCGCCGCAGAAAAAAGGATCCCAGCTCCTTAAACAATCCTCTAGCAAGACAAAGAACCTCACATATCTATCGACAGCCTCACAAAACATTAGACCCCAAGAAAACATAACAATATTTTATTGTAAAGAAGACAAGGGTTTCCAATCTGTTTTCAACAACTCGAACAAATCTGCTCTAAAGGGGCATCATTACAGTAAAATTCTTTCTGCTTTTCTAACCAGAAGATTCTCCCCAGAAGGAGAGGCACCACCGGTCCTGGAGGCACTGCAATACCAGGTCAATGCATGGGGTGGACAGAGCAAGCTCCTATTCCAGCCCCCTGTTTCAAAAATCAGTTTAATATACAGTCCTCAAATAAAGGACATATCAGATATTCAACTGATAAGAACAGATTTAAAGTTTATTAGAGAATATTTGAAAATGAACGATACAAAGTGTTTGAAGCGTCAGTTATCGTGTCAGTGGTGGTAACATACAGGGTGTAGGGGGATATTAGCGTTTTGGTATTGGACAGCATAGATTTAAATGTTTATTAGAAAATGTTTAAGAATAGATGATACAGAGAGTTTGTAACATCAGTTATTGGTCATCAGGGGTGACATACAGAGTATAGGGGGATGCTAGTACTTTGGTATTGGACAGCACATAACTTATACAGTGTGCAATGTCCCCAATGTGGGGTATACTGTGGGTGAGTTCAAGATACAGTCAGCAAGCAGTGAGGGTACATCACGCATACAACAGTTAAAGACAGTCGTAGGTATAAATAAGCAAGCCAGGTAATGGGGCTAGAATGACCTCACATGGCAAAGTTAAGGTCTGTCGCACTCGATCTGAGCACTACACCCCATCTGAGCTCAAAGAGCTGAGCACGCAAGAGCGGCGGCCCGGCGGGCAGGGGAGGGGCCTGAGCGGAGGGGCGGAGCCGTGAGCAGGTATGCAGATCTGTGTGTGAGCAGAGAATCGTGGAGCGGACGCAGGCTGCCAGGCAGGGCCCGACTTTGGCACCGGAGCTCGGCGTGGGAAGGGATGGTCTCCGGGGCCACGCCGGGCAGCTGTCGGCAGTGGGGCCGGTGTGGGCGAGGCCGGCGGTGGGGCGCGCGTCCGCCCGTGTTATAAGTGCGGGGCGAGCGAGGGCGGGCGGCGGCCGGGCAGCAGGAATTCATACTTACCTGGCAGGGGAGATACCATGATCACGAAGGTGGTTTTCCCAGGGTGAGGCTCATCCATTGCACTGCGGGTGTGCTGATCCCTGCGATTTCCCCAAATGCGGGACACTCAACTGCATAATTTGTGGTAGTGGGGACTGCGCTTGCGCTCTCCTGGTGATTGGTTTGAACAACCGACAGTGGGCTGCTTAGGCTTAGTGCACTGCAAAGCAGATTCTCAGGAAAACAGCTGTTATACTGGGTCTTTGGGAGTGCTCTTTTCCACAGGCCCTGTACTTCTAGGTATCTTTGTTACATGTTCCTCCTTGTAAGCAAAGCTCAGCTCTGAAACTTTACTTGGGTCTTTCTGTGTTCTTGGCTTTCCCTAGTCTTTTGCAGCTGATCTGCTCTCTAGTCTGCTTTTGGGGGGGCTTGGACCGGTGCCTTCCTTGGCTCTAAGGGGAGCTGCCTGCCTGCTCTGCTTCTTTCCCTGCTTGTAGCTTCTTGCCTGGCCCTTCTTCTCGGGCTCTTCCTCCTTTGACGGGAGGACGGCCTGTCCAAAACACCTGTCCCACCTGGTCTCCTCGTCCAACAGGCAGCCTCGCCCCCTGCCCTGGGGCCGCTTTGGCTTTCGCTGTCTGTTCCTGTCTCTTGGTGGCCACCCTGTCTGTGCTACGGAGACTAGGCTGTCACACCCCCATGCTGGAGGAGGGCTTTCCGTCGCTGAGGCCCACCCACCGCCTCCCCGAATGCCCTTAGCTACGCTGCGGGTTAGGCGGCGTGGCCGTGTCGCCCAGCAGCGGTTTTCCCTTTTGCACACCTCTGACGGACGGAGCTGTTTTGACTTAACTGTTCAGCACGCACCGACCCTCGGGCCTGGGCTGCACGGGGAACGTAAATCGGCGTGGCTACATCAGTCCGCGCCTTGGTCGGAAGAATTCTTCCGTCGACCTAGCTCCCGCCTTCGGGAGGTGGATGGCCGGCACCAACGAGGAAAACCCTCTCCAGGACCCTTCTCCGGGAACAGTGCCCTTCCGCTTGGGGAGATTATGCTGCTTTAAAAAAGAGAAATTGTTTAACTGCCTTTCTCTGAGGCAAGGTTGATTTGTATTGCTTCCTCGTGGCTCCTTGTAGCAGTTGTGTTCTGAAATCTTTAGGGTTTGACTTCATTTATGATGAAATCTTGCTGTAACTTTATTCTAATTTTCAATGAGTAACTAGACCTGAGCTGTTTGGTGTGTTAGTGGAGGATTGTTTAAAACCTGGGATTCCACTTTCGGCTGCCTTTCCATTACATTTCCTCTGAAAGCCACCGAAAGCCTCCACTTCCCACATAACTCTCTCAAACCTGCAGCCATCAGGCATACAGAAGATGCTCACAGTTTCACTCCATACGAGTCCAGTTCCTTGCTGTTTCCTGTCTAACCACTGCACACATATGGTATCCTCCCTACCCGGAGCTGCTTCCTGGCTTTTGCGCTCAGGACAGGAAAACGAGAATGGAGAGGTAAGCTGTGCAGGGAACTCTTCCTCAGCTCGCACTCCACCCCCCAAGGGCCTTTCGAGGTCTTCTACGGACTTCAGGTTTCATTTGATTTCCAAGGTTTATGGGCTCATTAATTAGCCATCTCTCCTAATGCAGGGATCCTACGGGTCAGACCAAAGATCGATGGCCCAAAAGAGCTAAGAAACAGAAATAAAGGTGAGCGCTAGGCGTTACATTCAGATGAGCATCCAGAATCTGAGTGTGCCCTGGCATGTTCAACGCTGCCGAAAAGAAGGAGCTCGTCAGGTCCCTCTGCTAGCACCCAAATCTGGTGGCTAGTCGGTCTGCTGGGAAATAAGGAAAAGGAAAAGAATTAAAGGAGTCAGGCAATAACAAGGAAATGAAAAGGTTTGTTGAACGGGTTCTGTCTGATTGACCGTCTTCTTAGCTACCCATCCAAGTTAAAGACCTAGCCCAGTATCCTGTCTGCTGACAGTGGTCAATGCCAGGTGCCCCCACTATACTTTTTTCATACTATAGAAAAGCTTCAGCCAGTGACACCAGCTCAGGGAACACTCTTCTGTTTTTCTCACAGCAAGCAACAGCCTTGCCAAAGCAAAGCCTTAAAAAATTGGGTACAAACTCATCAACATTCCTCTCCACGGAAATCTTTAGTAAAAGGCGAAAGATTTATACGAACTGAAGAGAAAGCAGAGTATGTAGAACTTGTGGCAGAGGCGCTGCCGGGGCAACCGCCACGCTCCCAAAAAGTCAGGGTGACTACTCTCCCAGCCCGCTACACCGCTAGGTTTCAGAGGAAATGGAATTGAACCGATTGGCAGCCCGAGTTGGATCATCGAAACTGGGACACAGGGAGCAAAACCAGCCCTCGACCAGGACTCGCTTCGCTGCACGCAATGCACTGTGGCTATGCAAATAAGATGCTCCGCCGTCTCTGGCGCTCAAAGGAGACTTTTCTCCCGGCTGCCTCTGCTCCTTCCCCGGCTGGGCGGAGATTGGGATGGGGCAGCTGCTCTCCTGAGACAGTCCCGCTGATGCCCAGGCGCATGGAGGACGGAGCCCGGACGAGAAGCCAGAGGGCACTTGGCCCACAGCTCAAACCCGGAGCAAACGCACACACTTTGCAAAGTAACAGGAGCCGGGATCTCACACATGAGATTCTATCTGCCGGCCGGGGTGTGACCCCGCTGTACCTGCCGCTGGTCTGCCGCTGCTGCAAAGTAGCTCGCCTCGCTCAGATCCTTGGGGTTCGCTGAGCTGCAGCTCACCTTGATACACGGGAACAGCTTCAAATCATGGAATATCAGGGTTGTAAGGGACCTCAGGAGGTCATCTAGTCCAACCCAATCCCCAACTAAATCATCCCAGCCAGGGCTTTGTCAAGGCTGACCTTAAAAACCTCTCAGGAAGGAGATTCCACCACCTCCCTAGGGAACCCATTCCAGTGCTTCACCACCCTCCTAGTGAAAAAGGGTTTTCCTAAGTTCCAACCTAAACCTTCCCCACCGCAACTTGGGACCATTGCTCCTCGTTCTGTCATCTGGTGCCACTGAGAACAGTCTAGATCCATCCTCTTTGGAACCCCCTTTCAGGTAGTTGAAAGCAGCGATCAACTCCCCTCATTCTTCTCTTCTGCAGACTAAACAATCCCAGTTCCTCAGCCTCTCCTCATAAATCATGTCTTCCAGCCCCTAATCACTTTTGTTGCCCTATGCTGGACTCTTTTCAGTTTTTCCACATCCTTCTTGCAGTGTGGGGCCCAAAACCGACACGGTACTCCAGATGAGGCCTCACCAACGCCGAAGAGAAGGGAACGACCACATCCTCGATCTGCTGGCAATGCCCCTATGTATACAGTCCAAAATGCCGTTAGCCTTCTTGGCAACAAGGGCACGCTGTCGACTCATATCCAGCTTCTCTTCCACTGTAACCTCTAGGTCCTTTTCTGCAGAACGGCTGCCTAGCCATTCGGTCCCTAGTCTGGAGCAGTGCACGGATTCTTCCGTCCTAAGTGCAGGACTGGGCACTTGTCCTTGTTGAACCTCATCAGGTTTCTTTCGGCCCAATCCTCCAATTTGTCTAGGTCCTCTGTAGCCTATCCGCATTCTCCAGCGTATCGACCGCTCCTCCCAGTTTAGCGCCATCTGCAAACTTGCTGAGAGTGCAGTCCACACCATCCTCCAGATCCTTAACGAAGATATTGTACACAACCGCCCCAGGACTGAGCCTTGGGGCACGCCGCTTGAGACCGGCTGCCAATTAGACGTGGAGCCATTGATCACTACCCGCTGAGCCCGAGGACCTAGCCAGCTTATAGTCCACCTTATAGTCCATTCAACCAGCCCAAACTTCTTGAACTTGCCGACAAGAATACTGTGGGTGACCGTATCAAAAACTTTGCTAAAGTCAAGGAAGAACACATCCATTGCTTTTCCCTCATCCACAGACCCAGTTCTCTCCTCACAGAAGGCAATTAGGTTAGTCAGGCGTGACTTGCCCTTGCTGAATCCATGCTGACCGCTCCTGATCACTTGCCTCTCCTCTAAGTGCTTCAGAATTGATTCCTTGAGGACCTGCTCCATGATTTTTCCAGGGACTGAGGTGAGGCTGACTGGCCTGTAGTTCCCCGGATCCTCCTTCTTTCTTCCCTCTTTTAAAGATGGGCACTACATTAGCCTTTTCCCAGTCATTTGGGACCTCCCCCAATGGCCATGAATTTTCAAAGATAATGACCAGTGGCTCTGCAATCACACCCGCCAACTCCTTTAGCACCCTCGGATGCAGCGCATCCGGCCCCATGGATTTGTGCTCATCCAGCTTTTCTAAATAGTCCCGAAGCACTTCTTCCTCCACAGAGGGCTGGTCACCTCCTCTCCATGCTGTGCTGCCCAGAGCAGCAGTCTGGGAGCTGATTTTGTTCGTGAAGACAAAATCACGAAAGGGGAGGGTGGGGAAGCATTGAGTACATTAGCTTTTTCCACATCCTCTGTCACTAGGTCGCCTCCCTCATTCTGTAAGGGGCCCACACTTTCCTTGACTTTCTTCTTGTTGCTAACCTCCCTGAAGAAACCCTTCTTGTTGTTACTCTTAACATCTCTTGCTAGCTGCAACTCCAAGCGTGAGTTGCCCTTCCTGATTTCACTCCTGCGTGCCTGAGCAATATTTTTATACTCCTCCCTGGTCATTTGTCCAATCTTCCACTTCTTCAAACGGCGCTGCCTGCCAGTGCACTCAGCCTCACTTGGCAGGTAACAAAAGGGATCGAGTGGCCGTCCAGTTTCTGGAGAGTGGCTGACAACACCCGACCTTCTGCCCTGAGGAGAAACTGACGTGAGACAAGGCAGGAGGTCACTCTTGTATTGGACCAACTTCCGTGGGGAGAGAGCGAGAGAAGCGAAATGCAAGCTGCACTCTTTCCCCAGCAGCAGGTGGGCCACGCTGCCTCTCTGATGGCCTGGCTTCCCGGACGGACCCGCTACAACTTAGATAATTTTTACCTCAAGGTTCCCAAGACACAGACAAGGTTTTCATCTCGAGGCCAAAAGACCAAAAACATCAAGACACTTGATCACGGCCAAGCACTTGGATCGGCCAAGATTTAAAAGTTTATTAGAAAATATTTGAAAATGAACGATACAGAGAGTTGAAATGTCAGATATTGGTCATCGGGGGTGACATACAGAGTATAGGGCAATTTTAGTTTTAAATGTTTATTAGAAAATGTTTAAGAATAGATTTAAATTTTATTAGAGAATATTTAAAATAAACGATACAAAGTGTTTAAAGCGCCAGTTATTGTGTCATTGGGGTAATATACAGGTTGTGGGGATGTTAGCATTTTGGTGTTAGGCAGCATATACATATACACAGTCTGTCATGTCCCCAATGCGGGTATACGGTGGGAGAGTTCAAGGTACAGCCAGCAAGCAGTGAGGGCACATCACTCATACAAACAGGTTATGGATAGTCGTGGGCGTGAGTAAATGAGCGGACTGGGTAATGGTGATAGGTGCCTCACGGGCAGAGTTCAGTTTGGTTGGTTCAGGGCTCAGGGGATAAAGTCCAACAGGGAAGTTTACAGGTCTCTTCCCCTTGTGGGTGCAGGAAGTCACGCCGGCTCACTCTTGGTATTGACGGTGGCCGTGACGTGCTCTGTGTAAATGTCTCTGACCACCGAATAGCGCCCGAGACCATTAGGCATCTCATGAGCTGCGCAGTAGCGACGGCCCACCCCACAGGTCCGCAGCACGCGCCGTTAAGGGGGTCCCAGGCGCCCAAGGCCCCAACGATCAGAGCGCCGGTGTAGACCTCGTAGCCCTTTGCTCGCAGGGTGTCGGCCAGGGGAGCGATTTTCGAGTTTGCGGGCTCGGGCTTGGCGGAAGGCCGTGGTCCTATTCTCGAACGGGATCGCCACGCCGACGAGGATGATCTTTTCCGGTCCTCATCCGTGATGACGATGTCCGGCGCAGCAGGCTGTCTGTGCCGGGATGGCGCGATTGACAGCGATCTCTCCCAGGTGCGGGCGATGGCCTTCACCAAGCGGTCCTGGACGGCGCAGCGGCGCAGCTGCCAGGCTCTGCCGTGGGGTCTGCAGCTGCACAGGACGTGGGGCAAGGTCTCCATGGCGCACCCGCACCTCCGCAGCGCTTGTCCGGTTCCCGTGGCGGATGGCTCCGCTGAGGGGGACACAGTTCAGCCGGGCGCGGTGTATGAACCGCCAGTCGGCGAAACGGATGAAGCTGCCTGAGGGGAGGAAGTGGTTGCTGGAGTCCCACTTGCTGGTGACCTCGAAAACCTTGTCCTGGTCCGGCTTTTTCTTCAGGGTGTCCACGTAGAGCGCGTGGACGGCGGCCTTCAGGGTCTTCTCTAGCATGCCTCTGGCTCCAGGGCTGACGATGGTGTTGTCTTCCGTCCCGATCCGTGGTACCAGGACTCCTGGCTCTCGCCGATCTTCGCCCATACCCAGCGGCAGCCCAGTCGCTTTCCCAGTCGGCGGGTGGCGCGGCGGGCGGGACCACAGCGAGGCGACGTCGTCCCTGAACCGGCCGAATTCTCTTAATACAGAGAGTTTGTAACATCAGTTACTGGTCATCAGGGGTGACATACAGAGTATAGGGGGATGCTAGTACTTTAGTATTGGACAGCACATAACTTATACCGTGTGCAATGTCCCCAATGTGGGGTATACTGTGGGTGAGTTCAAGATACAGTCAGCAAGCAGTGAGGGTACATCACGCATACAACAGTTAAAGACAGTCATAGGTATAAATAAGCAAGCCAGGTAATGGGGATAGAATGACCTCACATGGCAAAGTTAAGGTCTGTCGCACTCGATCTGAGCACTACACCCCATCTGAGCTCAAAGAGCTGAGCACGCAAGAGCGGCGGCCCGGGCGGGCAGGGGGAGGGGCCCGAGCGGAGGGGCGGAGCCGCGTGAGCAGGTATGCAGATCTGTGTGCGAGCAGAGCATCGTGGGAGCGGACGCAGGCTGCCAGGCAGGGCCCGACTTTGGCACCGAGCTCGGCGTGGGGAAGGGACGGTCTCCGGGGCCACGCTGGGCAGCTGTCGGCAGTGGGGCCAGTGTGGGCGAGGCCGGCGGTGGGGCGCGCGGTCCGCCTGCGTGTTATAAGTGCGGGCGAGCGAGGCGGCGGCCGGGCAGCAGGAATTCATACTTACCTGGCAGGGGAGATACCATGATCACGAAGGTGGTTTTCCCAGGGTGAGGCTCATCCATTGCACTGCGGGTGTGTGCTGACTTCGCGATTTCCCAAATGCGGGAAACTTGACTGCATAATTTGTGGTAGTGGGGATCATGCTCGCACTCTCCCCTGGTGATTGGTTTAAACAACAGACAACTGATAGTGGGCTGTTTAGGCTTAGTGCACTGCAAAGCAGATTCTCAGGAAAACAGCTGTTGTTCTGGGTCTTTGGGAGTGCTCTTCTCCACAGGCCCTGTACTTCTAGGTATCTTTGTCACATGTTCCTCCTTGTAAGCAAAGCTCAGTTCTGAAACTTTACTTGGGTCTCTCTGTGTTCTTGGCTTTCCTAGTCTTTTGCAGCTGATCTGCTCTCTAGTCTGCTTTTGGGGGTTTGGACCGGTGCCTTCCTTGGCTCTAAGGAGCTGCCTGCCTGCCTTCCTGCTCTGCTTCTTTCCCTGCTTGTAGCTTCGTGCCTGGCCCTTCTTCTTGGGCTCTTCCTCCTTTGACAGGAGGACGGCCTGTCCAAAACGCCTGTCCCACCCGGTCTCCTCGTCCAACAGGCAGCCTCGCCCCTGCCCTGGGGCCGCTGGCTTTCGCTGTCTGTTCCTGTCTCTTGGTGGCCACCCTGTCTGTGCTACGGAGACTAGGCTGTCACAACCCCATGCTGGAGGAGGGCTTTCCGTCGCTTGAGGCCCACCCACCGCCTCCCGAATGCCCTTAGCTACGCTATGGTTAGGGCGGCGTGGCCGTGTCGCCCAGGAGCGGGTTTTCCTTTGCACACCTCTGACGGACGGAGCTGTTTTGACTTAACTGTTCAGCACGCACCGACCCTCGGGCCTGGGCTGCACGGGAACGAATCGGCGCGCTACATCAGTCCGCGCCTTGGTCGGAAGAATTCTTCCGTCGACCTAGCTCCCGCCTTTCGGGAGGTGGATGGCCGGCACCAACAAGGAAAACCCTCTCCAGGACCCTTCTCCGGGAACAGGGCCCTTCCGCTTGGGGAGATTATGCTGCTTTAAAAAGAGAAATTGTTTAACTGCCTTTCTCTGAGGCAAGGTTGATTTGTATTGCTTCCTAATGGCTCCTTTTAGCAGTTGTGTTCTGAAATCTTTAGGGTTTGACTTCATTTATGATGAAATCTTGCTGTAACTTTATTCTAATTTTCAATGAGTAACTAGACCTGAGCTGTTTGGTGTGTTAGTGGAGGATTGTTTAAAACCTGGGATTCCACTTTCGGCTGCCTTTCCATTACATTTCCTCTGAAAGCCCACTGAAACCCTCCACTTCCCACATAACTCTCTCAAACCTGCAGCCATCAGGCATACAGAACATGCTTACAGTTTCACTCCATACGAGTCCAGTTCCTCGCTGTTTCCTGTCTAACCACTGCACACATATGGTATCCCCTCCCTACCCGGAGCTGCTTCCTGGCTTTGCGCCAGGACAGGAAAACGAGAATGGAGAGGTAAGCTGTGCAGGGAACTCTTCCTCAGCTCGCACTCCACCCCCCCAAGGGCCTTTCGAGGTCTTCTACGGACTTCAGGTTTCATTTGATTTCCAAGGTTTATGGGCTCATTAATTAGCCATCTCTCCTAATGCAGGGATCCTACGGGTCAGACCAAAGATCGATGGCCCAAAAGAGCTAAGAAACAGAAATAAAGGTGAGCGCTAGGCGTTACATTCAGATGAGCATCCAGAATCTGACTGTGCCCTGGCAAGTTCAACGCTGTCGAAAAGAAGGAGCTCGTCAGGTCCCTCTGCTAGCACCCAAATCTGGTGGCTAGTCGGTCTGCTGGGAAATAAGGAAAAGGAAAAGAATTAAAGGAGTCAGGCAATAACAAGGAAATGAAAAAGTTTGTTGAACCGTTCTGTCTGATTGACTGTCTTCCCAGCTACCCGTCCAAGTTAAAGACCTAGCCCAGTATCCTGTCTGCTAACAGCAGCCAATGCCAGGTGCCCCCTATTATACTTTTTTCATACTATAGAAAAGCTTCAGCCAGTGACACCAGCTCAGGGAACACTCTTCTGTTTTTCTCACAGCAAGCAACAGCCTTGCCAAAGCAAAGCCTTAAAAAATTGGGTACAAACTCATCAACATTCCTCTCCATGGAAATCTTTAGTAAAAGGCGAAAGATTTATACGAACTGAAGAGAAAGCAGAGTATGTAGAACTTGTGGCAGAGGCACTGCCGGGGCAACCGCCACGCTCCCAAAAAGTCAGGGTGACTACTCTCCCAGCCCGCTACACCGCTAGCTTTCAGAGGAAATGGAATTGAACCGATTGGCAGCCCGAGTTGGATCATCGAAACCGGGACACAGGGAGCAAACCAGCCCTCGACCAGGACTCGCTGCACGCAATGCACTGTGGCTATGCAAATAAGATGCTCCGGCCGTCTCTGGCGCTCAAAGGAGTCTTTTCTCCGGGCTGCCTCTGCTCCTTCCCCGGCTGGGCGGAGATTGGGATGGGGCAGCTGCTCTCCTGAGACAGTCCCGCTGATGCCCAGGCGCATGGAGGACGGAGCCCGGACGAGAAGCCAGAGGGCACTTGGCCCACAGCTCAAACCCGGAGCAAACGCACACACTTTGCAAAGTAACAGGAGCCGGATCTCGCACATGAGATTCTATCTGCCGGCCGGGTGCGACCCGCTGTACCTGCCGCTTGGTCTGCCTCTGCTGCAAGTAGCTCGCCTCGCTCAGATCCTTGGGGTTCGCTGAGCTGCAGCTCACCTTGATACACGGGAACAGCTTCAAATAATGGAATATCAGGGTTAGAAGGGACCTCAGGAGGTCATCTAGTCCAACCCAATCCCCAACTAAATCATCCCAGCCAGGGCTTTGTCAAGGCTGACCTTAAAAACCTCTCAGGAAGGAGATTCCACCACCTCCCTAGGGAACCCATTCCAGTGCTTCACCACCCTCCTAGTGAAAAAGGGTTTTCCTAAGATCCAAACTAAACCTTCCCACCGCAACTTGGGACCATTGCTCCTCGTTCTGTCATCTGGTGCCACTGAGAACAGTCTAGATCCATCCTCTTTGGAACCCCTTTTCAGGTAGTTGAAAGCAGCGATCAACTCCCGCCTCATTCTTCTCTTCTGCAGACTAAACAATCCCAGTTCCCTCAGCCTCTCCTCATAAATCATGTCTTCCAGCCCCCTAATCACTTTTGTTGCCCTCCCCCGGACTCTCTCCAATTTGTTTCTGTAGTGGGGGCGGGGGGTGAAAACTGGACGCAGTTCTCCAGATGTGTCCTCACCAGTGCTGACTAGAGGGGAATAATCACTTCCCTCCATCTGCTGGCAACGCTCCTACTAATCCAGCCCAATATGACCAGTTACCCATATTGAATGCAGACACAGCAATATTTAATACATTGGTTGCTGTCCATTCAGGAGGTTCTTTCCCACCTGTTCATAAATAATGAAGCTGCTCTAAGCGGAGGGAGAGAGCTGTCCTGTCCGTGCAGTTAACCCATCTCCCCGAGAGGTGGTAGCTATGACAGTGGGGGGAAGCTATGTTGGTGGGTGTTCAAGCTGTGGTGTCTACATGTGTATATAAAGTTTAATCAAACCCCATTTTTTAAACCCCTGTGGTCTGGGAATAGAAAAGGAGCTCTCTGAGGCAGAGCCCATCCTTCAAAATCCTTAAGGTCACTGACTTGCCTATGCAAATGTCATGGGGTATAGCTCAGTGGTAGAGTGTTTGACTGCAGATCAAGTGGTCTTTGGTTCAAATCCAAGTACCCTCTCACAAACCTGTTCCTTCAGTAAAAATAATTCCATTTTCAGGAGCTCCACTAAATGGGGATCCCTGAAATGAATGGACACACTCAATGTTTTCCTGTGCAAATGCATAAAAACCTAGCAAACATGTCCCCCAGCTGAAATCAGTTCCAATCCTCTAAGTGTCTAGGTTTGTTTTCATCAATTGAACAAATTCACATGAAGACACATTTGCAGGTCCTTGGCCTCCATGGGCTACAATGTGCAGAAGAACAAGAACCACATCCACTTGGGAGGCATGGACTAGTCTGTATTACATTTGTAAGTAAGCTGCCATTGGGACTGAAAACTCTACTGGGGGTGGACAGGAGCCTGTTACAAAACTAAAATAACCAAGATTTACCAAACTCCCTGTTACTCATTCAATCCTCTGTTTGTGCACACGACATCAACTGGGGCTCTTATAACTGGCAGCCTTCCTTTAACACAGATCGTTGTTCCTTGTGACTTTCAGATACATTCGAATGGCAGCTGTTCAGAGGTCATGTGCTGCTAGTTCATGAGCAGCAGCAGAGTCTCTGTACGTTTCCCAACCGTAGAGCTGGGTGTGTCTGCATCCAAGTAACTGCAGAGTCAGTGTCGTCCCAGACAGTTAATTGCACAGTCTCACTTTCTGGTCTCATTGATCATTTGGGTAGATACAGCAACGGTTTGGTGGGTTTTGGTTTTTTTTCCCCTTCGTTTTCTCCTAAGGAATGTGTGATCTTGAGCATGTTAGTTTAAGTTCCCTGTGGGTCAGGAAAATTCCATCTCCTTGAAATACCTGGGGAAGTGACCTGTTTGTATAACCTAGAATAAAGGAGCTTTTAAAGAAGACATTGCTTTACAATTATGCTGGGATAAAAACAGTAAATTTCACAGCCAGACACCAGGCCAGGATCAATGGATGGGGCCAGGGTCAATTAATTTCAGAAGAAACAAACTCTTGGGAAGTAGCTGTAATTTGTCCCCAAACCTTTCCTTGTTCTCATATGCTATCAGGATTCTCTTCTAGAGGGCAGAGTTAAGGTTATCTAGGCATGTACTCTCACTCTGTATTCCCTGTTTTTCCAGAGTTTGAGTTTTACTGAACTCGATGTTCTGGAAGGTAAGAGATATTCACTGTCAAAGTTAACTCTGTGTTAACAAAGGTTTTGTTAGTGGCAAAAATGTGACTAATCCTCACTGCGGTAATTCCACTGACTTCAGTGTACTCTTTCCCCATTTCTAGTTCCAAAAATAAGCAAATTAAAACAACCTTGAGACCTAAAATGCTGTGAGAAAATGGAAATTTTAGTAGCTCAAATAATTCAGTTTCTTCTGTGTCTTGTGTGTGTGTAAATGGCACAACACATTAATTTATAAGCACATCTTTCTTAACTTCTTTAAATATTCTGTAGTACATTGACTAGATCAGGTGGGTTGTTCAATGCAGTGAGGTTTTCATGCATTGCCCAATACATATTTTTCATATTATGTAACTGAACACAACTCATTGAACACAAAATTGTGTATTTCATGCTGTGAACTGTGTTGGTAGCTCAAATTAATAGGTTTATTTTCTCTCTCTCTCTCTCTGTGAGGCACAACAAAATAATTTAGTGATGCTGAAAATGTTCCCTTCTCCTCCAGAACTGCCTTGGAATCACCTTCCCTTTGTAGATTAATCTGCCCCTGTGTCTCTACAAGGAAAATATAGTTTCTATGAAAAAAACACAATTTTTTAATTAAAGGGGCTGAGACAGAATAGCCACATGATGGTGACACATCAGGAATGCAAAGCAACAGGTTTGTTGCCAGCTCAAAGAGCCTGAGGCAGAGCAACAGCAGGTTCGTTGCCCGGTGTGCGTAGCACTAATTGACACACCAGGGTGGAGAAGCAAACCACGTTTATTTGAGCTCAAAAAAAGGTGCCAGGGAGAAAAAGCATCTCAAATCCTGCACACCCGCGCGCAGGCAGGGTCCCAGCATTTATACCCCACTTGTTTGTGTAAGCCTTTTGTTTGGTTTCCCCCCTCACCCCTCCCTTCCCAACAACAGTTACTTTAAACATTACATCTCAGCGTGTTAGAAAAGTTCCCATTTGCATATTTATCTATGGCCTTCACAGCACAGACGCATGCAGATTTTCCTCCCCCCTTTCCCCTCCTCCCCGCCGCTTTTTGCTGTTTCAAACTGTCCTGCAGCTGCAAGCTGAGACAGCTGACAGTTACACATTTTGCTTGCTGTTTTGTTAGCATCTTAGGCTTTGGCTACACTTACACTTCAAAGCGCTGCCGTGGCAGTGCTGCCGCGGCAGCGCTTTGAAGCGCTAAGTGTAGTCAAAGCGCCAGCGCTGGGAGAGAGCTCTCCCAGTGCTGTCCGTACTCCACCTCCCTGTGGGGAATAACAGACAGTGCTGGGAGCCGCGCTCCCAGCGCTGGGGCTTTGACCACACTGGCGCTTTGTAGCGCCAGAATTTGCAGCGCTGGAGAGGGTGTGTTTTCACACCCTGCTGCAGCGCTGCAAATTTGTAAGTGTAGCCAAGCCTGGAAGAACTTGGGTTCACTCAGGCCCAAATTCACAACTTTGGTTTACTTAGGCCTAGTGACACCAACAGGTTCCTGGTTTGCACATTGATGGTGACAAGGGATTGAACTCGACTCCCCTCTTTTCACAGACACATTTGTTTTATTCTCTGAGGTCAAACATAAGTTTAAATGTTGTACTTAGTCCTCTGCCTTGTAGCTTCAACAGCCGCAGATGCAAGATGACTTACTGCAGAGCAAAGAAAGGTTGGGTCGGTCACTAGGTCTCTGTTTCTATTGCTCGTTTGCTCTCTCCCCTTCCCTGATAAGGAGCAATGGTAAGAGAAGAAGAGGTTAAAACATGTGCTAGGTGGTGGCTGGGTTTGGATGACAAATTTAAAACCATCTCAGCGCCCTCTAGTGTGACACTGACACCATCAGCTTCTCACCTTTCACTCACACTTCATTAATAACAGTTTCCCTGAACTACTTTGCTGTGATTATTTCAATGGCTCCGACACCGATACCTGCTGCCCCTTCTGGCTGGTTAATTGCACTATTTGGAACCTGCTCCTAAAATTACACCCTTCCTGGGAGCAAGATTCAGAACTGCCCAAGGAAACCCCATTGGGTTTCAAGGGCAGCCCAGGCAGGATGGCAAGACGACAGCACAGGGGTCTCAGAGCTTCTTCTTCCTCCTCACAGAGAGAAGGTTAAGGGGGGCCACCAGTTATGACTCCTGGGTTTTAGTCCTGGCTGTGGGAGGAAAGGGGTGTTTAGTGGATTAGAGTTGGGGGCTTAGGAATCAAAGAGGAAACATCTCCCTTTTCAGCTTCAATGCACATTGAACAAGAACATGGCTTCTCATCTCTTTGGTTTCAGAGGAGCAGCCGTGTTAGTCTGTATCCTCAAAAAGAACAGGAGTATGTGGCACCTTAGAGACTAACACGTTTCTTAGGTTCTGTTGCCATCATGTGGCCATTTCATTTCACTTCTTATTGTTAAAAAGTTTGGGTACTTTGCACAGAAACATCATCTCCTTGGGAGAGACAGAGAAGTGGAAGCTGCATTGATTTAATCCTCTGAAAAATAGATAAGGATTAAAATATTCCCCAGACAGCTCAGTCCCAACCGTCCTCCCTCACTGCTGCCAGTGAAGCTCAGTTCTGTCCCACGGCCCCAAGAACTGCTGGGTGCAAGTCCTGGGCCTGATGTGAAGTCAATGTAGGGGTGACTCTGCCTGCCTAGACTGTTCTGTAGAAAAATTCAGACACAGTCCATGTCTGGTGAAGGAGAGACAGATGTGTTGTTTGATTGTTTTTCTCATTTTAAATTTACTTGATCATTTTGATGGCAAAAGTATTTGTATGAGACCATGAAAAAAGGAAGAAATCATAAAAATACCCATAGGAGAAAGGGGGTTTCTGAGAGCCAGGGTAGATATGGAGATTTTTATGAAAGGGGGAGAGGCCAAAGTAGGGCCTTTAGCTGGAGCAAAGGGGGAGGGTTTTTTGTGCAGTTTCATTTTAACCAGCCTCACATCCTGTAGTCCCTACTTCCCCACCCCATCAACAAGTGACCTAGCGCCTCCCACTGGCAAGGCCACCTCTGACTCCTGAGACAGCCCCACTGGTCTGGCCCTCCTCCCCACTGCAAAAACTGCAGACCCTTCAGCACTCCCTCTCCTAGCTGGACCCCCTGGCAGCCAGAGCTCTCCACAGAACTGCCATGGTTGCTTTCCTGGGTGGGTGTCTGGTCAAGGACGGCTACCAGCTTTTCCTGAGAATGCAGTTGAGAAATGACTCACCCTTCTCTAGATTCTCGCCTGTGGGCTCTGAGAAGCCGGATGGGCTCTATATGATAAAGTCCATGTAACATTCCTCACATCCCAGCCGTGGTATGTCACCAGTAGTGGCTGTCCCTGGGTAGCAGCCAAGGATGTTTCCCACCATTCAGGAGACCCCAGCCTGGGACTAAAGTCAACTTCAGGCTTCTTCTCTCTCCCTTCTTGGAATCAAGTTCATGTTTTTGCCAAGAGTTAAAGCAGCCCGGACCCCCAGAGTCTGGATCAATGTCACAAATTCCCAGTGTCTTCATGGAAGAGAATTTGTTAAATCCCAGATGAGTGGGGTTAAATCAGTTCTCAGCCTGAGTCCTTTGCTCTTAATCCTGAGGATATTGTCCCACCATGGGGCCATTTCCCGCCTCTTTCCTAGGGAAGCACAATTTTCCTTGCACAGACGCAGGAACAGCAAGATATTTCTCTGTCCCTTGTGCAAAGCAGGGGGCCAAATTCCATGGAAACAATGGACAAGCAGTGAGCCCTGGGCACATCCATCCCTGGCTGTGAGATGTTCCTCCCTCTTTCTTTATGCCCCTGTTGTTATTTCATGGAATGTCTGGGATGGGGAAAGCTGAGTTCACTCCAGGTGGAGGGGAAAGAACCCTGAAAATCTCAGGACCCAACCCTGCTACCAGTATCACTGAGGTGCTGGGAATCTGCATGGGAAAGGGACGGTGTGAATTGTCAAGGCGGGGAATGAATAACAATCTACAACTAGATCCACCTCATTAATCACTGACACAGGCTAATCCTGCCGCAGATAGAAGGGAAACTGGGAGTGATTCTTTGCTGTCAGCCATGGAAACAGTGACCCAATTGCACCGCAGTGCATGTGCTGGGGAAAGCTGGACTTTACAGGCAGGTGGAAATAGTGGATCCTAGAAATACCTGGAGTCCCCCACACCATTTCTGCCACCAGGGTGAGATGTTGAGCTACTCACAGCACCCCCCCACCATGACTTTGCAGCATGGGGTGGCAGCACCCCCCACCCAATGCCGGGGAGAGGGCTGAGTGTATCTCTGCACCCTGAGCCCAGGGCACCCACTCTCTCTGCCCCACACATAGAATCTGGCCCTGCTGCAAAGTGACCCCTAAGAACCAGCAGCCTCCAGGACAGCAGGTTTGACCCTCAGAGCAGGGAATGTGTCCACCATGCTGCTCTTAGGCCACTGGGTGCTCTGGAAACAAGAGGGCTCTGAGTGTAACCTATAGCATATATGGCTGATCTGGGAATGTAGCTCAGTTGTAGAGCATATGCTTTGCATGTATGAGGTCCTGGGTTCAATTCCCAGCATCTCCAAGTTCTTTTCACCCTGCTGCTTTGCTTATGCCCAGAGGGGATGTGGCCCAGCAATCTCCCTGCAGGAATTTCAATCCTGCTCTGTGAGGGGTAAGTGCCATTTGCATGGAAGGTTGTGGGGGGGGTTCTGTGCCTAAGTCTCCTCTGTACATTTAAGGGCAGGTCTACACTACAGTGGGGTCGAACTAGGGTATGCAAGTTCAGCTACGTGAATAGTGTAGCTAAACTCGAAGTACCCTAGTTCGAACTACTTACCCGCCCACACGCTGCGGATCAAGTCTGCGGCTCCTGTCGACTCCGCCACCGCCTTTGCAGTGGTGGAGTACCGAGTCGACCGCGCGCCCGGAGTTCGAACAATCGCGTCTAGATCAGACGCGATAGTTCGAACTCCGAGAAGTCGAACTCACCGCGTCGACCCGGATGGTAAGTGTAGACTAGCCCTAAGATTCCCACCAGCTGTGTTGTTTGGGACAAGGGTAGATGAGAAAGGAGAATCCTCCAGGACTGGAGGGAAAGGTCCCATCTGCTCAGACTGAGAGGCAAAGACTAGACTTATTTCTTGTCTGGGCCCAATCTTTTCACCTGGTATAGCCCTTGTTCCAGCTCAGGTGGTAGCTGGGGGATGTCTCATGACTGCAGCCATGTTTGTTCAGTTCCACCACCTTATACAGCTTTGGTACAAGGCAGGAATCTTTTGTCTCTCTCTCCTGGGGAAGAGCCCCAGGTTTAAGATGGATTCCTGTACCAGGTGACATGGTCACATGTCCTGTGAGACCCCCCCGCAAGCCTTCATTCTTCCTGGCCTGACTCACAGATGGTGCAGGACAGAGCCATCTCCAGTCAATTGTCCTGGTTAATGGGAGCCATAAAGAGTCCAAACCACCATTAATGGCTCTCACTTTGCATTATTACAACAGGACCTCAGAGTTATAGTTCATATTTCTAGTTTCAGATCCAAGAATGATCGGTTCATACAAATAGGATGAACACACACAGTAGATTATAAGCTTTGTAATGATACCTTACAAGAGACCTTTTGCATGAAGCACAGTCCAGTTACTTTATATTCACACTCATTAGCATATTTTCATAAAACCCTATGGAGTGCAACTTCACAGCAGGGAAAGGGTTTTACTGCAGCACCTGGAAGCAGTTGAGTTTCATGTTCAGGCTGTGGTATGAGTTCCTCCAGGTTTCTTGTAAGCACACAGGGACCTTAGTGGGTGCTTTTGATACAGGAATGGCCCAGACATGATAAAGTGATGGGAATTGCATTGTCCTTTTTTTATTACTGTATTTCCAATGACATTTCTGTTTGTGATTTCGTTTTGCTTTGTATAACTGTGTTTTCTCCTGGATTTGATATTTAATGAAAAAAAGAATAAGGCCTCAGGGTGCTGGATGGAGGAGCAGGCTGGGGCTAGGACTGCTAAGAGAGTAAGAGTAGCAGGTTTTCTGTATTGTTTCCAGCCCTCATTTTTCTTGACTAGTTTCTCTTCTGCACGAAATTTGTCTTTTTTTAAATGTGAACCTGGCTGGCTCAGTTGGCAGAGCATCAGACTTTTAATCTGAGGGTCCAGAGTTCAAGTCCCTGGTCAGGCAAAGAAACACTTTACCCCCTGTGACATCCCCAAGGATTTTTAGAAGGACTCTCCTTGACTTTAGTTTTTCCTTTTCAGGACATGGCCTTTCCTAGGAAGGGCCCTTTACTGCCTGGGACTGAAGGTGCTACTTCCTCACCTGTCCACTGGCCTCACAGTCTGGAGGAAGAAAGACCTCCGGGTCTGCAGCAAAGTGCTGGGTGCTGACTTTTTGAGCAAATGCAGGGCTGGCCAGAGAGGCATGTTCCCACTGAGTCCTCCCTGCCAGAAAAAATTGTCCCCACAGACAGGGGCAGCTCCAGGGCCCAGCACACCAAGTGTGTGCTTGGGACAGCAAGCCGCGGGGGGTGCTCTGCCGGTCGCCGTGAGGGCGGCAGGCAGGCTGCCTTCTGCAGCGTGCCTGTGAAGGGTCCGCTGGTCCTGCGACTTTGGCAGACCTCCCACAGGCAAACTGCCAAAGGCAACCTGCCTGCCGTGCTTGGGGTGGCAAAATGCCTAGAGCCACCCCTGCCCACAGAGTCCTCCCTGCTGGAAGTCTACAGTAATCAACAGGTGCTGTGCTGGTCCCATGGTGTAAGGGCCAGCACTCAGGACTTTGAATCCTGCAATCTGAGGTGAAGTCTCAGTGGAATCTGAGAACAATTCCTGTGCCACAAACCCTGCTGGGTCTTCCAAGGCTCTGTCTTGCTTTCTCAAAGGCCATGAAAGCCACTACAAAAGGGTTTTTTTTTCCTGCTGATAATAGCTCACCTTAACTGATCACTTTCGTTATAGTGTGTATGGCAACACCCAATTTTTCATGTTCTCTGTGTGTGTGTGTGTATATATATATATATATATATATATATATATATATATATATATATATATATATCTTCCTGCTGTATTTTCCACTGCATGCATCCAATGAAGTTGGTTTTAGCCCAGGAAAGCTTATGCTCAAATAAATTTGTTAGTTTCTAAGGTGCCACAAGTACTTCTTGTTCTTTTTGCAGATAAATGAATGGAGGTTAAGTCCATGAATGGCTATTAGCCAGGATGTGTAAGGAATGGTGCCCCTAGCCTGTTTGTCAGAGGGTGGAGATGGATGGCAGGAGAGAGATCACTTGATCATTACCAGTTAGGCTCAGTCCGTCTGGGGCACCTGGCATTGGCCACTGTTGGCAGATAGGATGCGGGGTTGGATGGACCTTTGGTCTGACCCAATATGGCCATTCTTATGGTCTTATGAAGAGAGGGGCAGAGCCCTTCAACAGTGTTTCTGTAGTGTAGTGGTTATCACGTTTGCCTAACACACAAAAGGTCCCTGCTTCAAAACTAGGCAGAAACATGAGGGCTTAATTTTCCCAGCTCCTACTGGCCTGCCCCTACTGTAGTAGGAGTAGCAGTGATTTCTATGCTCAAAAGGTCTGTTATACTTCTCCTGCTCCCACTTTTGTCTCTTCTCCCTCTTTGAATGCCTGTGAAGTGGCTTTTCCCCTCCCGCTCCCCCCTGGAATGCTTGTGGGATGAAGGGGCTGGTTGAAGAGCAGAAAAGCTCCCAGGTAGACAAGGTGTCTGGGACGCTAATTAGGCAGTGATCACCCAGAGCATGGACACTGCCCAAGGTGGAGTGTGACCAACCAGATGCAGCCAAGTCATCTCTAGTCGCAGGCCATGAGGTGCAGGTCCTTAAAAGGGAAAGGGCCCTGTGCTCAGGAGAGCACTCATAAGCTTGTACCTCCAGTGAATGCCCTTTGCCCGGACCACCTGGCCAGTGGTTCACAGCGTTGCATTTCATTGTGCCTCAGGAAGACTTACCTTCATCACACCGTCCATAGCTGCGCTGTGGGACACTTACCTTGCAGAATCCAGACATCTCCAGTGCCATGCCTGTCCTGGGAGTGTGAGTGTGACACCCTGCCCCCGCTTCTTTTGAACTTAGCTATCAATATAATAAACGTGCTGATTTCTGCCAAACTCTGGTGGGTCATTAGTGCTCCCTATGCTGACTAGCTGGCCCAATTTTCGGTAACACCTGCAATAACCCCAACCCCTGCATGGCAGAGGGTGGTGAAATGAGCTGAGAAAAAGCCTTGGCATCAGCAGGGGAAAGCTAGAGGATCTTGGCCTATCACCTTTTGAAGCCTTGTGGTTTGGTCTCCTCTGCCCTTGGAGATTGGCCTATGGTGGCCGGCTCTTCTGCGTGACTTGCCAAAGGAGGGACTGAGGCAGGAATCGTGCAAAGGAGGAAAGTCGATCTGAGGAAGGCAGGGCAGAAGCTAAGCGCCTCCCGAGTGCGGCTACGTGGGGTTAGTAGAGCACCACCAGTCGTTCTGCAAAGCCTGAGGAGGAGTGCGGTTGGCTGCTGGGAGGCAGAATCTTGTGCCTGCCTCTCTTGGCTTCCCAGGGATGGCTACTTGCAGCCCAGGATACGGATGGGTTCTAGGTGAAAGGAAGACAAGCAAAGCTCTGGGAGGAAATTTGGGTGCGGGTGCTGGCTCTGCGCTGGGGAGGGGGTTGGGGTGCAGGAGGGGTGGCGCTTACCCCGGGCACTGCAGCTCCAAAGTGAGCTGGTACACACAACCTGCGGCAGCAGCTCCACAGAGTGGCGAGGCCCAGGGGGTCTCCGTGTGCTGCCTTGCCACTGCGCAGCGCGCATCCCAGAGCTCCAATTGGCTGCAGTTCCTGGCCAATGGGAGACTGCGGAGTTGGTACTCGGGGCAGGGGCAGCGCCGCAGAACCTCCCCCATCCCAGGGATGCTGGGACATGCGGCCATTTCTGGGAGT